>NC_137660.1:20213076-20657037 GCF_963422515.1 Blennius ocellaris | reverse complement strand
TTGCGCAAACAAGGTTTCAAGTTTCTTAACTCTTAAAGGCGAAACACCCCACCTCCCGTTTTAAAAGTCAAACTTTAAAAAGAAAAAAAAAACAAAACAAAAAAAACAAAACAAAAAACAAACAAACAAAACTCTGAAGTACAAACAAAACTCTGCTCACACGTATCTGTCCGAGGCAGAAATAAACAGATTAACCCCTGCGCCACCCCCAACTTCTATTATAAACGGTTCTCTGTGTATTTCATAAAAATAAAAAAAAACATTCAACACAAGCATTAGTTAGAGATCTAATAGCATGTGAACATCCCCAAAATTCACTTAAATGACCACACACGTTCCATGGAACAAATGTTTCATTGCAAAATTAGGAACATTTTTTTATTTATTTTTATTATATTTACTGAGCCATACACTGTTAAAACATTGTACAGGGGGTATAAGAGTATAAACATAAACATGTTCATTTGATCATTTCTTACTTTAGGAAATTCTTTTTAAGTGACAAATAAGTAGAGAAAGATGGTTTTTACTGCGTCTGCAAGATGACGCTCTGAGGAAGACTGCAGCTGAAACATGTCAGCGAGCGAAAAACAACAACATATTTCCCTACTTTATTTGTCAATTAAAAAGAAACAATAGCCTAAAATTAATCAGTCTTTGTTGAAACTTGTAGCATTTGAGTATAATTCCCCAGCATGCCTTGTTGAAGGTTATGGGTCATATGCGTTCATGAATTTAAGAAAATATCAATCAATTAAATTTCAGGTCACCTTTAATGAGATAACTCATGGGCAGATTTATTGTATGAATATAATCTCGACCCAGTTACTTTCTTAATTATGATGTCACTCTTCATTGTCATACTACAGCAGACACTGCAATACCTGGCAGGTATACATACGTCACTAAAATGTCCACATGTGAATTTAGACTGGTGAGCCCTTTGCTTTCATGTACAATCCAATATATAAGCAGGTTATATGACCACTATACTACGAGTGTGGGGGGTTTCCTTTGGGGAAGCCGGCTGATGCGCATTGCCCCCCACTGTGACACCCACTACTGATGTGAACTGTGTATCTAGTGGAGGCTGGATGAAAAGTGTAACACATATAAAAGTTGTTGTGAAAGCGTTTCTCATAGAAATCTGTTCTACTGTATTTTAGCAGAACTGCATTAAATACAGTGGCATAAAGTTACTTTAAAGTTTAATAGTCACCTTATTATAATACTAATGTATCCAAAGTAATTTGTTGTTTCTTATAGACTGACCACTCTGCTTTAAGAGATTAGCAAAAAAAAAAAAAGCGAGCCTTTAGTGTTTCACTCTCGAGATGAAGCGTCTTTTGCTGGCACATCAATAGCAGCAGGTTTATCAGGTGGGGCATCATTATGTAAGGCCACTCCAGGTAACGATAGATTAAAAAAAAAGAAGAAGAAGAAGAATCACAGTACAGCAGAGCAGAGAAAGGCTTTCAAAATTGTTTAAATTGTAGAAACATTTTGTAAATTTCATTTTATTCTTGTGTTATTAAGGCAGCACAGCCAAAACGCCTTGGTCGTCATCTTCACATAAAACAGCAGGAAGCAGAGAACTGTGAGTAATTACACAACCCTGAAGAAACAAAGAAATATGTTTTGTTTTTGTTTTTTTTATATAATTACAGTGTTCTTGTTTTTACAGTTGTTGGAGTTTTTTTATTTATAGAATCAAACAATAGTCTTCGTTCTTTTTTCTTCTTTTTTTTCAAGCTCTTACCGTAACATGAAAACAAATGACCTTTCTGACCATTCACACTTTAGGACACACACATCAAATGACTTCCTGCTCACCTCCACCGTATCTTATGGTTTTTCTTTTTCAGTGCTGTAAGGTAATAACTTAAAACCGCTGTTGATAACTCTTACCCAGAGACTATGTGTCAAAGATGATTTTAGTGAGAAACAAACTAACAGAATGTAAAATTATAGGTGTGTATACATATCACACTTCACTATTGGCTGGTTGGTATGAATACAATGATCACTGGAGAAGTTCTTAAAAGGAACAGGGTCACTACAGCATGGCCTGGCATTGTCAGAGTTAAACTTTCCTGGCACAAAGGACTGGAAGCCAAGCCACACCCCTATATGTATCAACACATCCAAGGAGCAAACGTTGAGGAGTAAACACTTTTCATTGGCTGAAAACTTTGAAGCCAGACCCACTTATGAAAAAAGCAACACCCTACATACAACTTGAGAGCAGTCATGAATGAAGCTCAATTATTTGACTACTGGGGATGTGCCAAAATGTTGTTCTGCTTGAACAAGACTCTTCGCTGGTATAATGCATTTGGAACAGTTATTTTCTGGTGGTAATTATCTTTAGAGTTATTTCAAAATTACACGGCAACACATTTAAAATGCTGAACATAAAACTTTAACTTGTTTCACAAAGTTGTTCTTCTTTTTCTTCCTATGGAGCCATCTCATGACGACACTGGAAATGGCTGTATTCAAATCGAAAATGTGCTCGACTCTATGAAATGCGGCCGTTAATGGATGTTTCCGAGACATAATAATGCCAATTCATAGTTCACACACACACACACACACACACACACACACACACACACACACACACACACACACACACACACACACACACACACACACACACACACACACACACACACACACACACACACACACACACACATGCAGCCTTGACATGGGACCATCTCTGAAGCCAATGCACCGGCGGAGACTCCGAGCTGGGGCTGCTGCAGCAGCAGTGTGTGCCAGTGTCTGAACTGGAATCAGGTTTCCCTGGCAGGCTTAGGGGTTTGGGGCAGAGGGAGGTTACTGAGGGTGGCCACGGAGGCCCTCATGCCTGTACTGTGTAAAGAGGCACCTGTTGCAAACGCATTCCCCTTTGTAACTCAATCACACGTCAGACAAGGGAAAG
Source organism: Blennius ocellaris (assembly GCF_963422515.1). NCBI lineage: Eukaryota > Metazoa > Chordata > Actinopteri > Blenniiformes > Blenniidae > Blennius > Blennius ocellaris. Next base: position 20,654,087 of record NC_137660.1, on the reverse strand, counting down.
AAAATTGTTATTCCAAAGTACCGCTTCGTTTTAAATCATGCAGTTTTCAATTAAGTTAAAGGACAACCCAGCGGGCTCATAAGTCACTGAAGCCGTCTGCTCGGTTATCTTCACCGCTGGAACCGATTCACGTGAAAGAAATCTCGGCAAACATCAGGAGCTTGCAGACGTATTGGATGCTTTGAATTAAGTTGCAGCACGAGGTACTTCCAGATGACCCAGTGACCCTGTGAGAGGCCGCTGACACAGTCACTGTTACAGTAAGTCCATTTCAATATCTGTGTTATTTTCGCAAAAAGTTCAGCAGGAGCCCGACCTGAACCTTGCTGAACTTACATGCACACCCTTTTCCCCACTTTCTGCTTTCTTGAGTGAATATTTCTGCTCAAAAACATTACAGGATAGACAAGAACTATTCAATAGGTAAATAACTACAATACTCAACATGTCAACAGTCCACCTCAGGGGAAAATCCATCCACACCCAGAGAGAACATGCAAACTTCCTACGTAGAGGACGCTCTAGATTGAGTTGCTATTTATAGAAAAAAAAAAAAAAAAACGGAAATAACAGGACAAACAGGAATAAACTAAATCCTGGTTTATAATGGCCCACTCTTCTTAATTTTCATTAAGTTGTAACTCAAAAAAGAAATACAAGTCAAAAATTTACATTGCGGCTTGTTTAAAATAGTTAATCCTACTACAAAAAAATAAATAAAGTAGATAGCAGTTATTGGTAGATAATCACTCCAAAATTAAATCCAAATACATTTAAGTACATTTGACTAAATGTATTTAAACACACTGAGACTGATCCATTTTTGTTTTGTTTTTATGTTCATGATTAAACAATCAAGCATACAATTATTTATTCACTGCACATTAATAATTGAAGATAGCCACTTGTATCAATACAATTATCGCTACGCCCTATATCCAGTTTTACAGTTCAAGACATCCATAGAACAAACATACTTTGTTGTTTTTGACCATTGTTTTGCCTTCGACATGGGAAAACAGACTGCAGCGTGAAGTTTTAACCATTAACAGAGACAGAGGATGCATTACAATGTTGTGTATTTCTTTTTGTCAAAAGGAAAACACAACATTAAAATGTTGCTGTCGCTGCCTGATGCAGGTGAGAGTGGGTCCCAAGGTGGATCTTTTGTGAAATGCTCTGAGTCCATCTCCCTGAAAATTGGGGAAAAGCAACTTCCTGAAAACGGTTAGGCTCCCTCTCTGTGTAGACAGTGGAAACGCTGCTACTATACGTCCTTCTGCAACTTTGTCGCCTGTCCATTCGAATGTCTGTATACTTGCCATTGTTAGTGTTGTTGCGTATTATCTGCAGGCACATGTGTGGTTTCACAAACAAACAAACAAACAACACCACCCACTAGTGGCCCAGCTTGAAAACATAAGGGGGAGGAGTAAATAAGCTTTGCTCCTTCCTGCTCCTATTCAGATATGTTGGGCCATTATTTATTTAGTTATCTGTTGCTTATTTATTGCTTTGTTTGATTTGCTCTGTTATGTGTGCTGTTCGTTTGTGTTAGTTTATCTTCATTTTGTTCTGTACCCACATGTCCAAAATAAACTAGGAAAAAAAGAAAAAAAACAACAACATTGTCTTCATTGTTTCTGATGTTGCTATAGAAATGGACATCGTTTTCAAAACGTCAACATGTAAACACAAAACCTTTCGAAAACAAAATCGCAAAAGCGATGCGTTTTCACTCCAAGCGTTGATGTTTGAACAGAGTTTGATATTTGCGTGAAGCTACCAGCAGCGACAGCATGTCGTCATTTGGCGTGTTGTGTTTTAGTCTACGAGAGTCTTTTATCTGGTGCACAGGATTTGCTACATGACAGTTCTGAGACGGACAAAGGGTCGGGCATGTAGTGCTGCACTGTTTGTGGTCCAGGAAGTTTTATTTTCTGATGATAACATGCTCAAAACATGCAAATCTTTCATTGCATTGGTATACTGCTCGACGAAGGAGTTGCACTCACACAAGCTAAGCTAAAGAGGTTTTTTTTTTTATGTCAAGTTGGACATGATGATGTTAAGATTCATCCTTTGGTGTTTTGAATCAAAATACGTTGTCACCATTCCATGAGGACAGCCAGTATTGCAATGGCTGTCAGAGAAAAGCATGATATGCATATAATGAACCTTTTCGCCATTTATTTTTTCCACAACAAGGATGTTGGCTTTACACCATTGTCTCATTCATAAAAAATTGTTCTTTAACTCTGAGTCTCTGGTTTGGAGTCTTGGGGTCTTTATGCTTTGTGAGTTCCTCCTGCAGGGCTGGGCAGGACCCTCTGGCATTCTATTATTTGTGCTGCATGTTTAACGTCCCTGTCCAAGATAGACAATCACAATGTGTTTGTGCTCAACAAAGTTGGTGATTATTCACTGCATTTCCGTCATGCATCTTAATTGTACTGTCACTTACATAAAACCAACACTGTAAAGCCAATCATGGTCCCGAATGGACCGAGGCAATTTCTCTGAAATACTAAAATGACAGCTAAGTATGCCTGTACTCTTGTACCACATGATGGCCATGTGCTCCTGTAGTATAATAAAAACCACTATGGCTCAAATGTAGAACAATCTCTGGTTCCTTGTGGCACTAAATGGAACATTTACTAACTTTATGGATTCCCAACTGTTTCCAATAGGGATTCATCCCATTTAAAAGTTAAAACCACCCAAAACACTTGGGTCCTTTTAAATAGAGAAATCAAAGTTTAAGCATTTGAACTTTTCATTGTGCAGCCATGTCCGGAGCCCACTCCACTAATGCGAGCGGCATGTGTGAAAGTGTGTAAGGAAAGACTTCTTCAAAGAGTAAGAGGTAACTGAGTACGAGAATCTAAAACAGGGCACAGCTGTTCACACAGGCCTGTCCCCCATCCTGCCCCTCTCCCTGTGAAGGTCCAGGCCCGTGAACCCCTGGAGACCCCTCGGTAATAACGCCGTGGTCACACCAGCCCAACACTGACTACTGATGTCTCAGGCAAAGACAGAAGGCAGCACACGTTAGGCCAAAAAAATATTAGAGAGAATATAGATCCGATCATGACCTGTAATTGTTTTTTGTTTTTTTAAACCCTCTGCCAACCACACTTCTGGCAAAGAATTTGTTTATTTGCCTCCTGTTTTGATGACTTGCTGTGACACTGGGAGCTGAGGTGATGCTGCAGCCATCAGAAGCAGTTGTCAGTGATAGAAGTTGTCAGGCTACAAAATATATCGACTTAATTTGGTTTGGAGAATCAGTGTGAAAGAGAACATTGCCCAGGCCTGAGGAAAATCCGTAGTGACAAAACATGGGTCTAATTTATTCTTAGCTTATTCTCAGGTGATCTCACCCTACAGGTTTCTTAACTTTATTAATTTTGTCTCAGGAGAATATAGCAATTTTAAGGGATCTGACCTTTTGAAATACGGCTTAACAAGTACATCTATATAAAAGGATTACAGATCTGGAACACCAAATGTAAAATGTCATTGTTACATAAAAGTGTATCACACAATCATCAAAACATATTTAAACATTGATGAAAATATAGCCTTTGTATTATTCTGAATATATTGTGCAAGGTATTTCTAATAATAACTGTCTTTTTTGAGGGCTCCCATAATTTCGATGCTAATCATGTAAGCATTTGATGCTAATTGGTGAGTTTAAATTTTGAAAACAATGTTTGTTTCTATGTCAACAGCCCTAAAACTGATGGTGTTTTTCATGTTGGACCACTAGTGGGCATTGCTTTTTTTGTAATAAAACCACACACACATAGCTGCAGATAACAATACATTATAATCATTAACAACGATAATGCCATGAACATTCGTATGGACAGACAACAAATTTAGATTGCAATTACAGAATGAATGTTTGTTCTTAAAAGAAAAAAAATCAGTCCACACACCACTATGAAAGTGGGTCCCAACAATGTAGTACATATGACAGGCCTTTAGGTGGCACTGTAACTGGACTCTAAAAAGCGCATTTATAACACTTTCCCCTGTGCCTCTAACCACTGATATAATATGCAATATCTCAAGGTTTGAATTGAAATCAATGGTTAAGAAGCTGCCAGGTGAATAAATAACCAATCAAACTGAGAATAGGCTGCACAAAACATTTACTTTACTGTGTTTGTTTTACAACATTCGCGTAACATTCCTAGTTAGGATCTGGATTTTAGGTTACTTAAAGTTGTTTAAGGCAGATTATTTCTTTGGTAACTTACATGATCTGCTCCGGTTTCAGTCATCATGAGTTTCCGTAAACGCTTGGATGAGTGGATCCTTTTAAATGTTGTTGCCGCATGGAATTGTGGGGCAGCATGATCTCGTCTCCTTTGGTAAAGGAATAATCAGTGTTTTCACGGCTAAAGGAGGTTATAAAGGAAGCATTGAGCCTCCTTTCCTTAGCTTATTGAGAATTCAAACATTCCTTACCACTTACACACTTCCGGGGTTAAGGAAATATCGATAGGAAAGGAGATAGGAGGGACTATTCAGATGTGTCCCTCATATTCTAGAAACATTAGCATCAATGCCATACTGTGAATTTTAGAAAACATTTCTTCTGAAGCCTGCAAGTATCCTGTGTTCTACGAAGCGCCAGGCTCTCGCCCACATCAGTCTGAAAAGAAGCACTGCAACTGATCAGATCTTTCAGGAGATTTGCCAAATGAGGCTCAAAGTTAAGTGATCTCTGATCATCTGTGATGATATGAAAATCAAAGAGTTCGTGTTAAAAATGTAAATGTAATGTAAAAATGCGTTGAGCAGCAGGCATAGTTAAAATGACACCATGTTAAAAGTAAAATTACCTGGAACGTTTCAACAAAAAGATATTCAAATGATTACATTTTCTCATGAATGTTGTTACAGGAACATAAGGAGAAAATATTTGACTTGTAAAAATATCACCATTGAGATCAAATGAGGCTGTTGGTGTCCCCTGACCTAAAATGTGTTTGACAGCCTCAATCTTACTAAAAACCTGAAACAAAATCATTACAATAAAATGTGCACAAATGTTGACTTGTATCCAATTTCATATACAACATGAGATAAAGTGTGCAACGCTGCCATTGAATAAAGTTTTTCCAATCCGGCTCGAGAGTACGGACGGACAGCAGAGAATGCTTCCACAGGAATTGCAGGTATTTTAGTTGAGGAATCTTAAGAGAGACATTGTCTCAGGGGAAATTAATTTTTCAAATACATTGTGTAGGGAGATATCCTACATTTTCAAGTCCAGAATTAGGCTACTGGAAGATCACAAGCTTATTTTCTGCTCATTCTGTTGTCCATGTGCGACAGAACAAGGCAACAGTTTTCCAACACAAAATTATTTTGTTCTCTGTAGTTCATATAATTAATCCAGTTACATAACCATTTCTTCACACAAGCATCAGGTATACAACAGTTCCATTACAAACATTACAAAGCTTTCTCAGTGTCTCTCGTTCCATGAAATGATGCAGTGAAAAGTGGTTTTGTTTCAAAAACTAGAGGGGGAGAAAATAAAAACAGCCAAAGGGGCAAAGAAGTATAGTTAAATCTTTAATTGGAGGCAATTGGATTCATTTAGCTGTAGTGGAGACAAGGAGTCCAGAGAGACAGTGCCTGAAGCACTGTTTTTGTCATCTTCTTTTTGTATCAGTCAGAGTAATTCTTGTCCCCAGGGGCCGGCTGTCAGTAGCAAGGCTCCATGAACACATTCCTTCTGATCCAGGCCATTATCGGCCCATTCAGCAGCACTGGAGCCTGCCTACGTGGGCCTCTCTGCGGGCTGACCTCCTGGGCCCTCGACTGGGCCTGACTCAACACTCCCACTAATCCACACCTCAAAGACTACGAACACAAACTTAGATTAGAGTCTCGGGATAAAGTCAAAGCCAACCACATGAACATAACATGATCAGCAAAAAAACCCTTGAAAACAGTTTGGTGGTCCACACGCACTCACCACACACACAAACAACTATACATACATCATGGGAATTATAAAAGGAATATTTTGATGAGAATAAGATTTTATTTTAATTGATGCAGAGATAGTATTTTGCTCTTGAATCACAGGGACAATTCTGTTGGCTGTAAATCATAAAGTGTGTCATAGAGCAAAGGTCACATGCTTTCTTGGTCTTTTTCTCAACTCAGTATGATGGCCTCCATCTCATTATTGTTTTGGAACATCTTCACTTAGTTGGACGTTTTTATGTGGATATGTAACATAATCGCTGGCTGTCAAATCCAAGTTGTACCACAGGTTGTCTTGTGTGGGCGCCATCTTGCACCCAGGGCTCCAAGCGATGCACCGGGGGACTTTCCTGTTGCAAACTGCCTCTATCGAGTAGACACTTAACTGCACACTCCTTGAAATGTATTAAACCATAACTGATGTCATGAATTTTTTATATGCTTCTATAGTTTGCCTACAGTATAGGAGCTAACTGCAATTGTGAAATTAGAAGCACCACAAAGGTATAATTGACTGCGTATTTGCTCTCAGTTCATTTGAACTGTCTAAATGTGCCTAATGCGTTCATAAATGCTGCGTTGTGCTGCCCATGGCCATCCATACAAGCAGTGAGAAAATCAAAACACTGTTCCAGAGGAGCACCCGAGCCAAAAACAACTGGCTGTGAAAGGACTTTCACACTTTTTGAAGATACTATTTACTCACATATAAATGCTCTGCATTACATGTGCATGGTTGACAAAAGAAAACACCATGTTTGTCGCAATAATAAGCTTTGATCCTGCTTTAATGCAGCATTCACTGGTTTCAGTTGTGTTTTCGTGAGTTTCTCTTGTATCTGTTTTTAGTGCTGTGCTTCAAAAGTGGTAGTTTACTCTATAAAGTCAGGAGGGGCGAGAGAAACACAACAGAGAACACAAGCACTTAGTGTGAACCACTGTACTTTTTTAATGTTTCCCAAACGCTAGTAAATCTAACCCTCCTAAAATCCACAGTTAAACATTATGCCAACTATGACATCAGTCACATACAGAGACATTTTACGATATTTAACCAGACCCAGGCTGGGCGGCTCCAGAGTCCATTTTAAAGTTGTATTGCCACATTGAGCAGCCTAGGCTAGTTTGGGAAGTTAACACATCTAGATCTGACTGACCAACTCAGAGAAAGAACTCAGAGGTGACAGAGATCTGATGCTTGATCATTTGGAAATTACTTTTTGTAGTTAGAGATGTAAGTAAGTCTCCAAATAACATCTTTGAATCGTTTGCATGGGTACATTAAGAATCAATGCACAATGTCCTTTAACTCAACACTTACTAAAACGGTTGTGTATGAAATTGTCGATCAATAAAGATACATTCCAACTACCGTGTAATGGTGTGAAACCCCGTTTACACAACATTTCCAGGTGAAAACGTAAAACTGTTTTGGGGGTCTGTTTACACAACAGCACTGCTCAGAGCCAATGAAAACATTCTGACTCCGTCTCCGCATAATTTCTCTTACAGAATTGTGGACTGGATCATTTCTCTTTATTCTCAGACATTGGAACAGATGTTTTATTAAAATTGCATTAGGCATTGCGGTAATATAGCAGTTAAAGTGCATATTCTTTCTCAAAATGCATTTGTTTATCAAACATTTTCTTTTTGCTATCACTCTAACCCAATTTTGTGCAAAGTCTACTGATCTTCACATTAAAGCTAAAAATATTCACAAAATATATAAATATGCCACTCCCGAGGCTTCTCTGAGTCCCAAAGGTCCTTGTGCATATTTGAACTTGAGAAATGAGCGATATTTTCTCTGAGACGATGCACTTTGCTGAGTATTTCCTGCTCTGTCGGGACCATGGATAATGGTGCCGCCGCCCCCACCCCCGATTTCCCTGTTCAAGGATGCTCATTAGAAGACCAACCAGCTAATCTGGTGTTGGGGCCCTGATAACCGCTTTGCTTGGCGTCACTCTAGTAAATTGCCATGACTCCCTGTTAAAAGCCAACAGTTGATAGCAGTATCAGGAGACAGGCTGCTTTGGGGAGACAGAGTGTCCGGCTCCAAATGACCTCCCAAAATAGACAAGTGCCTCAAGACTAGGGGCCATGGGCAACTCCAGCCCAAGCAAAGAAGCTCAGACAAGGAGAGTTCAGGAAGAACATGTCATCAGAACCATTGCTGTTAATGGCATGCACATATTCAAAGGGAGGCGACAGACTGTGTGACCCTAACCCCCACCGTTTAGTTAAGGGCGCAGCCTCGTCATACTACACACAAGTCAGACATATAGTCGCCTGTACAGAGTGAGAGCCACTCAGTAGCACAGAGCTGATAATGATTATGGTCAATTCAACATCACAGAATGCTGTTTTGTTTCGACAGATGTGGTCAGAGAACATGAATAAAAGAAAGCCTTCAGCTTTTGCTCTCCCTTCATAATAACTATTGACTTTTATGCAGCTGAATTATTTGGTGAGCTTGTTTCAAAGTTGAAATAGAAGTTAAGTTAACAAAAACATAGTGCATTTATGATGTAACGTGTCTCTCTTCACTCTGGGATAGCATGATTTAAGGACTGCTGGGGCAGTGGTCAGCTCGGTGACCCTGTCTTTCCCCACTGATGACTCACTCACGGACAGGCGCTGCCCTCCCTGAAGAGTTACTCATTTAGTTCTAACCACGAAGGCTCATCACCATCTTTGATGCTATACTGCCGGGCCCCATGAAACAAACCAATAGTGAAGTGGCAGGATCTTCAAAACAAAGCAGCGAATTCACATCTTAATAACTTTAGCTCAGGTACACATAAATAAATAGAGATTTTCTTTTTATATACTATGATAGCAGGTTCACCTAACTCATAATGTAATTCTAATAAACACATTTGACACAGTGACAGAACACCAATTCATAACTGTATCTTCATTTCTGCACTAAACACCCAGACATTGTATAATTTATTGCAATGCTCCATGTGACAAGATGGAAACCACTGTTGGAGCCCACGAGACACGATGTTGTCACAATGTTAATTCTACTGTCTGCAAAATTACTATAGGCTGGGTGTTAATGACACACCACTGGAATCTGGAGTTAATGGGTTCAGCAAGTGAGAACTGAGCTCCGGCATGTTTAATCTCAGGTAATTACCCCGTCTTAAGTTAATACACTGTCAGGATGGAAAAAGAGTCTGAGAGAAAACCATAAACTCCTTGTTCTCTTAGTCAGAATTTACCATGACAGCTTATTTATAATAGTATGAAGAATCTGAATTTGTAAAACAGTGCAGAGAAACCTCAACTACTTCACATACCCACAGATCCACTGATTTGTTAGACCTTTTATAGCCAAATACATTTTGATTTTCTTGGTATGGAATTTAGTCCTATGGCTGTGAGCATTACCTGCACATGTTCATGTAATTAGGGCAAGCCAATGTAAATCCACACTGGGATGTGCCTATAGTCGAAAAACAACACATAATCAATGGGCTTCTGAAAGTTTCCTGCTTTGTTTCAAGCTTTATGTTTGCCAACAGATGCAAGTGATGCAATATCAAACAGGTTTGATTTGTCTCATGAGCTGCAAATCTGCTGGTTGTCATTACTAGTGTTTGGGGGGATAAATCTCCATGTGTCTATTTCACCAGGCTCCCCTGACACTGCCAACGAATTAAAATCAATTGGTTTGTCTCTTGTCTTTATAGCCCACGGCAGCCTGTGAAAAATGGATCCTCTTAAGAGGTAACACAGTATCCATGTGGGGCAGAAGTCCAGGGCATGACTAATGGAGCTCCAGTCTATATGCTAATGCTACATAACATAACACTAATACTAGCTGCATTAAGTTAGCTATGATACCAGGATGATATCATGTTTGCTGAAAGGAGAGCCAGTCGATGAAAAACGGATAATAGCACAAAATACCATCTTCATAATGCTCCACATGTCAGACATAGCTGCGTGCTGGGGGAAGGAGCCGTGGTCATTAGGACTCTTAAAGGGTAACGACTCCTAACTCTGATTTACTTGATCTCCTATCTTGGAGGAAACCATGGATCGCCTGCCAGTCTGGCGCTCATACCCTTCCCTGTGTGACCTAAGCTAGTAGGCCTGCTCTGAACTCACAATAGGTGGCCCACTATGGTGCAGGTCCCTAGTGCTTCAGTAGATGTGGGCCTGGACATGGGAAGGAAATCCTGGTAGAAAGCATGCCGGAAAGACTGTGGTCATTTCAGTTTGCAGGTCTATCCTTAGAGGTCAAGCGGAGCTTTTTTTCCCGCAGGGGCCTCTGTACTCCCTGTTCCCCCTTCCCCCTTCCCCTCAAAGGCATTCCTTTCTCAAAACCTTGCTTCTACGTCAGTATAGATCTGTTAACATCTCAATGCTTTTCCAATTTGTGGCCTCAAACTCAGTTATCCAGAGCTATCTCATTGACTGGTTGCCTGAGTTTTTTGGGTTGTTTTTTTTTTGCCAAAAGTGAGACAAACAGGAAGAAAAACTGTTATTAAGAGCTTTCCCAAGATGGATTTTCCCCAAGAGGATTGCTTTTAAGAAGAGTATGAAAATAGAGCTATGGTGAGAATAAATGATCCCGTTCATAATCACACAGTTATTTGGTGGAAGCTGAGAGAGCCTCTGTTGAGATTTTGAGATTCAGGGCAGAATTTGGGCACAGTGATTGATTAGCGGGACACACAGGAGAGACAGACAGAAAAAACACACTGTTCAACAAGAACAGCAACAGACTTCTTATTCCAACGTTCTCCTCGAGGCGAACACTGGAGCCACAAACCAAGGGTTTTCCCAGTGTGTCACCCACTCGAGGGGTATTAGTGTTTGTGTTACAGTGTCTCTCTGTCCTATAAACAATGTGTCTCTTGTGACGGTGAATCAGACACGGCCTGTCGGCTAGCCTCTCCGGCATCAGGCCTGCTTGCCAGAGATTGGTCGGGGGACTGCTGCAGAGCCATGCCATTTGTCATACTGTATATTTACAGGCTGTGTCAGCATAGGGCGGGTGGAGCGAGACGTCTCCGCTCTCGACTCCATGGACGCCAGGCTCAGAACCTCCCCTCATTCATCTGTTTACTTTCTAAATAGGCCTCTGTTTGGACTTACATCAGTGGGGAGAGAATATCTAAGAAAACGAGGAAGGAAATCTGTGGAAAACAAAGGAAAGGGAAAGAAACTCTCTGTGATAGAGACTGCCCCTCACTGTTCCTGATTATGGCAAAGTTACAGAGTGCTTGGCGCCATCAAAATCAGCCATCCAGGCAGTCGGGTTGTCCAGACAGGGGAGAGGAAGACTGGTAGTGACGTTTGCAAATACCAAGAAAAGGACCGCTGGGGAGCTCTTTTAATGTTTATGTACTTTAGATGGCTGTTTTTGATTTTGTAAAGCAGGAGAAGAATGATGGACACTTCCCACAGTTAGTAAATGTGTTTGTATACAAATTATGCAAGACAATCTTCCCATGAGTTAAGAGAGATGTTTTGTCAACACATTTCTGTGTTGTATATAAGCTATAAATTAACCTGTGCAGTTACATTAATCATTTCATACAAATGCACAAACATAATAATATAATTTTCATTGATTCACGTTGGTGAAACTAATAACATATGGAGTAGGACACTCAGGACTCTTCACTATGTCCAGCTACCATTGATCAGATGTCAGACACACAGTGTATATAATCCAGAGCAGTGTAGGAGGATTCATTCTCACTTTTAAATAACAACAGAGGAAACACATTTCCTCTACCAAAAACAGTAAAGATTTGAGGTCTTTATACACCTTTCATTTGATGTAAAATCAATAAATGCAGAAATTATTCACAATTACACCAGCTATTAGGTCAACTTCAGACTCCTGCCATTTGTGGTGAGCACAACACCAGAGGTCTAACCCCAGCTGAGATATTCTGCAGGTATTGTGAAAGTGTACCCTGCAAAACCTACATACTGGAGAAAACGGGCATGAAACGTAGAACATCCAACCGCAAAACGATATTTGTTTTACCCATCAGGTCATATTTTCATTATTTACTTCTTAGGCGTAACGAGTCAAAGCGCATATTAAAATTTGTTGATTAATACTGTATCAACTAGGCCCCATTTACACGACAACAAATGCAAGCGTATCCGACAAACTTTCGTTACATTTGAGGGGTTTTTCACAACACCAGTGCCCAGATCCACTGTATCCGCATAGTTGTTTTACTGGCTCCCAAGGTGGAACGATTCTTTCACAGTCACGATTCCCTCCTGCAGAGAACGCCAGACCACTGTTATTGTGCTTGTGCTTCTCTCGCTTCCTAGTTTTATAGTTGAGACGCACTCCTGATATGATCCGATTCGTCTTCAATCTATACAAAGATCGGGTTCTCTCGATTTTGTTCACGCTTCTAGCGTATTGTTCTCTGCACATATGTCTGTGTAGTTTCATTACAAAAACAAGCGACGGCGCCCTCCTGAGGCCCGGCATGCTAATAACAACGCTGTCAGTGCGGCCGCTGCTGCAGTGTAAACACAACCCTTTTTAAAAAAAAACAGATTAGGTGTCATCACATGAAACGTTGTCGTGTCAACAGGGCTTGAGTTTTCTTGTTTATCACAGACTGAGCAACATTTTGAGAAGCAGTCTTTTCCTGAAATTACCCAAAAATTAAAAACTATAAAGATGCAACATATGTTTGATATATAAAATGTGTTAATTCGACGATGCTTCAGATATTCTCAGAGAGGCTGATACTGTTTGGTGAGTGGGTTCTAGTTCAAGGTAAAGCTAGAATTGTGAACTAAAACTAATTATCATAGGAACTTATTGTTCAACATGTTGCATAACTGTACACCAGTTGTGTGTAAATAAGATTGCTTCTAATGATAACACACGGGGTACAACCTCTGTGTGATTCCTGAAACACCACCATAATAGACTGCTGTATCAAATATTAAGCATAAGAGCAGATTGATGAGTAAAACTATAGATGTAAGATCAAAGCTTCTAAGTATACTAAGATGCTATTATTCTATGTTTGATGAAAACGGCAACAAATCTATATTTGTTGCTGTGTTTCGATATTAGCATATTTAGTCGCTGTCCCCTCTATCTGCTTGTGTAGGATTATCTTATTGTTTTTTCTTGATATTTCCAGGTGAATGTTTAGGGCTGAGAGACGACTATGTCAGAGTTCAATGTTTTATTAATGAACTTTAAGAGCGTTTCAAGCTACAGCAAACTACAGCAAAAGTAAGAACATGTTTTGTTGCAGACTTGTCTTGGAAAAAGTTGTTAATAAAGGGTGCAAATCAAAACATGACACTTTTGTCTCACTTCAACATTTTATGTACTTAAAGACACAAAAGGATTGAGCCTATTTCTTTAGAAATTAACTAAAAGTGCAAACTAGGTCAATATCCTGTGCTTATCACATTGGGGTATATTCAACACAGCAAGGCTTCTGTCTCTTGTGTCGCCACAGCGACTCTATCTAATCTCCACTGAAAAGAACAAGAACACCAAAAAAACAACAGGAGCGGCTGGGACTGAGGCAGGAGTGAAGAGAAAATCAGCAGTAAAGATTTGAAACAGGAAGAGTGTGGCGTCAGTACAGGCGGGAGATAAGAGGACTGCGCTCCATACACAAACACAGGGTTTCTGTGGCTGAGTGACTCCCAGCTCTCTGGGCGCCCACACTGACCCCCCCCCCCCCCACCACCACCAACCCCGGCTGGCTCCGGACTGCAGTCCGTCACCCAGCCCTGCACAGCAGATCCAGGGGTCTGATACACCCTCACAGACTCCAGGGGTTTTAGGGGGGATTTCGGAAAGTCAAAAAGACTGACAGGCACTTCCAAACAGGAAACCCTGGAAAATGCTGAGGAGACCTCGATCCCAGGCTCGATTTTACCTGACCCTTTTGATGAAATGTAAGATGTGAGACGGGCATGCTTCAAAATTAAATCCACAAGTTTAATCTGCCAGCTAAGAGTCCCAGCCTGCAATGTTTTTTTTCAGTACAACCTCAATGACTTGTAATAGCATGAAACTGTCCATGGCTCCTCCAAAAGAATACAACTAAAACAATAGCAGTGAAAGAAACACAATTCAACACTGGTGTGACACAACAATGCCGCTGTATTTACATACACAAGCAGGATCACATACTCCTTTCCTTCACCACATAACCACTATCTGTTGCAAGCGTGCTTCAAATCCTATTATCGGAAAATCCTGAGTCAAATATCCTCCCATGTGTATCTCACAGGGCCATCATTCAGCAGGCTTGTGTGTTATGACAGAAAGGTATAGAGAGAAAAGACAAACAGCACAACACTGAGACGGGCTTCTGCAGGAGACAGAACTTGCCAAGAAGCTTAGTGGCCTGTGTTGAGCAACAGCATCATTGTCAATCAACTTCACGAGGAGCTTTTTCAATTTTCTCACAGCTGGGAGAAAGAAGAGATCTCAAACCCATTTGGCACTGCAGTGAAACGACTGCAGTTTGGAGACTCGATTTGATGGATATTGTATGTGTGTGTGTGTGTGTGTGTGTGTGTGTGTGTGTGTGTGTGTGTGTGTGTGTGTGTGTGTGTGTGTGTGTGTGTGTGTGTGTGTGTGTGTGTGTGTGTGTGTGTGTGTGTGTGTGTGTGTGTGCGTGCGTGTCTGTGTGAGAAGTGAAGAAGATGTCGGCAACAGGGTTAAAGGCTGGGAATCCTAGCTGGGTTAATAAAAGTAGCCCGTGGGGCTCTGTTTTTCCAGGCGCCCTCTGTGATGTTTGAATCTGAACTCAAACAAGCCTTCATTATGTGGCCACAGCCCTGGAGCCCCTGGTGCTGGGAGAGAGGCCCTACCACTGACAGCCATGGCCTTCTGGTGGATGCAGACGCCTTCCTTTCTGCCGTGTCTATCCCTCTCTTCACTCCCCCTTTCTCTGATCCCTTTCTTCACACTGCTCTTAGCCTGTAATCCTGCACTCCCCCTCTCTTTCTTCTCTGAAGCTATCCTTTCCACCTCAATCCCTCCTCCTCTGTTCCTGGGTTTATTCCTCTCTCCTTGGTGCTTGTCTGACTTCTCCTCTTCCCTGCATTTTTCCAATCAACTTGCATGAAGGACAGCTTTTAAACTGGGCCCTTGTCGGACCTGGAAGCCTTTAATCCACCATCTTTGTCTGTGGCTTTAGTTTGATATGAATGTAACTTCTTACTGTACAGTGACAGCTGCCAGACATATGTGGGTATCTGCCTCAGGAGGTGCTCATCATGTTTGGTGGTCCAGACAATGCTGTCTCCTGCATTAAATGATATCAAATGTTTTTTTGTTTTTTTTAATGACATACGCTCGTCCATCATAGTTAAGAGCAGTACATCATAATCTAAAATTGATGCTTGTGAAAACAGCCATGCCATTATCGCTGAAACACAACATTATCATTGGCCTGGTGTGGGCCTGCAGATGTTGTTTCACGGAGTAAAGTGCTGCAGAGAACCCACTATCCACTTTTTACTGAATGCACAACATTACAGAGCACTTTACACATTGTAACCTATTAAGGAAATCTGTAATTAAAACCATCTTCTCTGCTAGTAATTGCAGCTCAGCGTATGCAAACCGGTGGTGAAAAATAAGCTCTCCTCTCTTTAGCCTGATCCAGAGACACTGCAGAGACACCCACTGTGTCACGTCACATTCAGACAGAAAATCTCTGATTAAGGATTTTGTAACTGATTTCTACCCAGAGGATGGATACTGATAAGTGACTAATGATTGGTTTAACTTCACAATGACAAAAATATTCATTATCACTGAAACCACCAATGCAAGCTGTTTTTCTTTTAATTGAACAAAGCTATTGAACTGTGAAGACGAGCGAACTTCCTCCTCACGGTTTCAACATTAAGCTGCTCCACATCCAGATAGATATTTACTCATATATTGTCACAGAGTATCAGATATGATCTATTGCATACCTGAGCATGCCCAAACAAATCTAGATTTCTTGATGGTGGAGAAACTTCCTGAACGCTCAGACAGACTGGACAGGAAGTTGTCTTCGGCCATTGATGTCACACACATTGGTTTATAGTTATGCTGGACTGAGACAGGTCCTGCAGCGAAGAGGGTGATTGACATGGAAACACCCAACACTCTCCGGGAATCCCAAATGCGTGTTTCATCAACTGGTGTTGATAAGTCAGCATATTCTGCCACGGAGGATCCTGGGAGTATCGGTGTCAAAGATCTCCCGCAGCGCTGGGTCGAGCATCAGTCTATTACGAGAAGCCTTGGTGAGCTCTCCTGTGGAGAGCACTTGGGATAGGTCAGCTAAAACCAAGGGTGAGAACTGCTCCAGACTCCAGGCAATTTTGAGTCAACACCAGCGAACAGTTTGTCCTGCTGGGAGGTCAGCTGTCCTCACTTCGCTGTGACCCCTGACCCCTCACGTCTTGCCCCTGGCACTGTGCTGTCTGCTCTGCCCTGACAATCTGTCAGTCTGCTTGAGTCACTCCAACACCTCAGCACTGTCTGTTCCAGAAATGCATTTCAATGTGATCCTTCAAATTGGTGAGAGGAATTAATCTGCTTTTCTCCACATACGTCACATTACAGACATTGTCATCAACATACTCGCGGGAATAAGAGGGGATTGTTCTCATACTTAAGAGTCAAACATGTATTGTAGGCTGAATGAGCCTTTCAAAACCTGTTTTGTTTTTCGATCTGGGGGCGGGGAGGATGTCTGACAAAGATTTCATTTCTTCATAAGTGGGTGATTTCCTTTTGTATATAGAGACATAGCTATGTTAGCACTTAGTTATGTAAAGCACTGTCTGCACGGGCTGGAGTCAGCAACCCTCGCCTCGCAGATAAGAGGCAGATAGTTTTGTGTGTGTGTGTGTTTTTTTTCATGCAACTGAGAAGAGTATTAGAGTGCTTCAACTTCAGCATATCTCATCAGCCTTCTGCGCAGGCATTCACCTCTGACTATATCAGAGTATGGTGACTGAAAATGGGGACATAATGGGAGATAACTTCAGCATGGCTGCAAAATACACCGGTGCGTGCTGGGAGTTCTGAAACAAAGCCAACACCTGTACTGTGGGTAGATATTTTTACCAAAATAAATCCAGCGTGTCCAAACACGTTTATGCCACATGTTTGGTCAGTGTAATTCAAGAAGATATCGTTACAGGGGATGAAGAATGTGTTTGGTTTGTAATAAAAAAAAATAATTGTTGCAGCATTCACCGAGCTGTCCTGCAAAATAGCTGTATATTAATATAGGAGTCAGATCACCTTTAGTGTACAGTAATTAAAGCACTTCGGATCAATAAACTGTTGACAGTCAATTTGCTGAGTGAGTCAGTAGTAATCAATATGACATATACATCTCAAATGGGTGTAAAAAGCCTGCTCTTTTCCAGCAGGATCATATGAAAATGCCCTGAGGTTTGGGTAAAGATTTGTTAGGTCTGGAAGGTGGACAGGGCTGGGACACTCTGGTCTATTGATCTGTACCCCTGGCTCCGGTACGCAGGCTGCTGTTGAGAGCAGGTCTGTCGACCTTTTCTTTATAGAGCCAAACAGATTTGAGTGGTGCCGCAGTCCAGCGGCGGGGATGTGCAGTGAATACAGTCTGCACAGATAAACAGGGCCTTGTTTAGCCGTGTCTTTGCCGCTGCTGAGCCAGCTGATAACAGCGGCGGGAGGGCAGACGGCCCTTGGCGGCACTGGACAAGGCCTGGGGAGGCAGACACTCTGGCAGCAGCAACCTCCCCTCCCACATCTCTCACTCTGCCATGGCCTGGATAAGCTCTCCTCTTTTCTTTTTTTGTCAATTTCAATGTGAAGGACTACAGCGGTTATATGTCAGAAGCGCATAATTGTCAGCGACAGTGAGAAAAGAAAACGGAAAGACAAGAGAACTGTCAAAGAAAGGACATTCTCAGACTGCTTTTTTCAGTCAACAATTATGATTATTTTTCCCAAAAGAAACAAGGTCTTACTGCGCTATGATAGTTCAAAACCAACTAATGTGAATACCAGATGGATTTATAGTTATTCAGGGCCCTGCACACGTTAGAAGTCTGAAAACAAAATTAGTGTGCAGATATGTCTACTTCAGGCCCACGTTAGAGAGAAGAGAGATGGG
Source organism: Blennius ocellaris (assembly GCF_963422515.1). Classification (NCBI taxonomy): domain Eukaryota; kingdom Metazoa; phylum Chordata; class Actinopteri; order Blenniiformes; family Blenniidae; genus Blennius; species Blennius ocellaris. Next base: position 20,635,908 of record NC_137660.1, on the reverse strand, counting down.
AGTTGAACTACTCTTCCCTCCAATGCCACAAGATTTCGTCTCATTGTCTTGGCCCATCACCAGGCCCTGGAGTAATTGCAGCCGTGTGGCATTGTGGGGAATACTTTACATTCCTAATCTCACAAGGAAACTTGCCCTCCTTACAAACAGTAACCTGCAGATAAAACATTTCTAAAACTGTTGTTTCCACTGTGGCTCTCAAACAATCCAGCTATGCTTGTTTGCCCAGAGATGAGTGACTGAATATCCTGGTGCAATAAGGAATTCTACTGTTTGGAGTAAAGCAACATGGCGGGATCATGAGTGTGTGTGGCTCCAGTTAATGAAAGCTACGGTGGAACTATCATGAGTCACCAGTAATTACGAGGAAAAAGCCATAAAGGTGGAAAGGTGAGGTGTTTTAAATTGGTCAGACCCTGTTAATAGGCTAAGATTGGAGGATAAATGCAGCTCCTGTACTTTTATATCAAAACCTATCATTTTAAATTGGCTGTTATGAAGGAACACAAACTGGATAAAGTCCTTTGTGACAAGTTTCCCCCTTTCCCAATTCATCATCACAGTTCTTACAACCCTGCTGATAGCCCCAAAATACCACAAGCTCAGCAATCAATAATAGCGGAATGTTCTGCCCTGGCACTTCACTTTCAAGACCACCCCGCCCCTGATATTCTCAACTTAGGAGGTTACATCTGGTTCTGATTTCCTTGCCTCCATGCTACAGTTACACAATCATGATCAAGTGAGCTTTCTCAAAGGCAGAAACACTCACAAATACAGACGAGAACTCATGCCAATAGCAACACAAACATACACCCTTTTATGGCACACCAAAGGAATGAAGAACAAGATGTCACTGTGATTACTGAGCTCGATGGATATGTTTAATAACATGGAGCTGGAGAAATGACTGTGTCCGGAGGATAGTGAGAAATCAATAATAACGCTGGGATTTTTAATTAAAAAATGTTTAAACATCAGAACATACACTATTAAAAGCACTTGATTCTTTTAAATAAAAAACAAAAATCATCTGGCCGGCTGCCTTCAAAATTAATGTTACTAATGTGGCTTTATGGGAAATGCTAACTTTATGCACTTCACCCCAGCCTTGCAGGAGAGATCTGGAGTAAATTAGATAGAATTACAGTTACACCAAATTAAATTAGAGTTAGATAAACCAAAGAGTTTGTACTAAGGTAACTAACACCTACTCATGGTCGCTTGAAAATACATACATATTGAAAAATGTGACTCCTTCATGATATATTGTATACTTTTAGAAACACATAGATTAGTTTCCGACAAAGGCTATTTCATGAACTTCATGGTCTGCAACAAATTTCAATTTGTGTACTTTTTCACATGTATCAAAACATTTGCATGGGTTCCAAATTCCTTTGCATTGCTTGGATTTAAAAGAAAGCTTTCACACAAAAAAGTACAGTTTGCCTTAGATGTCGGGAATGAACTAAAAAGTACCAGAAATGCATAATGAGCATTAAGCATGACAGTCACTTCTTTACTCAGCAGATTTTGTACTTCTTTTATGAGCTCCACATTGCTTGAATGATCACTGGACTCAATTCTACATTATCTTGCATTGGCTAACAATTGTTGTGTGACATCTATGAGCCTGCTACAATACAACTTACAAGACAATGCATTTTCTGTGCATACAAAATGTTATTTCAATTGACATTATCCATCCATTCACCTTCTGCACCGCGAGGGCAGGATACACCCAGGACAGATCAAACACAGAGAGACTGACAACCACACACACTCATGTTTACACCTATGTTCAGTGGTGAGGTCACCAATGAACCTCACATGCATGTTTTGGGGGGAATGGTAGTACTTGGAAGAAACACACACACCTACAGGAGAACATGCAAACTCCACAAGGAAAGGCCCAGCAGGTATTTGAACCCACAATCTTGTTGCTATGGGGTGGTTGCTAACCACTGGTCCACTGTGGAGCCTCAAATGAGATTATATCAATTGCAAAACAAAAACATTGTAATAGGAAAGAAATAGTCATCTTACTCTATCTAGCTGTATTTAATAGTGCAAAGGTAAACACATTTTGAGAGGGTAAAAGGAATGAATGTCCGGATGAATTGTAGCAGTGGAGGGAGGACTTTGTTTGGTTGGTCCCAGCTTGAAGCTAAACATATGGAATATGAGAGCAGCTATGACTCAAGATCAATTTACACTTCACTTTCCAAGTGGCTCCAGGATTCCTGCAGTTACACTGATATGCCAAGTTGTAATGTGGCAGGAGACCTTTTCAATAACCTGAGTACTTCACTCAAACAAATATACAAATAGACATAAATGAATGTAAAATACTGCCCAAAACAAGGCATTTATTTCACCGTGTGACAATCTATATGTGAATTCTCAAGAAGAAAACAGAATCACTGACATTCAGAAAGAGATCACGATCAATCAAGGCTGAAAGGAAAGCACAAAAAAATGTAACCAAACAGTTTCCATACATAACAATGATGTATTTAGACATGTTGTAAAATGGATGTTTTGCTGCTGCATTTGCTGCCCAGTTTGACAAAGTAATGCGGTGACCACATTTTTGTTAGTTTTCGTTCCTTCCATTGTGATCCCATGCAGGCATTCCTTTGGCTCTTTCCACAGCTATGCCAGTTCAGACTGGCTCAGCTCTGCCAAGTACCAACACTGCACAGTTGGTTTATGGCATTCTGTGATTCTGTTAAGCAACCCGTTCTAATTATCAGTGCAATTAGCTGATTCACAGCATTTTAACGCTCTGCGTGAACACATTCAAGACTTCTGACAGTCGGTGTAAAAGCCCTCTGCTCCTGCACACTTTGGAGAGCTGGTTTTTCCACACTGCAAACACGTCCCGCAAAAACAAAGCCTGAATTCAGATAGCCAAATTCAAAAATGACATTGTTGTACAGACGCGTGCTAGGTATTTTTTTAAGCGCATTTTGAAAAGATATTGCTAAGATTATCTATGAATGGCCAATTTATTAATCCATAAAATAAGCCATTCATATCAACTGAGACTCAATTATATAATAATAAAAAAAGAACAAGCACTGCTTTGAAAAAATTAAATATCTGATCACAAACATCGTAGTCACAAAAATATACTTTGAAACTTGTGGTCTAAAACTGATAAAAAGCGTTTACAAGCCGCCAAAACCTGCTTGTCCACATCTAACCCCCAGACAGACTGGTCCAGATTCAGTCCCAGACAAAGCAAACAGCGACTCGACCCTGATGATGGAGATAGAGTTAGCATGTCACCGGAGGCCAGTGATAACATTTCTGACCTATGCCTTTGGCCAGTTTTGTGCCTGGCTGGCGCTCCACTGGTGCCATTATGTCTTCTGCTCACCAGCTGATTGAATGTTTCTTGTCTGTTTCTCACAGCAGATTGCAAACCGTCTAGCCACCCCTGAATACCAACCGCCCCCACCCTCAACTCCACCCATATCGTCAAGCTCGACTGCACACTGTGAAGCAGCAAGCGCTCACAGTGCTATCTGCTTCATCACACCCTGATGATAGCAAGGAGACTGGCGTCTCAGCTGGCTGATAGCTGTCAGCCACTCTGTAAAAAAAAACACAAAAAAAAAACACAAAAAAAACATCTGCAGGATCGAAAAAAAATATTTTTAGCATAGACATCTTCATCTTGGTTTGGCTCACACATAATCTACACAGAACTGTATTTTTCAAACTGAAAGACTTGATCTCTCACTAAAATAGAATTCTATATAAAAACACATAACATGCAGCCGAGTGGGCCTCGTGACATGCTTTCCGCTTCCTGACTTTTTTCTTCAGTTGAAAGGTGAAGTGATTGCAATTCTTAGGTTGAGGACTGGTCTGCTGTGTATATGTGCTTGCTGCTTCCTGTCGACTAAGTGCGAAGGGGTCACAACGCTGGACTTTGTATTCAAAGAGGAGAACAAACAAGAGAGACCTTGGCCCCAACGACCTTCCCCCACTCCCCAAACTCCTTCCAAATATTGCCGTCAAAAGACCGTGTGACAAAGCTGAGGTTCATTCCGACAAAGTGAGTGGACAGAGACCCGAGATTCGAATTGGGAAAACAACTCTTTAATTAAATATCCCAAATCATTTGTCAACTGCAAACTTTGCAATTCCCTTATAACGTCATCTATTGAAAAACAGTCATAGATTAAGAAAATTCTGAGTTAATGTGGGTTTGTTCTCAACGTTCAATTGTTATGAATATGCATTACCACTTAAATACAGCAAACCCTAGAGGCTGCCACACACTTTCAACATATTCTGACTAAAGATAATGAGAGAATTGTGGCAATATCTTTGGTTTTGGCTCTAAATCGTTGGTTCCACGTGGCACTGTCAGACTGGTTGAAGGACGGCTGTTGCCATAGCCTTTGCGACCAAAGACAACCTGTGATAAAATTCTGACGTCAACCAGCTAACCAATCGAAATGCAGTGTGAAATGTCATACTGATCAGCGGCACACTGGGCCTAAGCCAAAATAGATGCTGTGTGGGACGAGAACAAAAACTTTTTGTGGATTTCTCTCCAAACACATAAATGCCACAAGGGCTCCATTCACCAGTTTGTTTTTAATTGTTGTTGTTTTTTTTTAATTCTTTTTATTCTTCTGTCTTCAACTCGCATACACCGGAGGCTCCGATTCAGCTCATGTTTTCATCCTGCAATCTGCACACAGAAAACTTCATGCCTTGTCCAAAGTTTATTAGATTTATTTTGTACAGTGTTGCTAGCTGGGAACTTAAACCATTGTTAAAATCGCACAATGTGTAGGGGGCAGCAGGTTTTCCAGCGGCCTGTAGCCATGCTGAGCGGTGTGAGTGCTGAGACTCCCAGTAAATGGTTGTGTCGCCAGTGCTTTCTGTAGCCGAGTCCACTGAAGAAATAATGAACCGCACAGCCTTGTTTGATTTCCTCTGGAGACAGCTGAGCAGGAGTCTAATCCACATACTACCCTGGCTCCCACTAACACAATCTGCTTCAACCTTTCTCTTTCCCAGTGTCTCTGATCGAGAGACAGCGTCTGTACGGGCCTTTTTAGGATACATCTATGCACTTTGATTTATTGTAAATTAAAAAGCTGGGAGCTCGATTGCACTGCTAAAATGCTCTCTCTGACTGCCTGACCAAGCTCCACACTGTCTGAGTTGGATTTCATTTCCTCTCATGTCCATTTCGCTCATCAAATTGAGTATTTCCATCCAAAGAAACTTTAACCCCAAATGTTTTGGCACACGCTAATTATGCTAAACTTAAACAACTGGCAATTGTGAATATTTTATGTTCCACCATATTATGTAGCTGTTTATATATTTTTTTTCTTTTTTTCTTTAACATACGATATTGTGAAAATAGTGATTTTGGACAAAGCTTAATTATGGGTCACTGTTATTGCACTGCAACAGTCAGAGAGGCAGTAAAGGCGAAGTCATGAAAAAGCCCACCAAATCCAGTGTTTTCCCTGGAAAAAAATGAGGTTGGTTTACATGCAGGCAGTCAGTGGTGATGTGTCTTGGCAGGCGAGGATAGGGGCAGTGTAGTCATGGACCCAGTCATCATCATCTGGCCGCACATTCCTACCCTATCTGTGCAGTAAACTGGATCTCCTTCTCCCTCTTATCAGCTGTCAGGAATTTTCTATCAGAGGCCCTCTTTCTCTCTCTTTCGACTTCTATCTCTCTGCTCTCTTATTCTCTCTCCCTCGCTCACTCTTTCCCCCCTTTCCTGTCCCTTCCTTGAAGCTGCAGGGCAGACACAGACCAGAAACGGTTAATGCTCATTAAGATAAGGAAGCACGGAGACATCAGACAGCTCCTAGGACAGGCTGGAACCAAAACATCTTTGGTGCCTCCTGCGTCACCGCAGCGGGGGAATATCCTCCCCCAAGGAGCATCATACACAAACTGAAACGCAGACACTGACATATATGACTACCTGTATTTGTCCATTTCTTAATAGCTTTCAGCATTTTACTCTTCTCATTAACAGAGATTAGCTCGTTGCTACGCTGCAAAGTAACTGGATTAACCAACATTTCTTGCTGTTTTTCTTCTTATTTTTGTTGTTTTATTCTAATCTTCATCGTGTTTTCTCAGAAGAGATCTCATTGGATCATTAGTTGACATTAGGAAGGTCTATATAATGAATGATGTATCATCCACCAACCCATCTTCTATTCAACCTTATCCAGTTATTACCCACTGTGTGATAGATCAGATCCCATCTTACTGTGTGTGAAGGAGTGGTACACCCTGAACTGTTCATAAGTCCATCACAATGCAAATGCTGAAAGAGAGACGAAACACACACACATTTACACGTATGAGAGATTTAGTCTGCTTTCACACCAGGATGCTCGGTTTGATTTGGCAGAGAATACTGTTAGGATTTTCCTAGGTATCCTGCATGTTCCAATCTGTGGCAGACTATGAACAGGAGACCTGTGATATTTATAGTTTATACAAGTATTGATTAACAAAACATTCACCAGGTGATTCGTACCTGGTCTGACCGTGCTCCTCTCCACATGTAGGATGCAGAAAGAGAGGAAGATTTTAACATAGCAAATGGGATTTCTTCCTGAAAGGCAGTCCTTGTTTATTGCACTTCCTGTGACCCGTGACCCATTTCCCGTCCTCTCTGGGCCAATCACAGTTGAGGATTCTTGGTCAACAGTTATCCTCCTCACCACATGGGGGACTTAAGCGGCACTTTCTCTTGGTTCTCAGCCTTCAGGTGGAAGTCACGAGGTCCATGTTTACATTGAAAACCTAAAGATCTTTCTCTGAATCCCTGATATTAAAATGGCCGCGCAGTACATGGGAGAATGTTGAAGACAGAATAGTTTAAAGGTATAGTAGAGGATTTTTTTCTTCCGGGTGGATCATCAAAATAACTGGTCCTCCCAATTGTCAATCATTCTGGTGATATATGACGTAAGCCCGTCGTACGTGCTCGGCCCTGCGCGCAGCTCACTCCACACGGTCCTCATCAAGCCGCTGGCCGACCCGACGCATTAATTCTCTGACATTTTTACACAGTTTCACCCCCTCTGGTGCAAATCTTCTTGTAAAGTGAGCTTATGTGAGCGATGCCGACTTGTGACTTGTAAACAGAGCGTGCACGAGGAGAACTGGGCTCGTGCATGTCTCTCGCACGCGTTTTAGTAGGCGTTCCGTCTCGGGAGCAGGTACAGCGTTGCGCATGCGCATTTTTTTCAAACGGTGGAGAGGGCGGTTCTTTCCTAAAATTCCTGAAAATCCTCCTGTATACCTTTGACAATATTGAAAAGTATCACACCTTAATTTTGTTGAGCTCACCTTCACACTGCAGTTTTGACAGGGGACCAAACCGCGGTGACGACGTGAAACAGTTACAACAGTTGCTTCTTTCGGGGCTCTTCTACCCCCAAACAAACAAACTAAAAAAACACAAATACAAGAAAACAACAGAGCAATTTCCAAACATCATTGTTCCTGTGGGTGGCCACAAGTATTTAGTCCTCTGGCCATGTATCAATATGTGCCTGCACCTTGTCATTACTTCAGGTCTGCCCACAAGACAATTTCCTAACATTTTCTTTGTTTTCTTCAGCTTCCTCAGACGAGCGCTGTTGGTCATGGGGGGGGGGTTTTTCTACGTAAAATGCACCATATGTGCTATGTCACTCTCTTTGGTTCACATTCTATATTTATAGTTCAGCGGCAGCTTCACACGGTAAACAAACTGTACCAGAGTTCAGTTGGAAGTATAGACCCAAGTTTTCAAGTGGAGTTCACTTGTTTGGTCCGTACCAGAGTGCGGATGAGCTTTCCCAGCGGCACAAACGAAGCAAACAGTCTGATGAAATGAAGATACCCAACAATGATGTGAAAGCATACTCAGGGTCACCAATTACCTCAAACACATGTTTTTGGCCTATGGGATAGTCCCAGTTGAACACCAGTTATCAAAAACTCTACCCTGGCTACTTGGCTCGAGTGTCTGTGGACAATCTCCTTGTTTCTGAGAACTGCTGGGTGTACATAACTAATGTGTACGAACACACTCACTCCTTTGCACTGTCTCCTGGAGAACTGGGCAGACAGTCTGTACTTGCTGTATCACTTCTCATTCTCTGCAAAGATGGAATACAGAAAGAATAAATTGTACCAAGTTTTTATGATTGTTTCATTTTCAGACTGGTAGAGCAAAATGTCCATAAGAGATCCATCTAAGCTGATATTTGGACATACATGAATGAGTCCAAATATCTTCAAACATTCGTTCATATAAAAGAAAATATTTCAGATCCTTAACATTTTACCAAGGAAATGAGTCCTTTTATTGCTTGTTTTTTGTTTTAATTACTCAGATCAGATCCGTTAGTCCGAGAATGCATACCAATGCACTTTGTCTGCATATTTAGATAATGATTATCTTTGTAGTGGATACCAAGTTTTAATAACCAGTCTCCCTCCTGAATAGAACATCCAGATTCCCATCTTTATTTCAAGTCTCAACACGCAAAGATTAACTGTGCAGCAAGAGACTAGTATTTCCCACAGACTACCACATCACTACTGTCTTGTCCTGCATGTCATTTTAACATCTGGTCTCCACTCAGTGCAATCTGAAATATGCCCACAATTTATGCTGCTGCACCTATAATCCTGTAGTATCAAAGTCTAGGCAGAGGGGTCTCTCTTTCTTCCCTTTCCCTCCCAGTCGACCTTGTGTGATGACAGACCACTGAGAGGAGCCCTTTGTTGGTAATTGAGCTTACCTCATTTTCAAAATACCAGGGGCCGAGCTGGATAATAAAAATGTGCCTATGCTGGGCTACATATTTCTGACCGAATCTAAACACCACTATACACACACAACAGAGCTCCACTTGTTGAATTGGACCCAAAAGAGGAGAAAGGTTTATTTTTTTCACTCCCTGACTCTTCTTTGGTGAAGACTATTTTCTGCTGCTGCCTAAACTAAGGTGGGAGAGTGGCCTTGTGTGGAGACTGGATTGCTGGGACCTTAGTAATATCCACCAGGAAGCCTGTAATTACTCAGACAGCACTGCTGCCATCAAGCCACGCCTCTAGCACTCTGCAGGCCCAGTGGCCTGTAAACGTGTCAGTGGCAGGATGTGTCTCCTCCTCTCTCTTATACACTTTCTGACACAGAACCACTGGGTTGGTAACACAGTCTCGCAGAAAAAGTAGAAAAGCAGCCAGGATAATGCAGTTGAAGGTGGTAAACGGTACAAATGATGCTCTTCATGCCAGAGAACAACAGTATGTATGTGTTAATTAGCATTGTGATCAAGCAGCAATCAAAAAAGGTTATTGCAAGAAAAGAAGTAAAACAGGAATAATCATTTGAATAAAATGAGCACAATGTCTTATACCATTGGCAGTACTTGCATAATAGTACATGACCACACATATATATATTTTTTTTGTTTTCTACTAACTTCTACACAGTCTTGAGCAGTAAGCATTGGCTATCTCGCCATCAGTGTGCAGGCTAGCAAATGCAAGGCTTTGAAATGTGATCCCTGTCCCAGCCAAGTCCTGCCTCCCTCAGCCTAATTGGATGATTATATCCAGAACAACATTATTTTATCTTGGAGTTAGTGAAGGAGGGGGGCAGAGTCCTTTAATGTTGCATAAATTCCTCCTGACTTGCTGTTTCTGTCCATGCTAAACAGTTTCCAGCATCACGCTTTTTTATGACTGCCACAATTCTGGCTGTGTTAAACGTTTCTCTTTTTTTTAAACGTAAGAAAAATAGATGGAAAGAGAACAATATGACATCAGCATGATTGATCTGCACTACAGTTGGGAAAGTTTTTAAACACATTGCAAACTATGTTCTACTGATGTAAACTGCTGCTTGCTGCACAAATCATCCAGAGTGGAGAATGTTAATGCAGCTCAACAATTTGTCAACATGGATGCCAGATTGCACAGCTACTTGCATGAAAACTAGGCCAGGGCTGGGAACACAGAAGATCTTGTTAGCAATTTGTCTATTACAGTGATCATACTGTATGTGTATGAAAGAAACAAAAACAAAACAAAAAACAAACAAACAAACTCAAAAACAGACAAAAACCCCTTGAGTATTTGCTTAAACTTCCAATGCCCCATAATCATGCCAGTAATGACAGTGTATTTGCTTTGTCCAAACACCAGGGGCTCTGTTCTAGACACATAGAAACACACACATACACTTTAGCATATACACAAACTGGGCACTCAAGGGGTGAAGGATGTGAAGAAATTACAAGGCAACAAGTCTCCTTCATGTCAAGTCAAAATGGAATAGACAAACACAGGCAGAATATACTAAAATCTTAATTTCTATTGAATAAAAACTTTTCAGATTCAGAATGTTCATAATGTGGTCCACCAGCAGTTGTCATGGTTCAGTCATTTACAGCCAACTGAACAGAATTAAGCAGGGCAACCCCATTATTTCCTCCTGATGAGCTGAAGAAGTTATTGGCATTTCCTTACAAGTCATCGAATGTCTTAAAGTACTCTAATGTGAAACACCTGGGTATCATATGGGCAAGGGATGGAAATTCATTTGATTCGGTAGCAATATATTACTGAGCTATTATGTTGGAAGAAGTGAAAGGTTTGCATAAAAAGCATTATAATAAAAAAAACAGTTTGGTTAAAAAAACTTCTATCCAAAGGGAAAAAACTGTACACTGAGCCAAGCTGACTGCAATTTAAAAGCGGGGTCATGAAAAAAGGTATATAGCCAGCAGAGAAAAAAATGCAAAAACAGTTACATAATGAGCTCAATACCATTGTTATCTTTCATTTATAACAAATAACTTCAAAAAAACGAAACAAAACTTGTGTTGACTCCAACAAGAACCTCGGCAGGCTGTCAGTGTGAGCTCTGCATGTGTCAAGGCACATACAAACAAGTTTCATTCATTCAGCCATTGCATCTGTGTTGACCGAAGGAAGCCTGAATACATTATAGAAAAGAGTACGATGAATGAAAATCCTGCTCTATGCGTCCCTGTGGTGACCCCTCGCCTGTACACTGTATAAACAGTCTATACTGTTCCCAGTCATTTGCCATAGCTTCGGTCTAAAACTAGACTATTACACGATTTTCTAAACACAGAGCATCCAGTCACAAGTGCCAGCATGAGTGAGAAAATGGGAACTTGTTTCCTCGGTGTTCCACAGAGGGAATTAGCATTAGCCTTGTCACAGGGTCAGGGTTCACATCAGAGCTCTGGTGGTAGAAGTCACATGACCATATCATCAGCAGCGATTGTTTGCTGCCAGGATCTGAGCTGGTAAACAAACAATTTACAACATATGCATACATCTCCGTTTCTGGGGAGCTGATGTTGTCATCACCTGGAAAACAGCTTTGGCTATTTTTGCATCTTGTCATAATAGGGGTTTTATTGTTAGTATGTGGACTTTCTTGCCCCAGTTGGGTTGTTTTTTGGGTTTTTTTTTGTGCATCTCATCTTGCATTTTTGTGGTTTTATATGTGTTTGAGATAACTGTTGTCTCTTCAACAAAACGAAAACGAAAATGGCAATTCTGCTGATGCACTTTTCACAACATATAATTACGATATTCTCAGCCTAATAATTGACTCACAACACATGTGTTTCGCCCAAAAGGGCTTTTGCCATGTGTTTGCCAGACATAGCTGGCATTTCCTCTGAATGGAGCACTCTAACCCAAAAAACACATGTTGCAGAACAAAAAATAAATAAGGACCAAGGGTGTATATAAAGTTTCAAAAAGTTTCTGTCTTCCAAGGCCTTGGTTTGTTTGTACTCTGTCCCAGGCTGCCTGAATTCATTAATACTCAGTGCTTGGCAGCACCCACTTTGGCAGAGGGTCGAGCTGGAAGATGACCACAGCTGTATTGCCTCGGCACATCATGAGATGAGGACATGTCTTCTCCAGCCACGCATACATACTGTACCCTAACCTCTCCCAACAGAGCAACCACCACTGGCATGCAACAATTTCACCAAATCACGCGCCAGTGTCTGGAGTCCTAAGTTACAAAAAATGTCATCTTTACGTCATCCACACTCACACTAAACAGCTTGAGCACTTGCAATGATGAACAATTCTATAAATTATCCCATCTTTGCTTCCTTGTAGATGCAGGCATATGCCAACTCTTTTTTTCAACAAAAAAAAAGAGGACAGGAGAACAGTAATCTCTTTACTTTAATGTCTGTTGCATTCTGCAGCATCAGACAAAGCTGCTCATTTCAGGTGTCATGTATTTATTTCCTTCAATTTATTTATACCCTTGATAGAATAGCAACTGGACGAAATACAATCATCCAAAACAGCGAAAATAGAACAGAACTGACAGGTTCCTCATTCAGTGATGTTTTCTGTTGATCTTAAATATAAAATACAGAACTATAGAAATCCAATTTCCACTAAATAGAACATGAAATCTTTGCAGGACTTGCAAACTGCTGACATTTCTTGAGTTTACCCGAAGCAAAATATCAAATAAACTCATGAATCATCCTACAGCCTGAAGAGAATATCTTGCGCATACTGCCCAGCTCGACTAAGGAGGCGGTCTTGTTATGTTATGTATTCCAGTCATTACTGCCTTGCTTTGTCTAAACCCCTGCCGCTCGCCAGGTACTCCCCCTCCACTCCTCACAACCCTCACTCTCACCCACAATGCACCTGGAGCAAGGCCAGGGCTGCTGTTAATTTGGCTTCATTATTAAGTTAAATGCAGCACGGGCGGCAGTGCTAGAGCTAATGAGCAGTGCAGAGCGGGCTGTGCTGCTCCAAGCCTCCTGTCCCAGCCATTAGAAAAATAAGAGTGGAAAATGAGTGAAGGGTTGTTGGAGACCTTAATTGAAGTCTTGAATGAAACTGTCTCTCAGCCCGAGATATGATGTTTAAACTAGTATGCTCTGCACAAATGTAGTGAGTGAGAACAAAAAAATGCATCACCAATAATAATCTTTTTAGTCCTCCAGCTACTGCATGTGCATGAATGTGTTCATTTGTACATGAGTGTATTCCAAAAGCCCTTTGTGTTTATCAACAACATGTGTTAATGTACAAGATGGTATCTAAGCTGTGTGGGTGGCAGGGTTTCTGTTTAGGTTGAGCTGTGGCCGTCCAGGAGGTCAGAACAGGGGTGCAAAGAAATACACATGCACGAAGCAAGTGGGACAAACAAAGTCTTTTTCTTTTTTTTTACATGAGTTTTAAAGGATGGAGTACAATGCTGATATGACACAAACTATTTTGATCTATCTGCTACTTGGTGGCAGTATCTAAAAGGCACTCTAACTTCTAACCCTAAATCAAGACCGTGAGAGAGTGAGAGGTTTAGGAGTCCCTTTGTTTAGATGACTTTGAGGATTTTTTCCCCCTGCTGCCTTGCTAAATTGTCCAAACACGACCACACTGGCATTCATTTGCACTCCTTCTCAACACAGCTTATCCTGACCACACAGTGACAATGTTTTTTCTGGGAGATACTGAGGAGATAGCTGGCCAACTCTTTGAAACCAAATCAGCAGCTTACGGAGATCTCCATTTCGATATTAAATGGGAGAAAAGATCAGTTCTCTGTTTAGGCTTGGCTCAACTCTTCTTGGAGGAACGAATGGCCCAAGGCTAGAGGAACATGGATGGCAGACGATGACAATAATAGAGTATGTATATATGTTTGTGCATGACCCCAAATTAAGATTTCACACCAGCGACATTAGTGCCACCATTGTAGGAGCACTCATTACAAATATTGTATTTCTACTTTGTCATTTCATATTGGAATGTGTCTTATCTTAGAAATATATTTACTACTTTTCAGCATTGCAAATGTTGATCTTTATGACTTTGGCAAAACCTTTATTGATGCATGTCATAAAAATAGTGGTCAACACAGCAAGGGTTGTTTGAATGTTGGAGGAACAGGAGCGCGGATGGTTCCAGATGAAGAAGACAAATGCATGTTTATAAGGTAGGCACACTTTCACTTCAATCATTGTTATAATAAACCAAGTAAAACCATGTGCAAATATTGCAGGAATCAAGTTGTTTTGAAGAGAAACAGAAGAATTGCTTTCAACATCTCAACCACAACCAAAAAGGATTTTAAACACAAGGAAAACTAAAAAAAAAAAAAAAAAAAAAGGCAACAGTAGGTCCTCTGGGTTTATGATATTCATCCAACTGAATGTGTGTGCGCGTGCAATCACTTCATTGTTTCTCGGTGATGGCACAATGAAGTACATAGATGCATGCTGGTAAATCTTCTCCACAACATTGCTTTCTCACTCTCCAGGCCAGTTCTATTGAGTTAAAACCAATAGAAAGCGATCAACTTTAAAGCAAAGCATACACATTTTGTGCATCTGCACATTTTCATTGGTCATTAAGCCTTAAAAAAATCTGTTTACCTCTGATAACACTGTGACCAGCAACTAGTATAGTATTACTAGTAGGTCAACATTGCTCACTTTCTGGAAACTTGTGTCTATCCAAACTATATCAGTTATGCTATAAACGAGGTTGCAATGTTTGTCATTTATCCAAAGATTTGCCTGAAGAATCAGAATTTGCAGTTCAGCTGTGTTAAACAGACTTATCCTGCCTCTCGTCGCCCTCTCTTCTCTGCAGCAGCGTGTGGAAATGGACAGTGTGAGTACATTCCTGTCACAGTATTGTCCTCCTGCAAGTCTGCTTCTGATGAAGAGCACTTAGCCATGTTTATAGCTGTACAGGTTCAAAGAGAGGCCAGCAGCACAATGGAGCAGGACAAGTTGGCTGCAGCACCACTATGTGGGAAATACCACCACACACCGAAGAATCAAAACAAAAAAAACGAAGAAGGGGAAAAACTCTGCAAGCAGTAAGGAAATTTGACAGTGTGTTTTTTCCACATGTAAAATCTGCTGTGAACGTGTCTTTGAGACACCAGACAAAGCCTAAAGGATCATGTGGTACGATAAAGGACATTCGGAAAAACTGACTACAAACATTCAGTTCATTAGTAAATAATCATGTGTTCTGTCAAAAGTGACACCGCCCCCCCCCCCCCCCCCCCCACACACCTCCCTCTTTTTTCTTTTTTTTTTTGTATCTTTCAGGAAAACTGATGCTCTGATTGGAGAATTCTGCTTCCTCTGTGAGCCAATTGTTGGGTAAGTGGGCGGGGCCATAAGGCCATCTATCGTACAAAGTTTTCAAAATTACTACATCAATGCACATGACACGGCTGACTCCGTGTGACAGTTGTTGCTTTATGCTGACTTCCTGTCATAAGAACAGCATGCATACTTGGCATCGGTGGAAGCGAAGGGCAAAGCATGAATGCCACATTAAAGGGATATAACTGGAGTTTGGGTTTTGAGTAAATGTTTAGCTAGCTCAGCTTCATCACACGTCCGGCATTTAAACCAAATAGTGCACCGACATTGACCATCACATATAATCAAGGCGGCCAGTCTTTTCATGGTGGCCTTCTCACCCTGACCAGCCCCTGTGACCTGTCCTTCAGCCCCCCCCCCCCCCAAAGCTTTAATCCAGCTAACCTTGTCAAAACCACCAGACCTCATTCAGAACAAGCAGATGACTCTCTGCACGCCAGTGGCCTCTATAAATAGAAATTTCATTGAAGAGCAGCGGCCTGATGGGGGGTATTGTAAACAGCGGGCCAGGCCAAAGCCTTGCACAGGGCTAACCTGGGAAAGTGATGGAAAATGACATGCAGCAGCCATAAGGCACGCAGTACAAAAACAAAACAGACGCTACTGTACTGCTGTCCTTCACTTCAGGTCTGCGTCTGCGATATTAGTAACTTTTTAAACTTCTTTCTCATCTCCTCAAACTATACTAAAATATAGATTTTTGGAGGACAAAGTGAACTGTTCACACTGATTGAAAAAACATGTATTTTCCGTGCCATCCTCAAATGATTGTGAAAGATATATCCACTCTGTACATATAGGACTGGCTCTACTAAACAGCCATGTTGGATACATTGGTGGATTATTTGGCCCTTTCAGACTAGAATCTAATACTAGTAGTCTGAATTTGTAGACTAATTCCTGTGGATTCACACACAAAAAGGAGGAAGATCGGTGCAGCCAAGCGCACACTTTATTTCTGGGTGTGCTTTATTGCCGGTGCAGCAGAGCAGCAGGGGTCTGACTAAACTGGTGTCTGGGGGGGAAAAAAAGCAAAGTGTTAGAAAACTCAGGAGGCACTCTTTTGGATTACAGATGGTTTTATCCACCTCTGGTTCTTTTTGTTCTTCAAATTTGTACCACATGGACATACAGCCTGTAAAGAAGGTGAAGCAGCCATTTACCATACTGCACAGAGACATAGAGACTGAAAGACGGTGAGAAAGTGTGTGAGAGAGAGTGAGAGAGAGAGAGAGAGAGAGAGAGAGAGAGAGAGAGAGAGAGAGAGAGAGAGAGAGAGAGAGAGAGAGAGCGAGAGAGAGAGAGAGACATACAAACGTTGAACCTTTTTTTAAAGCACTCATTTTATTCACAATCCACATCGAGATCCCAGCCAGGGGGAGGGATTTTGAGGCAGAGAGATCAGTATCCAGGCTTAACTTAAAATGTCAAATGTTTTACTTTGACTTCATGGAAGAAAGAGAAAAGAAAGACAGTTCAGAGGACTTGACAAACCACATCGTACCAAGCATTTCTGCCTCCTCACTTTAAAAACAGGTACAGACTGGCTCTTTCATGGAGCTGCAGCAAAACAACGAGGTGCTTCAGCCCTGGAGGCCAGTGATACTCGATCATCAAAACTGCCACCAATTAGAGCATTAGGAGAAGTCATTTATTTTGCCTATGTTAAAGAAGGTGCTAAACTCCATGAACCATTCCCTCATACCCTTGCTGAAATTTCATCCAGAGCTGCTCTGGCCCCACAGAGAGAAAGAGGGATATTGAGGGCTAAGTGAAACGAAGGCCCCGGAGACCAGGCTCACCAGAGCAGACCTTGCCAGGCCAGGGCCAGCCAGAGAAATGACAGCCCCCTTTCATCATCCCTCCCCCCTCCTCTCCTCACAGCCGGGCCGGGGAACCGGGTACTACAAATTCATTGTTCGCGACAGAAAAATTCTGCATGCTCCAAATGATCGGTCATGGAGGGGCAACCAGACACCCTCCCCCCTTTTCAGCCTATGACCTAATGCAGGTAAAGAGTGAGGCGCTACACTGCTCCCCTCTCTTTACGCCCACGTCTCCCCAGTTGGGTATTTGTTGAACCCCCTGCACTGAAACCAATGCCTGTATATGAACAAACTGAGTGCTGGGCAGCACACCAGTTTCCATGCATGGCAGGCAGTGAAATAGAGCACTCAATAAGCTGAGCGGCTTGATGCACAACTGTCGACACGAAAAGCAGCCAACCTAGTTTCATTATATTGTCCACCCTTAATGATATAATAATAATTTAAAAATAAATAAATAAATAAATAAATAAATAAATAAATAAATAAATAATAATAATAATAATAATAATAATAATAATAATAATAATAATAATAATAATAATAATAATAAAATAATAATAATAATAATAATACAGATGGGTTCAAAATGTTACTTGAATCAATAAAAATCTGTTTTAAAAATGTTCTTGTGTACTAACTTAAGAGTACAAGGTTTTCAAACATGAACTCTTCAGACAGACTATTTCACGGGATAGTTTGGACATTTATAGTGCAAAAGCTCTATCAGATTCATGTGAAACCCTGCAGAATAACCAACAGCGATGCATCAGAGTATCGTAGGTATCTTGAAATGGAATCTAAAAAGCGCAAGGTGGAGACTGTTGGTTGACTGAGATGAATTAATTGTCTTATTTAGAAATGTAGACACTGACATTCCAGTAAGTGAACCAAATTACACGATGGAACGACGTATTGCAGGATGCACTTTGACAGTCTGTCTTTCAGATGCGAAGAAAACATTATCATTGCCTGGTGTCTCCCCGCAGAGGGGTTCCCAGGTATTGCTTAAGTAGTTCCAACTGATTTAACCCCCTGAAGCCTTTCAGCTAACACCTAAGCTGTCATGGGTTTATCCGGTTTGATTTATTACATCAACCGTCACTGTGAACACCTTAAAGCTAAAGCTCGGTACAGAAGCTTGAAGACAGAAGTGTTTTGATTGATGGGCTGCATACATGAAGAAATATTGCTCGTGGCATTCGGAGAGTACAAGCCAAAAGTGTCTTGTTTTTCAACTTCTATAGAAGTAATGGCAGCCAAACTTACAGAATAACCTGTCTTATCATCACAGTAAATGCACAAACTTGTTACTCTACTGTACATGTGTCGAACTCCGGTCCTCGAGGGCCGCAGCCCTGCACGCTTTGCATGTCTCCCTGCTTCAACACGGCTGATCCATGATGAACCATCAGGAGAATCATGTGTGTTCAAGAAGGGAGACATGGAAAACCTGCACGGCTGAGTTTGACACCCTTGCCCTCCTGTATTTACTCTCCACAGGCATGAAGGGTTCACCCTGTCTGACGAGCAGCGCCCTCTGCTGCTCCACCCAATAAATACACCCAGTTTTTCTTTCTCCACAAGGCTTCTGCTTGTTACAATCCCATCAAGGGACCTCAGGCCAATCCCAGCATTGCACGAAGTGTGACCATGACATTACTTCAGTTTCAGATTTAATTTTACCTCGACACGACTTTTTGACAGTTAATAGGTTTCACATTTTAGTTAATGACTTCCACATTAAGAGGGGTGCTCTGCTCCAGAATAAAGTATATTTTCTCCAACTTAGCAGAGTAGACTCTAACTTACATTTCCATATATATTGAACATGCTGCTCATAATTTTCGAAATATATATTAAGTACATATTGAATGCATCATGAATTTACATGGGGAAAGGGGAACAGATACTAACAATAAACTGTAAAATAGCCTATCAATAACATCTGAGTCCAGCTGCAGATACATAAAAGAATTAGAAAACTGATCATGAGGAATCCCTATTTTGTCCTTGAAAGAAAAGAAAATCTACATACAATTTAGTGTTGGTTCAGCTTTGGTACATAGGATGTAAGCGCTTACATTTCCCATTTCAGAGAACAATTATTAAAACAGCTAAGCACTCGCTTATAAGAACAAAACCTTCTCTTGTCTTGACTGGAGCACACAGTTCTATTCATCCTACTACTCTGACAATGAGGTCATTTCACTACATTTTCCTTCTTTTTTAACATAGCAGCAATTAAAATTGTGGCATCTCTCAGTGACAGAAGCCTTACTTTGGAGGAAATATTGTCTGGAATATAACTTTTCTTGATAAAACAATCACAGATTTAAGGATTTCAGAAGAGGACACTGTGATCCCTGTGTAGTGGTTTCTGGAGCTGCAATTACAGGCTTCTGTTGTGGTGGGGGAGCGGGGAGAAAGCGCGATGAGCAATGGAACAGACAGAGATGTTGTTGAGAGCTGCGTCCTGCCAAAACCGACTCTGATCACTGCCCTGAAACCATCTGATCGCAGAAGCAGGCAGCCTGGACTTAAGTGGAGGTGACAGTGTGTCTGAGAGACACATTACAAGTCAGAGGAAATTGGAGATAAACAGATAAAAGAATGCAATCTCTGCTGGAAGTGGCGAGGCACAGGGGGCAGGAAATAAACCTGTATTTAAGCTGATTACCCGAACAGAGTCCCAGCCCCTTTCAGCAGCTCCGCACTGCCTGGCCTCACTACTGCCAATGTTGTTAATTAGAGATTTGCTGAGGGGAAAAAAGGCAGCCTTGTCAGACTTGCAGGAGTGTTAGTGATGGCTGGCTGGAGGGGGACATGCAGAGCTCTTAATTGGGTCTGTATGCTGTATCGGTGGCTGGCTGGAGCGCTGGTGATGATTGCTGTGAGCAGGTGGCCATGGTGGCAGCTCCATGCAGGCCGTCCCAGGCCGGCCTGTCCGTTCTTGTCAGGACCTGGAACACTGAGCAGACAGCTCCTGAGCCCCAAACTCATTACGCCAAGCTGCCCACCCTGTTACCTAGCAACACCCTCACAGCCCCTCCACAACACCCCCCCCCCCCCCCCCCCCCCCCCCCCCACAATGTGACCCGCAGTCATAAAGGACCGTTTCCTCACGGTCTGGCCACGGGGAAAAAAAAAAGAAATGCACATATTTCTCTACATATTTCATATATCCAAGTCATATTTTCCTTTTGGTTCCAACAATGGGAATTAAGTACTGCTGTGTCAGTGGGAAACCATGAAAGATGCTAAACTGGTCCTTGTGGTCTTCTTCTTCTTCTTCTTCTTCTTCTTCTTCTTCTTCTTCTTCTTCTTCTTCTTCTTCTTCTTCTTCTTCTTCTTCTTCTTCTTCTTCTTCTTCTTCTTCTTCTTCTTCTTCGTCTTCTTCCTCCTCCTCAAAGATATGAGTCTCTGCATGCAACAGCTGGTTGTACATAGTGCTTGAGATTACAATCTGTTTCCTAACACTTAAAGTACATGAGCTCAAAATTGCATAAGCATGCGCCCCCCCCCCCCCCACACACACACACACACACACACACAAGATCTTGAAAGCATTCCTGCTAATCCTGTGTGCAGCCGTTTTTTTCTGGTAGTAATCTTCATTTGCACCCAAGTGAAGCAAAAGCGGGAGAACAGGGGCAGGCGATTTTATGCAACAAACTTTGTTAGTGACTTTGATTTCAACCAGGAAGCTAATCCAAAGGCTGCAGAGAGATAGTCAGAAATGTAGAAGTCAGCTGTCCCAGATTGAATTTTTTTCCTCCTCAAGCCAATGTGAATACTGTTGGCACGTTATAGCAGTTCAAACCTTTGGGACGATGCAACTCCATGATGCAAACTTTACAGGAAAACTCTGGAATTCAAAACTGAAGGTTGGGGGATGGCTGATTTTCACTGCAGCATTTCAATTTTCTTTGTATTACGACATGCCACCTGTTCATTTGGGAAATCTGTGTCCCAGGAGGACCTGGCATTTCTTTTGCTGCAGTTGGATATCGATGGATGATAGTCATCCAAAGTTTCATGAGTCAATGGAATTTTGATGAATGCTACAAATGAAGTGTAAAAGAATCAATCATGTCGGGGTTTGACTGGAAAGATTTTGGAGAGGGGCACGGTGGACGCTGCCTGGCTGGAAAATGACAGGAAACAGCAGAATGACATCAGTTATGGCACAGTGCGAGGCCTGTTTAATGAAATGGAGAAATCAATGGGCTTCTATAACTACTTTTTAAAACATGGAGCACACTTCAAGACTCCAGTTGTGAATTAAAAAAGAACATATTTCATGCAACCACGAAAGAAATTGGAGTTGAGTTGGAGTGCAATCAAAACCAACATCACCCCTAATATGCAGTGACTAATCTGGCAGTAATAAATGTTATTTGCACTTCTCACTTCTAAAAGGGATATAGCCCGAAAATATATGAAGCCAACATCCAACTTTTTTTTTCTTTTTTTTTTTAGCTGGGTCTGGCATCTGGATTATTGAAGTTTATTTAATCCAGCCAATGGCACACTAAACAACACACAGGCCTGTCACTGTTCTGAATGACGGTTATCTAGGTTAAAGAAAGTGAAAAACAAAATCGCATTGCCGCCTTCAAGACTTTCTTCAGCTTAATAGTCTACATCGAGAACCCGTCCAGACTTAGAGGTACTGTCTGAGGAACTGAAACTGCAGAAAAGGAAAAACCAAGACCCACTTCAAGCATGCCAAGAAGCCCACAGCACGCAAAAGCTGAAAACCCAAAGTCTGATCATTTGTCAGGAGCGGTTCTCATGTCTGGAATGTCTCAGTTTGTGCACTCAGAATATCAAACAAGATGGGTGGTGTTGTCAGAGATCAGGGACGCTCACATGTCGGCCGATCAAAGTGCGCGGGACTGTCCCTACAATGTTCACATGCAGCTGTGTCCTTCCTGGGGTTGCATTTGGGCTGTGGGTGTTAGACCTCACTAGGGGAAGTGCCTGTAAATAAATGGTTTCGTCAATGTGTTCACACATTCCTCCAGCCACTCGGCCTGCTCAGCCTGATACCTCACCGGGTAGAATACTGAGTACTGAGTACTGCTGGCATTCCTACGACCTCACAAATGAAAATTGATACTTGCCAGCACTATCATTTGGGTGTCGTCAAAATGGTGGGTAACGGTAATACGAACTAAGGAAAAGAGAGAAATGATGAGGATCACTGTTTGGGAGCCAGACCACTTGTAGGACATCTGTAGCATCTAACATTTGATGATCCTTGCACTGGTGGGGGTTTGAAATCAACTATTTAATAGTTTAACTTGTTGTCACGTAGCAGGATACATACAATACAAATATATATGTGCACTGTGTTAATATCAGATGTTTGTTTTGTGTGGTGCAGGATTTTTCTGTTAGTTTTTTGGAAAAAAAAACAACAACAAAAAAAAAATTTCTCGATTCAACAAACAAGAATTAACATGTTGATGGATCAGTGTTGGAAGTACAACCAGGCTGACTTGTAAAGCTGTTTCCACTCTTCAAGGATGCGTGTCCTCTGGCTGTTTAAACCTTCCAACCAGCAGCTGTCAGCCATGAACTCCTGTGCAACAACATTTGAAATAGAATCAAACAGCATCCTGCAAATCACAGCGTCAATATGAACAAACATTGTGGAATCAGCAAATTGTAAGATACAGGGATTACATTTTTGAATCGTTCGTTTACCACTAAATAGAAATACCCTCGCATACTGACTCACATTACTATACTGCTGCTGACTTCATTCTCTATTTGAGTGTCGCGCTACCAGCTTCACTGCCAGTTCATGTTTTGTGTCGGCATGGTTTGTTTAGTTAGTGTAAGGTGAGTTTGTATTATGGTGCAACACTGAGTTACAAATCTGTGCACAAAGGTTTGGGTTGGCCTCCACATATCCTGAAACTATTCAGTTAAAATTTTGAGGAGGCATTTAAATGATCAACATCATACATCAGCTGGAGTCCAACAGCCTGTCAATAGCAGATACAGAACATATTCAGCTGTTTATTCAACTTCATTTCTCCCATAAGAACTTTTGTATTTAGAGTTGTTTTTGTTTGTTTTGTTGTTGTGTTGTCAATCAGATAATATTCCCCAACACAATTTCTTCTTTTGAGCAGTTGTGAATGTGTTGGCACACATTATTATTTTGGCCGGAGTGGTAACAGTGAGCAAGTAATGACCAGAAATGGAGAATGTGGAGAATGCTACACTCTTTATAGTCAATATTTGCTTTAGATAAAATGATAAGAATAGTTCAGTCTCTCACACAACAGGGACAGAAGCCAAATAAAAAAAAAACGGAGCCCCAGCCAACACATTCTAACCAGCAACATAACCAGTCAAACATTTCATTTCACCTTTAAAGCGTGACATATCTCCTGTTATGAACAAATGCTTTGACATGATCACGTGGTGTCGTTTAAGCTTCATCATCCTTGGTCATCAGTACTTTACTCCTTTGTTTGCTTGATACTGAAATGTAATGTATTTCACAAGATAATATCACCATCTTTGGTTCGGGTAGATTTCTGTTCATTATTTCATGATGTACCACAAAACATTGTTTAACACAACTGTAGCAAAGCTATTTGATATTTCAGATTGAGAAGACACACTGGGGGGGAAAAAATGGAAAAAAAAACAAGCCTTTCAACTTACTAATAAAGAAAAACTACAAAAACAAGGGGAAAAGGGACTGGAGAAAAGGAAAACACAGTGGGTTTCCTTTTGGCTGCTCTGACATTACAAGGATGTTTAACTTAGAGTACCAAGGGAGGTTAAATATTCACTCAGACCAACACACGAGACTCGGGAGATTGAGAGTGTGAGCGAGAGAGCCAAAAGAGAGAGAGAGGGGGGGAAAGGAAAATGTAATTAATCACACCATAGTCTATAGGTCTGGTAGAGGTGGTGTTGAAGTTCTGGGTTTGTTTGTCAGTCTCCAGAGAAAGGCCAGTGGAACAAGAATGCTGTGTATGGGTGGTCAATTAGTTCACAAACTTCAGCTGTGACACAGGCGTTCGCCTCAGCGCTGGCCCCAAAAACTCTCTCCCACCATCCCAGACCAAACCACATCATATCAGGGCCTGAGCTACATGTCGTGATCGGAGGAATTCCCCGGGCTACAACATTGAGAAGCTCCCTCCATTTAGCACCAATCTAAAGCAAGAGGTTTTGTTTTTCTTTTGTTTGTTTTTCCTGTTGTTGTTGCAGTGGATTGCCTTACATCCAGGGTCTGCCAACATGTTCAGACCCTTTTCAGTTCGATGTGTTCTACACTCTTCTGAGGAAACAAGCGTCCACTTCCTCGGATCACACAAATGTTGGACATCCTTTTATATTTTACTGAAAGTAGGTTTAGCACTCTGGAAAAATCTGCTTTGCGATTAAAAAAAATTTATGAAAAGAAAAGAAAACTCACATAGGGGAACTGACATCTAATCTACTTGTAGAATTAATTTGCTTTGCTGAGCGTGTCACGAATAAGGCCCAGAACCAACTGTCTCATGGAACATAAGTGCTTCAGACAATAAAATGCAATGATAACCAGCCTCTCCAGGAGGAAAAACAAGTAATGCTTGGCTCTATACTCTGCTTGGTTGATAAATGAAGACAGTGTCGGAGCTGTAGTTTGTGCCCAGCTACACACACACACACACACGGTGATAGACAAAAAACACATTGTGCATCATACCACAGTGCTGCGGTTCATCTGGTGATTAACAGTATTATCAATCATCCACTCAGATTCAGTGACAGGGTTTCCCACAGGGAGGTTCCTGACTTAGTTCAAAAGGTTTCAGTGGGCAAAGAACAAAGTGAAATGAGACCAATATTCCAAGTATTTTTTTCCCCACACATAGATGAAATTTTACAGAAATACGATATATTTTTCTTTGTACTCTTTGTAATACACATCGGGCAGGTCTGTGAATAGATAGTGCAACAATGCAAAGTATGTTTGGGCATGCATGGATCGGTATCAGAGCATAACTACATCCTCTTATTCACCACTAAAGCATGCGTCCATATCTTCAAGCTCTGTGTACGTGCAGGAGATTGTACTGATTACAGTGAATGCACTTTGATACATTGGCCCGGCTGCGTGTGCGTGACAATTTGCATGAATATGTGTGTGGGAATTCAGGAAAGGAAATGTAAAGGTTTAGGTAGCTCCTTACTAACAAAGGCTCCGGCATCCCCACACGCGTCCCTTCCTGCACGACTGTCCACCTCACTGTAAAGTTTTAAGAGGAAACATCCTGGGGCTGCCAACCCCCCCCTCCACCTTTCCCTTCACCTTCACCGAATACAAGGTCTTGACATTTTTGTGTAATTAGATCCCAGAGTTTGTGCATCGCAATCAAGTAACTTTGTCTTCCTTGAGCAATCTAAGCCACGAGCTGTCTCTCTTCTGATTGGGTGAATCTGTGGACTCTCAGTGACACACACAGTGTTGCTCTTTTACAATTTAACTTATCTGACCTTAACACACAATCTGTACAATCCCCTTCTCCTTCACAATTTTCCCCACTTCAAGTTCCATGGCCTTACTCTGGGGGGAAAACTGCTCTGTTTCAGGTTCACCACATGCAGATGTTCCGATGGCAACTTCAGTTTATAGTGTTTATTCAATCAAATTATTGACACTAAGAATCAGAAGTAAGACTAATATATAGATTTCGCATTACGCCACAAAGGAACGTGTAGTCAAATAACAGGAAAGCAGGCAGCATTTGGATTTTCTTTTTAAAGAAACAAACAAAGCAGTGAAAAACTGCATGAACAGATTTTGAACCTAAAAAGATAATTTAATTATCTGCTTATTATACTCCCATTTGCTTTGACATTGGACCTCTGCATTTTAGAATAAACACTATCATAAGTTTCAGATCAAATATATTACCATGCAATAAAAGTGAGTCTGTCTCTTAAAACAAGTCACCTGAAGCAAAAGCTGATGATCACTTATATAAATAACCAAACCTCAAGAGCCATCTGTCTTCACTCCTCACTCCCCAGAGGGGAAAACAAAAGCTTTGGAACTGTCTTCACGATGGGATGAGAATGATTTCCTGGTCAAGAAAACTCAGAATGGGAATCTAGTTGAAGTTGAAGGAGTTGACATTTGCTATTTCTGTTCTACTATACCTGAAGACAGCGTCATCATTTTGTGATGGTGCAGTTTAAAGGTGACCCCCCTCATTTTCTTTCAGGGATCCCCACCCGTTTCCCTCCTGTCCCTTTTGGATGGCCCCTCATCCAAAACGCCCGGCGCTGCATTCCACAGACGGTGGGAGCACCTTGGAGTGCAGCAGACCGTGACTGTGACAGTGACTGAGCCCCTGCCTCAGCTGCCACCAGGCCTCAGCACGAGCCGCGAGCCTCTGCCAAGGCGAGGTTTGACTGAGGAGAAACTGCAATGTCGCTGCAATACAGTCTGTGTGACGACAAGAAGAAAACAACTGTGTCTCCCAAGGAGCAGAGTGATAACTGTCCTGTATTAGCCACCTCCGAGCTGCTGAAACCAGCCCTGAGTGGAAACACCCCCCCCTCCATGCCGCAGTGGGGCCTCTCATGTCTGGACTGGGTGGCTGGCAGCTGCGATATCGGGGCACACGCCTCAGAGCACCTTTTCATCTGACCCCAAAATCCTCGAGGTCTTTACTACACTGACACACATCTCCAGTTTCAGCTTTCCCAAAGCTTCCCATGTGCTTGGCTCCCAGAGCAACAATGTTCTCGTCCACAGTCATGTGCCATCCCATGGCAAATTGACAATACTTTTAAGAACAGTCAACTCCTCCATCAGCTCGTCAATGCAACTTGGATATAGACCAACAGATCACTTTCTAGTAATATGACTTATTGAATAGAAACAAAGTCTATTTATGCGTATTGTCCATAAAAAAGGACATTTATTTGTTTGACAGTAACGACAAATGACAACTGATACAACAGTACACGATTTATGATTGTGCATATCATGCAACATGCATGACAAGATGTGCTCTTTCTTAATCTGAAGGACACTTTTTGCAATAATTTCCTCACTAAATATTGCATTGCAACTTGAACCTAAACTTTTGCAAATACAGAAGAACAAGTCCATAAAATGTGACTTGATTAAGTCTAATAATCGTTCAACAACACGGCCTTGTGAGTTTGTCTATCATTTTCAGTGTGTCGATGTCTACCATCGCCTTCAGGGGGCGCTGTGGGATGGCCTCTTATCTTTGGTGCTGCTGGTCTGTACAGTGTGGAGATGTCAATGGTTGAACAGGTTTCTCTGCTGCTGCTGCTGCTGCTGCTGCTGCTGTGTCAGGAAGCAAACGGCCATATTCTGCACGGTGTCTGTTTCCTCTGCTGTCCTGTTAAACCCTCCCTAAGATGCCCACGCGGCGACGTCTGAAATTGAAGATTAAAGAAGAGTCCCACCTAAGAAATGTATCGCTTCATTCATTCGCTGTGTGCATTCCCACGTCACAGCTTGAGAATGTGGAGAAAGATTTATTAAGAAAAAGGGCCAAGAAAATGGGGAACATTTGTGAACAGTATATCCCATCATACTCCGACTCTCGTGTGTATTAAAACAACCTGAAAAAGGTGGCCTCTACCTTTGGAGCTACTCAAGCCCACTTGCTGTGATTATCAAACGCACATCTGGAAAGACTTAGCAAAGAAATCCTATAAAGAACCTAATGGGCTCTTCAAACATTTCTGAAGACTGATTAAGAGCCGTTCCAGATCTTGTTCACGTCAATAAGTTCCACCTGTGATTTATTTATGACTTTGCTGAATTTTGTGTGTGCTTTCTAGTAATGCACATCTCAATATGGAGATAAGAGACCTCTTCTTTCACCAGGAGCATATCCACACATAACAAAGCTTGTTCTTTAAAAAAATTAACAAAAAACAAAAATCAACCATCTTTGTGATTAGTTGTTAAAGTGTCACTCAATTTCAGTCATTCTAACAGCACAATAAAACTATTATTTGTAGTCCCGCCAGCTTGAAAGGCTAATTTACACCGTGCACATTAGTCTCATGAAATCGCGAGCAGGCAGCTATTTTAGAGCCTGTCCGTCTTCCACTAGGATGACCCTCGTGTTTTATGGGGGAGACTAACACCGTGAACTACATTTGTTACAAATTAAGCTTCCTGGTGCAGTAAAGTTGACACCTGCCACTTCAAACCTTATTTTTCAGAGGGGAGGAGGACAGCCATTGTGAGACTGTTTCCACAGCTGCACTGATGGGCATTAATGAGCTCTGTCAGATAAGCCAGCCACTGCAGGTTATTTTACAATAATACTTACCTCGTTACAAATATTAAAATAACACTAAGATGTACCTTCGTCTTTTCACCCTCTGACACCAACATTTGGTTTATATTTTTAAGTTTGATGAAAAACCAGATTTTTTTTTTAACCGTACCAGAGGAAGCAAGTTAAGCAGCTTCACCACCAGATGGCGCCAAACCAGTTGATCCCGCTCCGTTTGATGCTGCATTCAAATCTTCATACTAAGCTCGTATTTCTTGATGTCTACTTCTCCTCCGACTACTACTACTACTACTACTACTAATAATAATAATAATTATTATTATTATTATTATTATTATTATTATTGTTGTTGTTGTTGTTATTATTATAATACTCATAATAATAATAATAATAACAATAATAATAATAATAATAATAATAATTTTTAAAAAAGCACAAGAAGCATATACATTCATTGGAATTTATTATATAAACAAAATAGAAAAAAATAAATCATTGTCACTTTTACTTCTGTTGCTCGGGTAAAAAATAAATAGATTCTTAAAGTAATCTTAAGGGTGAAAATACTAATTTTATCCAACACATCGACCAATCAGGACTGGTAATTGCGCAATTTCCGACAGCCCATGAAGGCACCCGTAGCCCGGAAGTGGAACCAAACTTTAGCTCGTAGCTGTAGCACAACAACAAAATAACGACCATCAGAGCCACGCTGACTCTCCATCACCAGTCTCCACGTTGGCATGGAGCTGTAGGCAGGCTTTTCAAACAGAGGTAACTATCTCCAGCTCAGTTTTGTGCTGCATGTAAAGAAATACACGTTTCATTTTGAGGCTATTCAGCGACATTGTTTTCCGCTAGCTCACAATAACAACACAGTTTATCGTTTTTCCTCTGCTGTGAAGATCATGTACTACTACTTGTAGTACTAGTCCTTTCTAAGGGGGTCCTGGTGGTTTTAAACACTGTAGTGTTTAAAAGTGTTTTATTTTAGGCGAATGTGAAGTGGTCAGCTTGTCACATGGAATCTTTATAGGCTAACGGGACAAATAAAAACATGGTCAATTATACCATTACGAGTGTCTTGTATTGTATCCACTCACTGTATTATCTACAGATTTAATTCTGCCTTTAAAAAGGTACTACATGACTGAAGAGGTGTTTACTTTGAGTATGCTCATTGTTGAACATGAAGTATAATCATTACCTTTCTATCTGTGTCAGGAAAGACAAATCAACTATAACTTAACCATTTAAAAAATAAAGTGCAGTGAATCTACAAAATGATAGCGCAAGTGATTTTCCCAAGGTGGACTGCTTGTGTAGACTGCAACTGTATTATACTCTGATCTCATCAATATTTGTATATTTTCTTTCTGTGGCTGTAGGGTGTAAGTCAGTCTGATCTTTCAGGGAGAATAGCCAGTGCTTAAGCTGGTTATAATGAGCTTCTTGATTTAAAAAAAAAAAAAAAAGAAGAAGAAAAGGAAAAAAAAATGTTTTGCCTTTTAAAATGTTTTATTTCTCTTTATTCTTCTCTACACACAACCATCTTTAAGCTCCTTAGCTTAACTACCTCTGGCCACATATGGTAGGTCTTATTTCGCACTTATTGCCTGTAGGCCACTTGGTCAGATTGGGGTTTTTCACAGTCTATGCATGTTGTTTCTAAACTATAGCTAATGAGAAAGTAAAGGTACTCGGCCAAGTGATACATTCTCAACCACACATGACATTTCCTGTAATAGCATCTCTATTCTTTTGTCTTCATAAATGCTTGAGCATCCTTTAAATATATACGTTTTAAAACTGACCGAGGGTCTGACCTGTGTGATCTGTTCTGCAGTGTTGAGGAATGGTCTGACAGCAGCAGTCAACATGCACAGTCGTCTGCAGGAGCTGAAGAAGGAAGAGGAGACTCTCCTCAAAATCAAAGTCATGTTACAAGACCAGCTAAACAGGTTGAAGGTGAGTGTGAAGCCCCCCCCAAAAAAAGGGTTTGTGTTGCTATACAACATGTGGTTTATGCTTCATGTGTCTGTTTTGCAGTTTGAAGAAGGAGCATTAAAGTCTATAATAAATGCACAAACAGAAGAAGGAGCCTCTCAGCGTTTGTCCCCAGAACCTGAGGTGAGTCTCTCTATTGTTGACGAGGTCAGTCAGGGCCGGACCCTGCAAAGGTTTGTTCCGGGTGGCCGCATGAAATCAGCTTATTCTAAGTAACGAAGTTTAGATGGGACATTTAGGATTTGGTTATGTGTGTATGTTGCAGTCAGGCTAATGAGTGAGTGAGTATAGTTTTTTAGTTTGTAATTATTTATTTCATTTAATCTTATTTTTTTGTTTGTTTTTTTAATTGATTATCATAAACACTTCTCTGGTGGTGCATCAGGTCAAGTCCAGTCCTATATAAGGATATAATGAGACACCTGGGGCTGAATCCAAGTTGTGTTCAAGAAGTGCATGTGGGGTAAAAACTCTGTCTGCAGTGTAAGTTGTAATGAGTTGCCATGGCGACACGGTGACATTTCCTGAGCATCTATCATCTTTGGCTTTGAATTGTATGTCAGAAAATATCTGCCTGGACACAAGTTATTTTAAAATGTAATTTATTCCTCTGAGGCATTTCCACGTGTGCAGTCGGCTACGAGCCTTTAACATTCGACATGTACTTTCAGGTTCACATTAATGTTGACGACGAGGGCGAGATCAATCGAACCAAACTGCTACTGAACGCCGCTGTAGATTGTGACATGGAGGAGGAGGACGAGGAGGAGGAAGAGGACGATGAAGAAGAAAATGAAGAGGACGAAGAGGAAGGTGACCAAGAGCTTGAGTTTATGCCTGAGGAGGACGATGACGACGACGATTACTGAGATTCACGAACAGCGGTTTGCTACGTGTTCTCCTGTTTCGCATCATTGGTCAGGAAGTTTAATTTATTTGGATGGATTGAGTTACAGTTACCGTGTAAGTATGTGTGGTGCTAGCAACACGCTCTCTTTTTTGTCTGTCGGGGTGAAGGCACATCGGCAGGATTTCAAAACATGTACAAATTGTCTGGAAATTGATGCGGTGAGACAGTGTTATGAAGTGCTTGTAGATCATTAGACATATTGTGCATCTTAGACAATAACGAAGAGAGCAGCAATTCACTCAAAAATCCCAAATCCAAAAGTGTTGGTATGTGTTTGTGGATGAAAATATATGGCTGGGCCATATGAGAACATAGTATGTATGCATTAAGTAAGAAATGATCATCGTAAGCACAAAATAAATGTTTTGCATATGTTTTGTATGACTGATTTTTTTTGGTTTTGTTTTTAATGTTCACTGACTTATATGTCCTCCATCGTACAGTGACGTGCGTCTACAGATACATTACCCGAGGAAGACAAATTAATTTTCTCGATATTGAATTTTAGTCATATCAGTTAAAAAAAATTCTGGGCCCGGCCGAGTGCAGGCCAATGGGTAGTGCAGTGCAAACACTTTCCCCCAGAAAACCATTCAGCATTTTCTAAACAGTTAAAACAATGCACGGTGCCTCACAATAACACCAGCTTTCACACTGACAGCAGGGGAGCTGGGTGGTGCTACAGTGGAGGAATGTACAATAGAGATTGCATCAATAGATATATACAGCTTTTCTACCTGATCCACTGTTGTAGGAGAGCACCCATCCACCCCACAGAATTGGCTTCAGCACGCAGGCCAGCTGCAAATGCATTCTGCATAAGGATTACAGGTAATTTGAACAAGAGGGTAATTGTTTTTTACAATATTGATTAAAACGCTAAAAGACAATTTTCCTGATTTTAAAAAGAAAGCAATGTACATTAAGTGGGAAAGTAGCGTGCATATTGTTAGAACCATTTGATTCTATAAGAATGTTTATGCTTTTTGCTGTGCCATTGATTTACGTCCTTCACTGACTATATTATGCAGTAGCATAATGTATGTCTGCATATTTACAGAATATCAACGCTGAAAATTCGCCATGACAACAGCAAGTAAATTGTATTCAAAAGTGGGGTATCAGTAAATAGATTTTCTGGAGCAAATGATGGCGATATATACGTATATGATAGATATAATATGAAGTAGATAACGTGACTTCACCGTTATTATTAAACGGTTGGTCCAGTGTCTACTACTGTACTGTGTGATACAACATTAATGGTTTTTCCAACAAAAGTGTTTAAACATTTTGTTTGCTCAGAAAATTATGCACATTTCGTCAAGACTGATTTCACAACAAGCAAAGCAGTTCTCACATTTTCTGAGTGAATTTGTTTAGAGTCTTTTATATTTGTGTGAAAAGCTTGCCCATTGTCCTGTGATTGCGCACCGTAATTATATCAACCACTCTGACATTAGCTTTGCTTACAGAGGTAAAACACACAGTTTGTATGGGATCTGCCTGCCTCAGCAAGTTGAGCTTCCACTCCATTGAGTTTGAAAAGCAGCATTTGGTATTGCATTAGGGACATGGGGACCCCCCGCAGTCCATCATCACGTTGGATGGTTCCAGACTGCTTGTGATTTCTAAAAGGAAAACTTTGTCCCTTCTGTAAATTAAGACTTTGTTATTAACAAATTTGATCGCAAACATCTGTTTGTTTTGGCTGGGATGCAACATGTTTGCTCCAGAGCGTGCACAGTGAATGGCTCTTGCTTGTGTTCAGACGTCAGAGAGGGCCTGGAGAACGAGACCGTGTCTGTGCTGCTGACCCCAGAGTACCATGCTGCCCCGCTGTGCACTCGGTGTGTGCCATGTGCTTGTGTTGGTGCTGTGTCTGTCTGCGGCTGAGGACTTCGACTGGGCAAAGAACGACCGCGGCTCCTTCTATTATGGCACTTTTCCAGCTGGTATGGACAATTTAGAAAGATGTAGTTTTTTATTTTTTTATTTTTTTATTCCAAAAAATAATACCTGCACTATTAGTACCCCAAGCTGCTTAAAACGTGTAAATGTGACCCATTTGTGTTTGTTAGGATTTTCGTGGGGTGCCGGAGGTTCAGCCTATCAAACAGAAGGAGCCTGGGACACAGATGGAAAAGGACTGAGCATTTGGGACGTGTTCAGTCACAAGAAAGGCAAAGTCCAACAAAATGACACTGGGGATTCGTCTTGTGAGGGCTACTACAAAGTCAAGGTGGAGTTATTTAAGAGCAGAATTGGCAAAAGTTCTCACGTCCTTTTCTCAAGTAGAAGTACAGATTCTTGCGCATATAAAGAAGTACCAATTCAAGTTCTTTATTAAAGTAGAAGTACAAAAGTCCAAGTTCTGAAAATGCACTGAAGCACATAATTAAAGAAAGGGATACTTATTTTGTGTGTTTTTATTGATACACAAGGACCTTTTAAGGCACATTAACCTTTTTTTTTCTTCCATTGTAGTGATGGTACATGCGTATATTGACACTCACATATATACGGTACTGTGGTTATTGAAGAAGTATACTATGTCAGCATGGATATACCAGTTTGATCACAATAACCTACATTAGAAACCTAATAATATAACTTTCTGCATTAAAGAAGAAAACTGGTCATAACATGACTGGACTGAATAAATAAAAGTCTTCTGTGAATTCACTTCAACAGTTTTAGTTTTGAAACAGGAAGTATTGGCATCAAATCATTTTTAATGGAACCTGATCATTTCTATAATTTCAGTTTTGATAACTGTTACCATCAGCTGCTTTGACCCTTTTGTTGTAACTGGGTCATTGAAGAAAGTTGTAAACCAGTTTTAAGAATTGAAGTGAAAGTGAAAAATACAAATACTTTGGTTCAAGCACACCAATGTTTATTTTTTTTGCAGGGATGAGGTAGTAGGACAAAACAAGTCTTTTCACTCAGCCTTCTGTGTATACTCTGTACAGGATGATGTTTCTCTGATGAAGGAGTTAAAGCTCAACCACTATCGTTTCTCCATCTCATGGCCCAGACTCATCCCCACTGGCATAAAGTGTAAGTTACCTGCTGTGAATTCCAGCCTTTTGGAAGTCATTTCACACATCAGCTATCCCCCTCCTAATAGTTATTTGAACTCCCAACTTAATTTGCAGCTGACCACATAAACGAAAAAGGAATACAGTACTACGATCACCTGATCGACCACCTGCTGGAGAACAAAATCACCCCCATTGTTACGCTGTATCACTGGGATCTTCCACAGGTCGGTGTGCAAATACTGGCGAGTTCACCAGTTGAACCTCAAGAACTTTGTTAAATGACTCTGTGGATTCTTTGATTTTCTAGGTCTTGCAGGAGAAATATGGTGGATGGCAAAACATAAGCATGGTTAATCATTTCAATGAATTTGCAAACCTGTGCTTTGAAAAATTTGGCAACCGGGTGAAATACTGGATCACGTTCAACAATCCCTGGGTATGTTCTCAGCCAATTCTTGAACGGTCTGCAACATTTTTCTTTGAAGATGTATATACGTACTAAAGAAAAGTGTTATTGCACTGATATACAACTGCAGTCTGTAGCAGTGGAAGGCTATGAGACGGGTGAACATGCTCCTGGCCTGAAGCTGAGAGGAACTGGAGCTTACAAAGCCGCACACCACATGATAAAGGTACGGACCCGACAACGCAAAAGATCCAAGTATCAAAGTCATTCAGCAATAAGCAAACTTTTAACCAAATTGTTCTTCTTTATAGGCACATGCTAAAGTTTGGCACACGTATGATTCTCAATGGAGAGCAAAGCAAAAAGGTAAACAAGGTCAAAAAAACTGATTAACCTGTATTGTGGCATGGAAATTCGATCTTGATTACAGTATCTATCTCCTGAAATATTGTAAAATATAAGCAAAGTAGCTTCATGTAGTCCAGTCATAAAATTGTGCACATAGCTCTTTTTTGTGTGTTCTTTGGTAAATCCGCTGAGCTGTCAGTACTGTACGGGCCAAACAAAGTTACGTTAGTCAGCTGGAGGAAGAAACAAAGTTACTCTCGTCGGAGGAAGATTCTGTTTAATCTTGCTGTTATAGAGCTTTGTGAAGAAATCATTTAGGAATGAAAGAAAAGCAGCAACAAAACAGCTGAGGTAAACGAGCATGTATACAGCGACTGGCTCTATAAAGCTATGTTAATATTATTTGCTGCGGCTAAGTCATTGGAGGCGTTAGGAGGACTCGCCTAGATAAACTTGGCCAGTCCAAAACTTAACAGGATAAACTTAATGACATGCTCCCGAAGTAAACATGAGTTTGATAAAGTAATAACCTCAAAGTCTGTAAAGCCAAAAGAAATATGCAAGTCGTGAGCGTATGAATCAGGTGATTTTACAGCTCGTTAAGCCCGACTCTGGTTCTGTACGTCCCTCGAAGTGAGGATCTCTGTTGAGAGCTGCTCTTCCTCTCTGCAGGTCTGATCGGCATCTCTCTGTCGGGGGACTGGGGGGAGCCAGTAGACATTACTAACCAGAAGGACATTGAAGCCGCTGAGAGATACGTCCAGTTCTACCTGGGCTGGTTTGCCACGCCTATCTTTCACGGAGACTATCCTCAAGTGATGAAAGACTTTATCGGTGAGTTGAACTGTTGATACTGATGTAGTCAGTCGTCAGTCGCCTGATGATTATTGCTGTGTGTGTGTGTGTGTGTGCGTATGTGTAGGAAGGAAAAGTGTCCAACAGGGTCTCGGAACATCTCGGCTGCCTGCGTTTTCTCCACAAGAGAAGAGCTATATGAAGGGCACCTGCGATTTCCTTGGCATTGGTCATTTCACCACACGCTACGTCACCCAGAAGAACAACCCGTCCGGCCGAAGCGGCAGCACTTACTTCACCGACAGGGACCTGGCTGAACTGGTTGACCCGCGGTGGCCTGACCCCGGTTCTGAGTGGCTCTACTCTGTGCCGTGGGGCTTCAGACGTCTGCTCAATTTCGTCAAGGTGACTCAAAGCAGACTTTTCAAAGTGTGCTCTGCACCCCGGCAGAATCGCCGCGCTAATTAAAGTGCAACTCACTGCATCTCGTATCGATTTGTTTCCTGTCTAGACTCAGTACGGAAACCCAATGATTTATGTGACTGAGAACGGGGTCTCTGAGAAGATGCTATGCACAGAGCTGTGTGACGACTGGAGGATACATTATTATAAAGACTACATCAACGAGATGCTGAAAGGTGAATGAGCGCCCAGATATTGTGCACACATTGTGAAAGTCGTGTCGACATCTCACACGCTCCGCTCGCCGTGTCCTTCAGCCATCAGGGATGGCGTGAATGTGAAGGGCTACACTGCGTGGTCCCTGCTGGACAAGTTTGAGTGGGACGAGGGCTACTCTGAAAGGTTCGGCCTGTACTACGTGGACTTCAGGAACAAAAACAAGCCTCGCTATCCCAAAGCATCTGTTCAGTTTTACAAACGCATCATCAGCTCCAACGGGTTTCCCAATCAGCGCGAGG
This sequence comes from Blennius ocellaris, assembly GCF_963422515.1. Taxonomy (NCBI): domain Eukaryota; kingdom Metazoa; phylum Chordata; class Actinopteri; order Blenniiformes; family Blenniidae; genus Blennius; species Blennius ocellaris. The sequence continues at coordinate 20,599,101 of NC_137660.1, read as the reverse complement.
TGAGACGACAGGACTTGCCTCTGCAAAAGGGAGATCAAAACTCTGCCGAGATGAGTCGCTGATCACCTGCGTTTGTCCTTTGAACCTCTGCAGGTTGAAAACTGGAGACGGAAGGCCGTTGAGACGTGTTCTTCGAGCAACCAGCTACTGGCTGCAGGTCAGTTTAAATTTGACATCCATGATGCTTTCCAGTGATAGGTGAACCACTAGCTGGGGTAAACAAAGACTGTGACCCAAATAATAATAAAAAATATATATATTTTAATCTCCAGTTAAGCAGGACAAGCCTATGAAGAAAAATTAGTTTGGAAATTTGATCTTAAATTGCATTTCAAGGATCTCAGAATACTAATTGTTTGAACAAAAAAGAACAGAAATAGTAAACCTGGTTTCAAGAACCTTTCGGAGTATCTGAGATATCTTCTTTGTTTGCCCCTACAGCTAGAAGAAAGTCCCAGGAACATGCAGAAATGCCAAAGGTTTGGCCAGTGCATGATGAAGTTTAGGGTACATGTCTAATTGTGATTTGTCGTTTTGTGCCTGTGTGGTTTTACTGACTGACAGCATTGGGCTTCCCGCAGTTTGACACTAACATGTTTTTTTGTTTTGTTTTTTAAAACAAGCACAAATTCCTCATTCGTGTTTTAATTTACACAGAACAAATGAAATCAGCAAAAAGAGCTCTCATGATTTCACCCGCAGCTCCTCAATAAGCTCACTGGTGGGATTGTGTCCAGAGCATTTTGAATTAGCAAGAGCGTCTTTGTGAACCTGCTGGCGCTGTGATTAAATCAAAATTAAATTAAAAAAAATATACTCAGCATTCAAGACATTTTCAAAAAACACTTTGCACCAGTTCAGATGCCGCTTTATGAAATATTTGCCACTGGCTGAATGCAGTTCTCAAAGGGTTAACATGTCGTTCGTCAACTCTGAGTACTTTTTCTTCTCTTGTTAGAGGAACAGCGGAGTACTGCTGCCAATATTCTAAGACTTATACATGGTAAGGAATCCCTCGTGCTCACAATGAATCGGATTAAATATGATTTCGTGTCGGGGGAGAACATTAACCCTTTGAGTGCTGTGCTTAAGCATCATTACCCGCTTCAAGAGTGTCCGCAATCTGCTGTGATGCGAGCCTGTTAATAATGTGTGTGTGTGCGTGTGTGCGTCTGTGTTTTTTGCAGACCCTTTGACGAGCCACATGGAGATGGTAACCGAGATCGTTGTTCCCACTGTGTGCACGCTATCCATTTTGCTCAGTGCCATCTTCCTCATGTTCCTGCTGCGGAGGCGGAACTAGAAAGTGTGCATGTTTACAACAATACACTCACACAAGATTTACCTTTGGTGCATAATTTCTTTATTGGAATATGTGTGAACAGGAACATATTATTTGAACTGAATTTACCAAGTGATTTCATTCATTTGATGTGCATTCAATATTTGCTGTAATGTATTTATTCAGTCTTCAGTGATGAGTTGAACAGAAGACGCTCGAGCAGTGTGGAAGGATATTCCCTCAAGTTGAATTTGTCATCATGAAAATACTGTAGTGAAACATTGCCATTGCAGGCAGTTCTCTTCTATTTTTTTTAATCAGAAGAGAAACAAACTGTTAAAGCTGAAATAATTTCCAAAGTTTTTATTATACGCTGCAAATGTAATAATAAAGATGCAAAAGTGACGACTCTGAATCTGTACTTGTAAATTCACGCAAAGCTGGCGAGGCTGCAGCACACCATGGTGGAGAAGAAAGCAGGATCCTCACAGTCCCCGTTCACCGTTTCATTTGGGTATTCTAAAAACACAAACGGTTAAGAAGTAAACATGTTATCTGTACTTTAATGAGGCGGCAAATACTCGATTCATCTGGAGACGAGGCATAAATATAAAAAGCACCTGCGTCAAAGATGACGTGATCAATCAGTGGTCTGTCGCTGAGCTGTAAGCACGTCCTGACCTCACGAGGGCCGTGGCCACTCGACACTTGAGCGCCCCACAGCACTGGATGATCTCTGTGAAACACAGGTGCGAGGCAATAGCAGCTGTGATCAGGAATATCTTGCAACGTTGATGTTCCAATGGAAAGATACCAGACGTGAACTCGATCAGCAAAAATATTCAGCCACCATCACTCCATCCCTCTAAATGTCAATTCATATTTTTCACTCAATGTCTTGTCTTTGCTCAAGAAATTAGACTGTAAGCCTAGAAACAGACCATCTGTCTCAATGATCACCCCGCCCCCAATTATGCTGCTTTATTGATTCCTTCATCGACCACAATCACAACTGCAAAACATCAGTAAAGGATCAATCAAGAACAGGAGTAGCATGACTTGAGAAGTGAATTTCTGTGAGAATGGATGCCAACACATAAAACACATGGGCTGACTATACATCAACGGATAAATCATACAAAGTGACGACAAGGCGGAACATTACCACACTAACAGAAAATAAGCCAAATGGGACGACACAAACTCTCCTGTGCCATCTGTACAGTCTGCACACACCAGTGAAAACCACTTAGAAAAGAGGCTTCTCCAAATAGTGTGTTGTGTTTTTGCTTTCACCTTTTTTCTATTCCTTTAGGTCCATATTCAAAGCAATTTCATCTTCTTTTAAATGTAATAATAATAAAGGAATGCTGTGTCCTTGACCGTTACCATGTCCGTCAGAATTCAATCAGTGACACTATGCCTTGATTATTTTATCTTCTCAAATCTGTTCTGATTTGCTTTGCTTTGATTTATTATTTTTAATGCACTTTTGTGACGACCCAAAAAAGAAAGGTCATCACAAAACTCCCACACCTGAACCGTTTTCTGTGTAACTGCACTGTCGGATCACAAGAGGGCAGTAACGAGGGCAGAAATATGGGCTCTTCAGTCATTTTTGCAATGAGTACAAGGAGGCAGCAATGTGTGACCACCTCGGGAACACCACAGAGGAGTTTCTCTCAAATGACATGCAAAACACAAGGTATGAATGTGTATTTCTCAGAACAACAATGAACCAGATTCCTTATTAAAAGTGGAAAAGAGCAGTGAATAGTAAAGCCAAACACAAATCTCCAACCTTCTGTTTTTTATCGTTGTGGTGTTTATGAACTACAGGCACGTCTCAAAGAACAAGTAGAATTATAAAGAATAAATCAAGCTTGAAATATCTCAGTTCATGCAAAACGGTTTGTGCTCCTTACTTCTCGTAAAAATGGCAGATCAAGGCAGGTTTGATTTGGAGTTTGAATTCATGCTCTTCATCCTCTGGTGATGTTTTGTAGTGCTGCAAACAGGATCTACGAGAAAGAAACAAAATGATGGGTAGATGTACTCTAATCCTACAATCAAAGCGAATCATTAAAAAGAGAAAAACTTGAGAGATTTACTGAGTAAGAAGGAAGAGGCGGTCGTATGGCAAAGCCAGGAAGGTGCTGCAGGTGACGACAATTTCCAGCAGATGGTGCAGTTTTCGCAGTCGGATCACTTGCTCCTGCAGGTCAACGTCTGTGCTCAGGTAGTAACTCTGTGGACAAAATGAATGAAAGTGTTCACTATGTGATTGAAAAATGTGAAGGGGGGGGGGGGGGGGGGGGATGAATGGAAGCTGCATTAAATCTCACCAAGTGGTTCAGAGTTGTCAGGTTTTCACCTGATGACCAAATAAACAGAAAAATAAATGTAGATACTTTAGGGCCAAGTATGACACTACAACAACCATGAACCAGCACATACAGAGCATTGGGGAAAAAAAGACAAATTTACCAAGGAGGTAATTGATGTAATCTTTCCTCATTTTGTCCAAACCCATCTCCAGGAGCATGCTGACGGGAGCGACGCCTGTTAAAGACACAGCATCGATCTGCTGGTGGTAACACTGCAGAATGAGTTTGCTGAGAGAGCTGCTGCTGTCTCCGTGAACCTGAGGAAAGGGAAATCAAACACACAAAACGCATTAAAAAAAACAACCCAAAAAACAACAACACGTCAGTCAACACTATGTCATCTTTGATCACTTTGTCAATGGCTGCATCATTTCATACCCAGGGTTTGAGGTCACTGCATCTCAGAGCTTCAATGACCAACTTCAGACAATCTCCAATGTCCTGACAGGAAGTAACACCTACGATATCAAGCACAATCAGGAAAAGATGTTCACACTGTTTGCTTTTAATGTTGAATCGGGTCATTCTAGGTTTTCTTATTACTAAAACCGACTCACTTTTTCTCATGCGAACCCACAGCTGCTCAACAAAATCCAAATTGCCTCTCTCCAGGAAAGAACTAAAAATAGGGGTGTCTGTCTCAGACTTTGGCTTTGTGTTCTTTGAGAAAAGAGAAGAAAAGTCAAAAAGAGTTACAAAATGTTCTCTGAAGTGAGCAAATCTTAAGAAAAAACCCTGATAATATGACTACCTCAGCTGTTTTGGTGGCCCGTTCCGGCAGCGCTTTTGAAAAACTCTGAAGCTCTGAAAGCAAAAAAAGAAAAGAAAAACAAACTATAAGTGGCTAATGCTTTATGTCACATTCGAAAGCAACGTACGTGATTTCGTATTTAACGTTCTGATGACATGTACCAGGACTGATCGATTCTGAGGCTGTGGAATTACCAAAAAGTGAGTGCTCGTGCTCTTTTTCACGCGACAAGTTCAGTTTTACACCACGAGAAGCTCAAGTTACAAGCTTAGCTGTGATTGGACAATTGTTCTGGGGAAGTGTGGTGAGAGCCACTGTATTGACTATTAGAAGGCTGTAAAGCTCTTTTCCTCTGCTACAGGTGGTAGTTCGTGTCGTCAGGAGAGACATGCCAAATTATGTCAGCAGAACCAGGATATGAATAAAACAGTTAATGAAAACAGGCTTGAGGCGATGACATTGTAAAGTAACAATAGATCAGGGGAGTTGTTGTCACAGCGTAGCTGACAGGAGAGCTAATATGAAGCATTATTTTGTGTTTGACAGGTCAAAGGCGTTACAGATGACGTAAATAGACATCTTTTAAAAAAAAGATTTGTCCAGCCCTTTGTATGCCTTTTCATTTGTGAAAACAAACAACAATGCAAATACCTTCTAAGTAAACTTTGATCAAACTAACAGCAGGTGTGCTTTCCAAAGGTTCCAGCCATTCAGTCTGACCAGTTCTCAAACCATCAGCAAGCGCCTGAAAGGACAGAATGCAGATATTTAGCTGTACGTTGGATTATTGTTGTTGCTTAGGTCATGTCAGTTGACAGAAAAGCACAGACCTGAAGAAACTCCAACTCCCTGTACAACTCGTACATTGGACTCCTCATGTCTCCGCTGGCAATTTTGATATTCTGTATAGGAAGATAAAGTAACAATTCACAAAGTGTTCAAACTTGTAAGTGTGTATTTCTTCATCAATTAATTGTGCACTCATTGTTTGGAAAAAAAAAAAATGAACACCGTGTTCAAATTCAATGTGAATTTTAAATGATGAATTACAGGGGAGGGAAAGTGTTAATGATGGCTGCTTACCAGTGTTGCCGTGGAGGACAGGGACGGGATCTCAAGGATGCTCTCCACACTGCTCCATTTCAAATCCACGGTCACACTGCTCTGGGACTCAATCATGGTGTTTTCAACCATGGCGGAGCCAAACAAGTTGAACCTGGCACTGCCTTTAATCTCCATCTGGAAGAATTAATGGATGAAGGTGAACAAACACTCTTTTAGACTGACATGAAAGAGGGATCGGAGCCTCACTTACCGAGGACGAGGGGTGACGTTTCTTATGCTCGAGTTTCACGTCCTCCAAACTCATTAAAGATTTCTTGTCCGCAGCTGAACCTAATGTGAAGGACATCAGAAAACAACCAAATGACAACAAGAGTACACGGTAGGACAAATGTAAGTTTGTGAATGTGTGAGGGATACACTACCTTTGCAGGTGACTGAGTACATCTTCACACCAGTCACTTTATTGGCCACGCAGACGGTTTCAGCTCCCAGCCAGGTTGTCCCGGAAGGGTCCGACATGTCACATCGCACCCACAAAGGAGGTAAGGCGGGCTTCTTGTCCACAGCCGACATATTAGGATTCTGAGATAACGTGTACCAGGAAAGCAACTGCCTATACATATTAAGAAATACACGTTTTTTTTTACTGTCATCTTTGTTTCCTGTATGTACAGAAAATGTGTACAATCCTGCCACCATGTCCTGTATTGAAATAAACATAAACGTATATTTCACATTGGTCACCTTGCTTTCTTAATCGTTAGAGGCTCTGGTCCCAGTTGTGTCTGAAGACTACTGTCAGCATCATCTCCATCACCATCATCATTATGAGAATCGGAATCAGCATCATCTTTATCATCATTATCATCATCATCATTATCACAATTTGATGATTCTTTCATTTGTTGAACATCTGGTTCAGTTATTTTGGGAACCTAGAGAGACAAAAATACAGTTCAGTGGTTAGTCCTATGGACAAGAGATGTTGGTGTATCTTAAGTTAGAAGTGATGTATACAAAGTTCAGTTTTTTTTTTTTTTTTTTTTTAACATAACTGAAGATTCAGCTCAGTGAGTATTGAATATAATGGAAAAGTTCATGTTTCTCAATTCAATTCAGCCAGAAAAACTTGAATTTCACATTTACTACATATGAACAGAATTATTTCAAGGCTGTTGTTTTTTTTTTTAATAATCTAATAACTTATGACAGTGTATCATGATTGACATTACTCACGGTTTTCTCACAGACAAAGATGGTCTGACTGGCACAGTATAGATTCACTGCAGTGAGTCTGTCTCCGTTCATCTTCACTATTTGGATGTCATCCTGTAATCCCAAAGATATTCACATCATAACAAGTATTTACACCAGTGTAGTGTATTGTAGAAGAGGATAAATGTATCAATGAGGCACCCTGAGTGGAAAGCCATAGACTTTAGTGTCACAAAATTGTTTTCTTATAATATAAATGTACAAATATTCTGCTGCAAACTGCCTCTGTTCTGGAGCAGTTTGATTATAAAAGATGAGGCTTCATCCCTATTCACAGCCCACGGTGTTTGACACATGGATTGTGAGGTGTCTCAAAAAGTGGTCCTCTACACATGTTTTTATAACCTTCGTAAAATATATATATTTTTTAAAACACATACGATTATCCACACCTCAAAAAAAAAAAGAATGAGACAATATGTAAAAAGTAAGCAACAGAAAAGTGGAATTTTCTTTTGAAGAAACTGAAAGTCATAGGCTTTATTTGCAATGTTCTGGAACAGAACTTCAAAAAATAAAAGTGGAATTACCTCGTATGTATGTGGATCACTGCTTCGCTCATCTTGGAGATTTCTAGAATCGAGACGAGACCAATAAAACAAACTAACTTTACCTTGAAAAAATTACATTTAGCCACTAAATGCTCCAAACGCTACTAAGTTTTAGTATAGTGGTATTTGGAGCAATGTTAAAACTTAAATAAAACAACTTTGATTGCCCTGTTTACTTCACAGAAATCAGTTAGCGACATTAAAATTGGAGAAATTTATGTGGACAAAACTTACCGGAGAGTGTTGGAAAACTCCTTTGCTTTGGATATCACCTTTGCAAGCATCGCAGAGTTTTGTCCCGGGTCTCCTTTAGATGGGAAAACGATTTATTCAAACCCAGATGGACAATTCCTGAGTTTTTCAGGCGAACCAAAGCTATTGAAATTTTGACACTCGCGCGCTCTGTCGCGAGTGGTGATGACGACACGAGGTCACAGGTTATTCCGTGTCTTAAGAAAATACGTAAAAAAGATTATTCATCACTCACAATTTTTTTCAAACGTTCAAAGGAGGACTGCGATACGAACACTGCTGTGGAAAATGATAAATACATCTTTATTTTTAAAAAACGTCGTCGTAAAAAAGTAGTTCGGTCCACATGTAAATCATCCGCTAACTTGAGACAGAGAAATAGTCCCAAGGGCTGCAAAGAACTTCACATTTTCTATCATTTGAGTACATTTGATCAGCTATGTTTGAGTAATTATTTTTCTCGGTACAGTCAAAATATATTGCACGTATTTCTATCAGGTTATTCAAATGTATTAGCGAGTTGATGTCCCTAGCGGAAGTGATGCGCTTTGAAGCGGAGGCATAAAACTTTCCGGATGGATCGCGGACTTCCTTTTCACTGTGGCCGCCATAGCGTGAGGAGCGTGGTGTCGGCGAGCCGAAAATAACTATCGAAAATGGTGAGAAATAGCACTTAAGTTACAGTTAATATACCAAGTTATCTGTAGGAGAGTAGGTCACCGACTGTTTGGGACAACCAATACTGCATTTTGTGTATGAATACAGGCAGGGTTGTGGTTAAGAGGAGCGATGTATCAGCGCTGCCGGCTAGCTAAGCTAACACGAGGAGCCATTTTGGGACGAAGTCAGTTACACGTGTGAGGCAATCATTGAGCGGTCGTTCAGTCGCATTCTAGGCACTTTCAAAGTGAGATTAGTATGGGTAACGAGCCTTAAACTGCATCGTCAAGCATATTAACACTCGAAATTGGTTTGAACCCAGAGTAAGTATACGGCAGCTTAAAGTCGGATGCTCAGTCGTGTTAGGCCTCTGTTCACTTTACCTGAATTATACTTTGTTCTTCTCGGTCACAGCAACATTATCCGCTTTTACAGAGTTCTTTATTTCACTGCTTGATCATTTCTATCTTTTCGTCCAGGCTTGTGCCCGACCTCTTATCTCGGTTTTCTCCGAGAAAGGAGAATCTGCAGGCAAAAATGTGGTCATGCCTGCTGTGTTCAAGGCCCCAATTCGCCCTGATGTTGTCAATTTTGTGCACACCAACATGCGCAAGAACAGTCGCCAGCCGTACGCTGTCAGCGAGCTGGCAGGTGAGTCATGAATTCCCTGAATTTGATCATTGTTTTAGGCATTACAACCCCATCACATGTTTTAGATATTGACAGTGATGTGACTGTACACTGTTTTTTTGTTTTTTTTTCATTTATAAGGTGGTACACCTGTGCTATTTTTGATTTTTAGGCCACCAGACCAGCGCAGAGTCCTGGGGAACTGGAAGAGCTGTGGCCCGTATCCCCCGTGTGAGAGGTGGCGGTACTCATCGATCTGGCCAGGGTGCTTTTGGAAATGTATCCCTTCCATAACAGAAAGCCCCCACAAATTGCACCCTTTAAAATTGTATGCTGAAAGAAAATGTGACTTGCTGTGATGGTGTAATTTGCGTCCGACTCTGTGTCCAGTGACAGATTGCCTGCTGTCGCATACTGGCATAGCTGGTTGATGAACTTTTGAGTCTGAGCAGGTACCCTTGATTACTATTGATGCACCATCAGTTGGTATTTGAGCCCCTTGACTCGTGTCTAGATGTGTCGTGGTGGACGCATGTTTGCCCCCACTAAAACCTGGCGCCGCTGGCACCGCAGGATCAACACACCCCAGAAGCGCTATGCCATCTGCTCTGCTCTGGCTGCTTCTGCCATCCCGGCACTTGTGATGTCAAAGGGTGAGTAAATTGAAAAGATACACTAGGTGTATGAAGCTTTTCTCAAGGTTCATTTGGGTTAAATTGTGACTTGTCATGATGGTGTAATTTGCGTCTGATCCTGTGCACAGTGACAGTTGCCTGCTGTCTCTATGCTGTCACGGGTTATTGATGTATGTTAAATTCTGAACAAGGCCCGGCTACGCTGAGCATAATGGTAAACAAAGGAGAGCACTTGTGTGAATGTGTTTTTGTCAATTAGGGCATCGCATTGAGGAGATCCCCGAGGTCCCACTGGTGGTTGAAGACAAAGTTGAGGGCTACAAGAAGACCAAGGAGGCTGTGCTGCTTCTGAAGAAGCTTAAAGCCTGGAATGACATTAAGAAGGTACATTTTGATTACAGCTGTATACTGGGAACAGAAGATTAAACTGTATTACCTGAATTACAAGTCTCCAGTTTTCCCTGTGCATACATTGTCCATAAACCACAAATATCAAGTTAATATGTTCGGATTTCTGTTAATTGTCACATTTATTAATTTAGATGGTTAAAAACCAAAATTTTAAAGCCTCAGCTCTGATGGAGCATAAAACGCATTACTTGTTTGGTGCAGTTCTGAAAGTTATCACAATTTATGTTTACTACTTGAATGTTAATGAGATATTTCTTTAATATGATCTGTGTTTCTAGGTCTACGCCTCTCAGCGCATGCGTGCTGGTAAGGGTAAGATGAGGAATCGCCGACGTATCCAGCGCAGAGGGCCATGCATCATCTACAACCAAGATGCCGGCCTCACTAAGGCCTTCAGAAATATCCCAGGTAAACTTTCATGTGGGGACCTTTATTGTAACTGCTCAAGAAAATGTTTAATATATTTTCATAGTTGCAGTACATCTTGAGTTCTGAGATTTTAAATTTAGATGAGATGAAAATTTTAGTCAAGTGGCTGGTGCCGCTTTACAGAATTCTTTATTTCTCTGCTTATGTATTAAATATTCTAACACAAACTATCATTTCTTGTAATTTAATGTACTCTTTAGCTTGCAGGTCATTAATTAATCTTGCTGTATTTTAAAGGCATCACTCTGCAGAACGTGAACAAGCTGAACCTCCTGCGTCTCGCTCCTGGTGGTCATGTTGGTCGCTTCTGCATCTGGACCGAGAGCGCCTTCCGCAAGCTGGACGAGCTGTACGGCACCTGGCGTAAACCCTCCTCCCTCAAGATCGACTACAAGTAAGTTGTGATCACGGCCACAAATCTACAGTATCTGTCACAATGATGAGCTTCTACTTCGGTCCGTGTTTTTGAACATAATGATATTTATTGAAGTTCTGAGTTTGAGCAGCACAAACTGTCAAAAGTTTGTTTACTTGTGTGTGAGAAAGTTAAATTCTTGATGGTTCTTGTTTCAGCCTGCCAATGCACAAGATGACAAACACAGACCTGAGCAGGATCCTGAAGAGTCAGGAGATCCAGAAGGCACTCCGTGCCCCTGAGTAAGAACTCCTTACTTAAAAAAAAAAAAAAGTTTTGTTGGCTAATTGACTATGATGATTTCCTACTTCGGTCCGTGTTGCTGAACCCTGATTATTTGGAAGTCCTGAGTAATTCAAGAAAGTTTTATCACTTAAGTTACGAGTTGATCCGTCTTTCACACTGTTGACACTGAGTCGTATCGTCACTGCAGCAAGAAGATCAACCGCAGAGTACTTAAGAAGAATCCTCTGAAGAACCTGCAGATCATGCTCAAACTGAACCCTTACGCCAAGACTGCAAGACGTCACGCCATCCTGAAGCATGACCCTGCGGTGAGAATCTTAGCTGGTAGAAGTGCAGGCAGAAGTTCTAAACCCGTTTACTGAAGGTGATGAGTTCCTCTTCTGGTCTCTCCATAGATCAAGGCCAAGATGCTGAAACCTAAGAAAAGGCCTGCAAAGAAGAAGGGAGCACCTGCAAAGCCTAAACCCACGGCGTAAATCTATTCATTCAGACTGGAGTTCAGTGATGAATAAATGAGTTGTTTAAAATAACAAGTCAGACCCCTCGTTTACTTTCACTTCACAAGACTCATTTATCTTCATGTAAGCTTACAAAGATTGAACTCTGGCACTGTAAAGACTTCAGGGTGTGGGGGGGGGGGTCAAGCACACAGGATGAGCAGCTTAATAGTTGCTCTTTAGAAAAAGATGGCTTTTCAAGCAGGCCTGCAAATGAGCCTAAATAATTTTACATATTTTCACTTGGCATGTAGGTTTGTACTCTATAGATAACGATCAATTACACAACTCTTCAAACACTTGAGTTTTCTGTATAAACACGTTTTTAATTGATACAAGTCTCATATGGTGGTACAGTGGGTCGGTGTGACAGTAGTGCTGCACAACCAACCAGCAAAGTCGACTTCCTCTGCCTCGCACTTTGACAAACTGGTGCACCTTAATGTACTTTTTAAAAAAAACTTACGGTGATGGTTTGCTTAAGAAAATTGTTCATTGTGTAATACCTACCATAAACTGCTGGTAAGTGCAAGATGAGTGGTAGAGGTATCCAGCGCAGACGGCCATATGTCTACAATCAAAACGCCAACTTCTGAGGCCTTCAGATATATCTCAGGTAAACATCAATGTGGAGCCTTTTACTGTGACTAACATTTTCTTAATCCTGCAGTGTAACAGCTCAGATTTAAGATTAAGATGGAAATGTTGACTGAAGTGGGCAAAAGTTCATTTATTTTAAGTAAACTTATTGTAACACATCTTGTAATTTAATGTACTCTTCAGCTTGCAGATCATTAATTAATCTTGCTGTATTTTAAAGGCATCACTGCAGAACGTGAACAAGCTGAACCTCCTGCGTCTTGCTCCTGGTGGTCATGTTGGTCGCTTCTGCATCTGGACCGAGAGCGCCTTCCGCAAGCTGGACGAGCTGTACGGCACCTGGCGTAAACCCTCCTCCCTCAAGATCGACTACAGGTAAGTTGTGATCACGGCCACAAATCTACAGTATCTGTCACAATGATGAGCTTCTACTTCGGTCCGTGTTTTTGAACATAATGATATTTATTGAAGTTCTGAGTTTGAGCAGCACAAACTGTCAAAAGGCACACGTTTGTTTACTTGCGTGTGAGAAACTTAAATTCTTGATGGTTCTTGTTTCAGCCTGCCAATGCACAAGATGAAACACAGACCTGAACAGGATCCTGAAGAGTCAGGAGATCCAGAAGGCACTCCGTGCCCCTGAGTAAGAACTCCTTACTTTAAAAAAAAGTATTGTTGGCTCATTGACTATGATGATTTCCTACTTCGGTCCGTGTTGCTGAACCCTGATTATTTGGAAGTCCTGAGTAATTCAAGAAAGTTTTATCACTTAAGTTACGAGTTGATCCGTCTTTCACACTGTTGACACTGAGTCGTATCGTCACTGCAGCAAGAAGATCAACCGCAGAGTACTTAAGAAGAATCCTCTGAAGAACCTGCAGATCATGCTCAAACTGAACCCTTACGCCAAGACTGCAAGACGTCACGCCATCCTGAAGCATGACCCTGCGGTGAGAATCTTAGCTGGTAGAAGTGCAGGCAGAAGTTCTAAACCCGTTTACTGAAGGTGACGAGTTCCTCTTCTGGTCTCTCCATAGATCAAGGCCAAGATGCTGAAACCTAAGAAAAGGCCTGCAAAGAAGAAGGGAACACCTGCAAAGCCTAAACCCACGGCGTAAATCTATTCATTCAGACTGGAGTTCAGTGATGAATAAATGAGTTGTTTAAAATAACAAGTCAGGTCCGTCGTTTACTGTCACTGCACAAGACTCATTTATTTTCATGTAAGCTTACAAAGATTGAACTCTGGCACTGTAAAGACTTCAGGGTGGGGTGGGGGGGGGGGGGGGGGGGGTCAAGCACACAGGATGAGCAGCTTAATAGTTGATCTTTAGAAAAAGATGGCTTTTCAAGCAGGCCTGCAAATGGGCCTAAACGATTATTTTACATATTGTCACTTGGCATGTAGGTTTGTACTCTAAAGATAACTTATCAATTACACAACTCGAAACACTGCGTTTTCTGTATAAATATGTTTTTTCTGACGATACAAAGTCTCACATGGTGGTACCGTGGGTCGGTGTGACAGGCTGACTGAGTCCGATGGTGCTGCACAACCAGCCAGCAAAGTCAACTTCCTCTGCCTCGGACTGTTTGATAAACTGGTGCACCTGAATATTTTGAAATTGAAAGAAGAAAAAAAAAGTTAGGTGGCAGTTCACACAAGAACATTCCTCACAGAGTAATACCTACCATCAACTGCTTCAAGTCTGCTCTTTCTGCAGGATTCTTGATCAAACTGAAAAGGAAAAGAAAACACGAGATGCAGTGTGAACACCATTAGATGGTTTAAAGCGGTTTTCATCCTTTTGGAAAGGGTTTCAATAAGATTTATTTTTAACCGAATTTAAATGGTATCTTCCTCCGTTGGGAAGGTCTAGTTGGTAGGTTAAGACAAATCAAATGGAGTATTGTGGAAACAGAAAATGTAAACAAAACAACTTTTTCATACCATTTATTCACAAAATCTTGAAAGTCGGTGCTAAATATGCCAGGAAGCTTTGGCGGAGGCTGGAAAAATAAACATCCAGTTAAAACTTTGAATGAATTTTCTGATGAAGACTTGATACAGTATTACAGTAAATTAACTCACCTCATTGACAATGTAATCAAGCAGCTCAAATATAGCCATAGGAGGTCTGCTGTCTGGGCCATATGCTGGAGAAAAGCAGTGAATGGAAACGTCTTACAACTCCGCTCATGTTTTGAGATTTGTGAATTTATTTCATGGAACTTTTGACCGGCAGCCGCTTCATCAAGCGCCACCAGTTCGAACTGTGGGACGATTCATATCGGACTCACAGCTGCCGGGTCGCCCAGGGGGCCGTGGTTTCGGAGAGGACTCGCCGGAGGCGGCCTCTCCTTCCATCGGGAAACCAAAGATCTGTTCCAGCTCCTTAGAATCGGGCGGCGGGATGGGGAAACGTCCGATGGCCATTTCAACCAGCGACAGGCCCATGCTCCAGATGTCTGACTGGACCGAGTAGTGGGTGCCCTGCAAACGCTCCGGCTGCACAATGCATACACCGCAATAGTAATATGAGAGCTGGTTATAATATGTGAATGAGAGCTCCAGGGACAGTGTGCATTTTTAACTGACCGACATGTAAGAGCGAGTGCCCACAAAGGAGTTGGCCATGGAGTCTATAAGCTGTCCGCTGACTCCAAAGTCGCACAGCTTGATCTCACCGCGGGAGTTCACCAGGATGTTAGAAGGTTTGACATCTGGGGAAGAAAAAGGGACATGCAAAATTCGGGAGGATTCAACAGGGGACTGAAAGTGGCACACAACAAAAGGGTTTTAACACAAAGGGAACTGCAGATTGAGGATTTACCTCTGGCTATTAACAAAATTGTCAAAAAAAAAGGGACTGCATAAGAATCTTTCATTCCTCTCTTTGAACAATAAATCCTGAACACTGGCATCTTTCGCTGACTGGAATCACTCCAGTTCTTGCCGGTATTAAATCCCATCCTGATGAGATTTCAGTCTAAGTGATGAGGCACACAATAACATTTCTGTTCGTACAAAGAAAATGCAGTCGGCAGCTCATCAGGGAAGAATACTGGCAGTCTGATTGAGACGAAGGGACGTTTTCTACAAATCTCTACAACATGTTACACTTTCTCAGGCAGGAGTGTAAAGCACACTGCTCTCACGGGGCTTTAAAAAAAAAAAAAAAAAAGATTCACATGTCACTAGAGTTATTTTAATCAGCCTTTTTAAATGTTGTTGCGCAGCAGACAATCTCCCAAAGGGAGACTATTTTATATTTTGTGAACTAAAATATGCATCACAGCCAATCATGTCACCTGCCCAGCAGCTTTCGCTGCAGGTTTATGTTCACAATTTAAAGGTGCAGTATATAAAATTTTAGGACAAGATTTGTACATTAGATGGCAGAAGTGAGCCACAGTAGCACACAGTTTGTATCTAGTCCACTTATTTTAAATTTCTTTTCAAGTTTTAGCAGTTTTCTTAGTAATCTCTAGCTTCTGTTGTTTACTCATCAATCTGCCATTTCTCAGATTCGACTGAGGACAAAACTCGATGCTGGTTTTACAGGATTGGACAGGCTGGAGGTCAACTGCCTTGCTAAATTACCTAAAATCACACAACACATAGACATCAATGAGCTGATGTCATTGTTTTAGTTTTCGTGAATTATTGCTTTAGATTTAATGGAAAAAGGAAAGTCATTGGGGCAGATATAGAGTTTAGTTTAATGAACTCTTTGTGGCTCCAGACAAATTCCATTTAGTCGGATGGAGGGGTAAAATACATGGCTAAATTTATCGTAAAGGACGTGATAATAAATACAAAAAGAAATCCACTCTACTAAGCTGACTGCCACATGCTGGAAATACACTTCTGTGTGAAAAAAGTGTGAAAACCTATTTTTGAATCAAGAAAGCATAATAAACATAGCATACATAGGAAAAAGTATCTCTATGTACCAAAGGTATGGTGAAAGGGACCGCGCTTTGTTATTCTAACATTTCAAAAAATGAAGTGACGGTCTGACCTCTGTGCATAATCTTGTGTTTCTCCCGTAGGTAGGAAAGCCCTTTAATGACCTGTGGAGATCAACATTGCACATCAGCACAATGCGCGTACGAACAATCTGTTCGTGCAACAGCAAAACCACCCGTACGAATTCACAAGTTACAAATGCTATTATATGTGCAATAAAAATAGATGCAATGTGAATATGTGGGAGAGGTGTTGAAGCTACTCACAGCGATGCTGACTTTGCCAAGTATCTGCTCGGGGATTTTGCCTGCTTTCTTTAGTGACTGGTCCAGCGAGCCGCCATCCTATGAAGAGAAGAGAATGAATTGAAGGAAAGCATTCACTGATCCCCAATCACTTCTATGAAACAAGAGGCAGAGAAAATTACTTTAATCTCATGCCAGATTACATGAAATTAAATTTAAAAAAAATAAATTTGCTGGACACTCGTGCAGTGCAGTCTCTGGAGGCGAGACTCAAAGTGAATACTATTGAAACACTACAGTAGGCACATCATTAAAGAAAAGTACCATATGCTCCATGCAGATGCTGATTTCTCCGTCGCTGTAGAAGGCCCCATAGAAGCCCACAATGTACGGGGAGTTACACTCATGCAGCACCTGCAGCTCCCTAATGATCTGGTTCCTGATGGCTGGTTTGATCTCCAAGTGGATTAGCTGCAACACAGGAGACCTCAGGTTTTTACTCATGCTCTTATATCTCTCCCTCTCACACATGCAGTTATGTTTCTCTCCCTGAAGGCAACATTACATTGACTGAGATTCCTTCTTTTTTTTCATTACTGTTATTCATATTTTTATTGGAGAGAAATATAGTGCAGTAATGGCAGGGCATTGCACATTCAACATTGGAACCTCTGAAGGGACATTTCCCTGCGTAAATGTTAAAACAAAGACAATAACAAGGCCGTGCTGTCGATGTCATCACAAACAATAAAGTAATACGAATTATATAAGTAATAAAGAAAATAATTTCCTTAAATAATGCATTCATTGACAAAGTAGGAGCTTGAGGAAGCGAGTCAAAATGGAAAATACAGACATTCAAACAACATACAAGTTGTTCCAATATGAGTATCGCTATTGCTACTGTTCAGCTTGAAAATGAAAAAAGCCTTTTCACAGTGTCCTCACTTCTAAAGAAGCAGCTCACCTTCCTCGCCATAATCAGACCAGAGGGTCGGTGGGAGACCTTGAAGACGACTCCTCCGTTGCCCGCTCCGAGCTCACATATCTTCTCAAAGTCGTCATCTTTCAGCTCCCCCACCTTTTGTTTCTGTGTCAGAAAGGCCTCCAGGCGTTTCCGCTGCTGCTCATCCAGCTCAAGCTCCTCGAGTTTTTTCTGCAGTGCCTCCAAGTTTGTTCTTGAATAGTCGAATAAGAGATAAAGATGTTTTAACAAAATGTATTCTTCCTTGAATAAACCTTAATTCAGACATAAATCTTTAAATAGGCTATACGTTTATCGTTTTTAAAGACGAGACAGAACTTCATGACAGTGACCTTTGCTTGATGCTACAAAGCAAACCAAGCATGGAGCCAACCAGACTGAAGGGATTGAAACGTGTTGGGCCTTGGCCCCATTCCCCATTGAAAAAGATGCACACAATAATACATTTGGAAAGCTTTAAAACTATTGTGTTCGATACTCCAGAAGTGCAGTTGTTAGCACTTGGTCTCACAGCAAAACCTAACATTAGTTGGAGTCTGAGCCCTTGTTGTGTGAAGTTTGCATGTCCTCCCCTAGCGCTGCTGACCACACTGTGTAATGTACCACTCTGCTTTTATTAAAAAAAACAAAAAAACAAAAAAAAAACCTGTCAAAAAATACTGGAGTCAATCAAAGCGTCTTGTTTACGTTTACAGAAGTTAGGCCTGCATTAAAATTTCCTTTTAATTTCTGTTGTTCTGTATTTCTCAAATCAGGCAGGAGATTGTTTTCAACAAGCCTTCTGTTTAATGCTGATCTTTTTTTCATTTAATACACTTGATCACGACTCAGTGGAGAGCAGCTATAAAGCAGGAAAGGATGCTCTTCCCTGCGTGCAGTAAAGAGAGGGTTAAGTGGTCTTATTTTTGACAGCAAGCCTGCATATCCATGGAGACGAGGAGCTGAGTTTGAGCTTGATGTGGGCGGTGTGGGCGTTTTGTCGACAAGAGCTGGAGGTGGAGGAGGTTGGAGAATCTGAGGAGAGAAGCAACCCAGAGCACACTCCACATAATGCGTGACGAGGACCACAGTGTTGACTGCAGAGCCCCCACCCTTCAGGTGCATTGGGCTTTTGTGCTCCGTCTATTAAACATCCAAGGACATAAGCTTGGATGTAAGAAACAAAGAGAAGATGACATGTCCTCTGAAAAACCCTTCTCAACCGCTACATCACATGATTTATGCCTGTAGATGCGGAAGTATTTGTTTTCTTTGATGTTAAAGATGCGCACAATTAAAATACTATGACGCCAAATCAGATTATGTAACTGCATTGCTGCGGTCAAGAATTTCTTCTTCTTTTTTTTTTAATTTGCAGCTTTTTACCCAAATGATTAAGAGAAACACATTTCAACAGATAAAAGCCTCCCTTCACAAAGCAGACCTCATTGTGGCCCCTCTAACTCGCACACTGCACTTAATTTGTGTCTGGACAAGAGGTAACACTTTATTGCAAGTACATCTTCATGAATTTCACATCATAAAATACAGTTAATGGCATGTTGGAACCCACAGGCAATTAATAGCATAGCTTTTCTCATGCTAATTTTTTATTTCACAAATCCGGTTAGTCCTAATATAACTGTTACACTTTTCACAAAAGTGTATTATTTCATTTCGTCTCTAATAGGAGCTTCTATTCAGCGGCTCACTTCACAGGAGTTGCCCCAATAGGTCATTGCAACTTAGCTACTTTCACACACTTGATGCCACTTGATTATAATGGATTTTATTTCCACAGATTTCCAAAGTCCACATGGGTCAACGTATTGGTTTACACTTCTAAGTTCATTTCAAATTCACACCATCATTGTGAGGACATGAACAAACATCTGCTGGCTGGACAGAGCAAACCCACATAAGGAGAATGAACAAAGATTCAAACAAGGCACACAGACACTGTAAATTGGACTGATGTCATGACAGGGACTTATCGATGCAGTCGGCAAACAGCAAATTGCAGAGAGGAGTCGGTCCAGAACAGGTTGTTTTTCTTTGTTCTCAGAGCTCCACTGATAATATCCCATGGCTGGCTGGCATTGTGCGGGCCATTCAGTACACTTCCCGCCATGGCTGTCAGCCATTTCATTCTCAGAAAGCATTTGGCGGGCTGGAATGGCATTTCTTTTTTTTACCAGAGTGCAATGGTCTGGTTTCAGTAAGAGGCTCATCGATTGGATTAAGCTCATCCACGACCATTATGCAACACATTTGCTCGCTTCTGTCAGCATCCCATCATCCTGTGTCATGGTACAAATTACCCACAATAATGTGATCATTTAAATGTGTTTGGAAACACGAGGCCTCTTCTTGCTTCCCATTCCAAACAACTGCCAGGCTTTCTTTGTTTCAGACTTGATGTTGAACCAATATCATAAGACTTTATAGCCGGAATTAAAGTTAACAGCCCTAAAAAAAAAAACTTGTATTGAAAATGGTTTATCACAGTAGATTAATCATAAATGTAGGGTTGGGTTTTTTTGGGGGATGAACAATGGTTGCCTGATTTCCTGGCTCTGATAACTGAGGGAGCAAGGGTATCTGATCATAAGGTCACCACTCATTAAGATGAAATATACTTCTCATCCTCTCAGGGACACTTTGATTTAAGAGTCAGCGCTACGACATGAAGCTTCTTGTTGAGAAAACAAATCACTAGCTGAGACAACCTTTATAACAGCGGGCCATAGATCACACATATTGGGCGTTATACATTAGACTATGCAAAGGTTTGAAGATGTATCAAACACGTCCACCTGGAATGACACTGAAATGAAGACAACATTGATGATGGCTGGATGTCTCCTATTGGCTTACCGGGATATATGAAAGTACTTGTTCATCATCAACATCTAACAGATCACCTGTTCTTTTCATTGTGTCAAAACAGCGACTGTGGAAAAGGTGCAAGCAGACAAGAGGTCCGATAAGCCTGAATTAAGAGACAGCTGAATAGTGAAACCAACACTTGTGTGGGCGGATTGAGAGGCTACGAGTGTTTTGTCACATCGACTCAAAAGGATGGATGTGTCCTCAGTGGGGTAACCCTTCTCAAATTGAATATTAGCGAGCTATAACAAATTGTGATTAGAGTTTGTGAAGGAGTTGCTGGGACTAATGAATGTGTCACTTTTAAACATGGTCAAGAAAATTCCCTCACATTCTTCTGGTCGTTGCAAATCTCAAGAGTTGGTTCCTTTTAGTTTCTGCTCATGAGAAAGTGATGAGAAGGTTAATTTAGAAAGACATGAGGATTTCTTTGTCAAGACTAATCTTCTGAATGTTTCATGCATCAACATTGGGCAAAGTATTAATCCGCTGTACTTTATAAAATTGGAAATGGGCACATTTATTGTTTCCAAGTTATTGAAAGCTGTGGCAACTTAACTTAAACTGATATAAACACGTATGTACATGATGTTAAAGACTTTCTGCTTTGAGATTTGCACTACCAAATAACTGTGCTCTTTCTCTTGTCTGGCCCACTTTAACGAGAGTTAAAAAAAAACTTCTATATTAGTTTTCTTTAAATCACATGGGCAACTGTAGCGTTTCATACTTCTTAGACACTTTTCCTGGTTCCTATTGACATCTGCAATAGGAAGAGATTGGCCAAACATGTTAACATGTAGAGCATGAATGCACGGCGCACTGAAGAATAATTAATAAATGATGAAGTTGTGATATATTGCAGGTCTAACACACGGCACCCTTCAAACCTCATTATGAGGTGCAAATGAAAAGCTCATTATAGAACACTGATGTCCATTGTGGTCCTGAGAACCACAGTCCTTCATAATTTCCCTGCTACAACACATCTGAATCTAATAAATGAATCATATTCAGAATGAACTTATAAAGTACGATAACAAGTGATTCACTGCAAGACGACACGTTGGAGCTTTGGAGCATCCAAACAAGCAGCGCAGTAACGAGCAACTCCGAGCTCCAGCTCACCTAATTTAAACAAAAGCTGTATAATCAGACTTCCGCTGAATTTCAATCTGTATGTAGGGAGGGGAAGAGAGAGAGAGAGAGAGTGTGATGTAAAACCTGACATTGGTGTGATGAGGTGGGAGCCTCAACGTCAAGGTCCCAGCCTCACTGCTGACGGCACATGGTCTTCCATTTGATCTGTTAAATTTCTGTCGATGAACAACATTGTGGACTTCACAAATTGATGTAAAATAGATGGTGGACTCGCTCTCTTCAGCAACATTCGATTGTGGAGCACTCCAGGAGCAAAGCTTCCTTGATCATGAAAAACAATCATGGTCTGTAATGTCTACGGCACGTTATAAACGTACATGTGCAACACTGATCAAAAGTTCAGATAATCCACCTTTGGTTAAAAGTCATGCAATAAAAGAAGGTATGGCGCTGGGGAATGGATGGAGCTGCTGCAGTAGGAGTGGAAAAATTAAGCGTTAAAAGGAAAAGCCAGGCAGCCAGATGTAATAAAGAGGCAGGAGACTGAAACCAGACAGAATGCAAAACACACAAAGGGACCAGCTGATAGGAAGCAGCAGGGATTGTATTGTACACTAGCATGAGGAAACAGGTGAGCAGGTGCATATCAAGAATCAGACGACGACGAAAGGACACACTGGAACTGAAGTGAAATGATAATTTGGCGGTGAATTTAAACTAAATCCCTGGGAAAGGGTGACTCAACCCTGTTACCGTCTGTGGAGCAATAAAAACCCAATTAGAGTCCATCAAATATAATCGTTTCCTTTACTGAACTGTAAGGATTTCACAAATCTGCAGGTTTCCACAAGCAAATCACACATTACAAGGACATGGTGGTGCTGTGGCAGAGGGTTGGCTTTGTGAATAGGGACTCAAGGTTCCTTCAAATCTGAAATGAACACTGAAGAGAGTTAATGACAGAGGGAAATTTCACTGTTAAATCATGTAAAACAAGAAATTTATCTTAATGACATTCAGAGTTTTAGCTTTTTAAGAATCTAAAGTAACATTACAAGGAAATAATAAAGATAGGGACTGGCATATATAAAAAAAAGTCTCTTTCACCCACTTTACCCTCACCAGTTCAGAGGAGCGTCGGTTCTTATCCAAAGCTTACAAGAGTGAATATTCAGTTTTTGATAAATCTGATAAAACACTTTAATATGAGGGCTGCGTCCCTGGAGAAACTCAAAATATACAGAGTTTAAATGAAATGAACCTTCAAAAAAATAAAAAAAACCTCTTCAAATGTTATCAAGGTGACAAGAAACAATGAAAGTTTTCAATGTTTGGTTAATTTACCACAAATATGAATGTAATGTCGTTATTTCTGATGCTTTTAAGTTATGTTGAATTTCTAGCTATTATTTCTTACCTCACTGACAGAAATATTTGAATAATAAAATGACAACAACAACCATACAAACATTTTAATACTACAAAAGGTGCACCCGTATCCTAGCAACTGCGTGTAGACATGTAACAGTGGAAGCATGGCTTTTAGGGTTCCGATTACATAATGTATTCATACCGAGGTAAATAAAGCTGAGCTTCCACTTAAAATTAAAATGTGTGTATGTTTCATAGGGTAAGAGAGTATATTGAAATACGAGCGTATTCTTGCATCGCAAATATTTTGTTAATGACCCATTCAATGAAATCATGTGTGTTCATCACAATTTGATAAACTCAAAGAGTATTCAAGTATATCTTAAGGTGCTGCATTCCTTCCATCCCTTCCTTGGTTAGAATAAAAACATCCCCCACATCGTTCGTCAGTTCGTATCCTCTCCGAACTGTTGTTGACATAAATACAATCTCAATGCAATACAGAATTATATAAAAGAAGTGTATTGCAGTGTTGGGTTTTTGGAGTAACTCCTTGCCAAAGACACAGATGGGCCTCAGATGTGTGATCCAAGAATGAAACATTGATATATTGTGCCTCTTCAACACATTAGAAAAGGAGGCATCATAATGGGAGAAAATGTTATGTAATTCTCATCTCCACTGACGGAGCTCCTTGCAGGACTGACAGGAGATTTTCTGCGTGTGAACTGAGAACTGGAGCACCGTGTCACAACAACTTTATATCTCCATTACTTTGTTTTTATCAAATGGCGATGGGAGCAGGCCAACACACAGAAATATCATTCTACACGCCGCCTCGGCGTAAAGGGCAAACTCCGACTAATGAGTCTCCATACAAAGTGGGCTGCGAGTCACAGAACACAAAGCAGAGCTGCAGATTATAGACAGGATGGAGAAGCACAATAACAATGCCAACCTGTGAGAAGTGCGTATCAATCCTGCATCTGTACAATCTTGCAATTTTGACACATGCTTTATCCAAACTAAGGATAAAGACCATGTTACAACAGAAAGATCAGTTTTTAAACATATTGCACCAAATAAAATGTGTCTGAATCTTCAAAATGAATGCGAAACAACTTACGAACTTGTATGTATAGACTTATGCTATATTTACCAAAGTTCTAGCTCACCTTGCATGTATACATTTAACAACTGCAGCTCTACATAACTACAAACGTATCTATTCTAATAAAACATCTGTCATATTTATGTCATCTTTTAAGAGACATATAAGAAGATAGAAACGTAGAGCAGCTTTAGCTCTGTGCTGCAGAAATCTCACGCAGGCACATGGAGAACATGCAAACTCTACACACAGCAATTCTGTGCAAGTTTAAACCAGGGAACTTCTTCCAATTCTATCCGCTGATCTAGGTGCTTGATTTAAGTTCGGTTCCATTACAGGGCAAACACAGAGAAATGGATAACCACACACACATTCAGACTTATTATTATCATATCCCAAAGTTTTCTTAAACTAATTGCAGTTGTGCAGTTTGCATGTTCTCCCTTTCCATGCATAGGTTTTCTTCCACAGTCCAACAATATGCACTTTGAGGTTAATTCGGCTACGTTCACACAGCAGGTCTTGATTCTTATCCGACTCCCAAAGTGACAGGAATGCGCAGAAAGCGCCACGCCGATCACGCTGCTTATGGACGTAAATATGGATACGACAACCACAGCCCGTGTTTATCCAATTTCAAGTGGTTGTGCGATAGGAGCTGAAAAAAAAAAATCTCGACAAAATGACAAGGGAAAGAAGGAGATCGGGGAAAAGAAAAGAAAAAAAGAGCACAGCTTTTAACATTTTGGCGGTGCCGCTTCCTCTGGCACAGTCATGACTCAGCATCACGTCACAGACGTGGAAGGCGGATACAGGACAGCGGTTGCAAAGAAAGACACGAGATACAAATCTGATTCGTTACCTGGCTTTGGTGTGCAAACATCGGAATGGCAACATTCACACTGTCACAAAAACCGATGGGATATGGGTGACTTGTGAGCAGGAAATCAGAGTTGGGTCACGTTTCCCTGGAGTATGAACGTGGCCTAAGTGACTCTAAGTTGCTTGTTGGTGTGATTGTGTCTCAGTCGCTGTTTCTCTGCTTGAGGGAAAATGTATGGATTGATGGATCACTGCTGGCTCGTACCAATAGCGACTGACGCTGACAACAAATTAATCACCAACTATTTTGATGACAGCATCAATCAAGCATATGTGATGCATGTAGATTGTCTTTAAAACGCCAGATTAATATTACTGCTTATGTGTGTAAACATGTTTCTTCATAGTTGTCCTACAGTCTGTATTCCATAAAAAAATCCATCTTCTATACCAGTTTGTCCAATGGAGTGTCAACAACCAGTCAACAATGGGAAAAAGGCAGAGTATACCTGTCCATTAAAGGGTAATCACTTAATAATAGTATTTCTATTCTATTCTATTTTATACACCCATGAGCAATTTTAGATTCACCAGTTATTATCAAATGTGTGTGTTTGGATTGGGGCAGGAAACTGGAGTACCTGGAGGGAGAACATGCAAACCACACACTGAAACCCTTGCAAAACCAACCTGGACTCAAACCAGGGTTAACAGTGCTAACCACTGCACCACTATGGAGGTCTTGTCTTATGGATCATACGTTTCAATTATTGATCAACACACACACACACACACACACACACACACACACACACACACACACACACACACACACACACACACACACACACACACACACACACACACACACACACACACAGGTATCGGCTGCAGTCAGGAATCGGACTTAAT
Source organism: Blennius ocellaris (assembly GCF_963422515.1). NCBI lineage: Eukaryota > Metazoa > Chordata > Actinopteri > Blenniiformes > Blenniidae > Blennius > Blennius ocellaris. The sequence continues at coordinate 20,573,627 of NC_137660.1, read as the reverse complement.
TGGATTACAGATCTGCAGCAGGTGGTTAGGGACACTCACTCGGTGGCTCCGGTGCCGTTGATCGCGTTTCCATCGGGGATCGGGTTGAGTTGGATGGGCTCTGGCTTCCTTCTCTTCTGCATGTTCTGCTCAACCAGCTGGTGCAGCCGCAGCGGGGTGGATGGAGGCAGGGAGGTGCAGGTGGAGGATCCGCGGTGTGGAGAGGACTCGGAGGGTCTGAGGACACTGACAGGAGGAAACACAGCAGTGGCGCGAGGAGCTGCGGGGCTGCAGAGGATCCGATTCTTCTTAATGTGTGGACGTGAATGAAACGTCACGAAAATATTTACATTGGTCTTCCGGACAGCGTGACTGAGGCTGTGGCAGCACGCCCCCTGCTGGTGATAAGTGGTAAAAACTTTGTGTGACACCAGCAAGCTGTTTCATTCAAAGAGTTCATTCAGCCTGGACCGATAATTAACAGCTTCTCGAAAATACATACATACATACATACATACATACATACATACATACATACTATTATTATTATTATTATTGGATCAGTGGCAAGCATATCTACAGAATATTTATTTTATTATTTTTTTTTTTTGAGGGGCTCACAGGGGGGTCCAAGGTCTTTCACTTGAGGCACTGCATATTATATAAGGGAAGCTATTGCATCTAATCTAAACCGGTCCAACTGGTTATATACACCAATTGGCTGGATAATTTGAGTATTGAATGTGTTTGCAACATAATTAATGTTGTTAAAATATTTAGAAATTACATTGACTAGCTTTGGACAAGAGTACTTTGTAGATATACTTGAGGACACTTTGACAATCTTCCCTGTAATTGGTGAACAGTGTATAATTGGACAAAATGGTGTGGAGGCTGTTGGGTTGAAGGTGTAGTTATAAAATATAAAAAAGGTGAAAGAAACTGGCAAAAGAAAGATTCCATAAACCAAAAAAGCTTAATTTCACGAAAACCATTAAAAGTATTTTAATTCAGGGGAATTTGTGAACTCATGTGAAGTCTCTTGATGCAATGTATCTAATTAGCTTCATTGTTTAATTGTAGTTTGATTAGAACAATGTAAAATTACTCCACATATTTAAAAAAAATATATAAGCATGTCAAATTTGTGATCTTAGAGTGGTAAACCTTGACGACATACTCCGTTTGTTGACAGTTCCCATTAAATTAAAATTATTTTGGTTTTGTCTTAATATTGTCTGTGATGTTACAAATGGCCTTGTTTGAAGTGTCGCTCAAAATGACTTCATTATATTGGATCATTATCATACAACCAGGATAATTTTGTTCCGTTTCTTCTTCTCTTTTTTGTTTTGAACCAAAACCACCAAGGACTCAGTGTGATGTGATTTCATCCACAGCAATACCCTCCCCCATCTCACACTTCCCTTTGTAAATTAGGTTTCTCATATGATTGTTGACACTTTCTGTGGCTGTTCAGAGCATTAAAAAGCTGCGGATGATTTCAACAGCTGCTAGTGTGACTTTAATGACTCTTTAGTCCTATTTTTACACAAATTCTGTTGGGTGAAGAAAAAGTTGTACAAAGTTAAAATGATTCCAAATCTTGTCCATTAATTCTAATATTTTTAGGGGTCTGATAAAAAATAGTAAAATATTGAGGAAAAGGTTTTAATTTCTGTAGATTAGTAGCTAAAGAAATAATTTCAAGCATGTTGCAGACTAATAATGCTTGAAACCCATGTGGTCTGTATATAACTATAACTAACTAACTAACTAACTAACTAACAAACCACAACAACTACAACAACAATAATAATTGACCAATACACCTTTGGTAGACCCCTTCGTTAATGAAAATATGGAGTTTATTGCCAACAAATAGAATTTGTCCTCATATTTGATGCGGGAGTATCCAACATGATGCCTCAGGGACTCTGTGAGTAGCATGTAGGGCATGATCTAAAAATAATGGTCAGAATAAACAATATGATTTGAAAGTAATAATTCGTATAAAGTGTGCTATGTGTGATTCTGAACCGAATTCTACAGATGTGCTTATTCATTCAAAACCATTGAGAAAGATATCTATTTGTCCTTAATTAGTCTGATAATGAATAATCTGTATTGCCATGATGTTGTTGCTTTAATGTGTGTTTCCTAGATTGTAAATAACTGACATTAACGGCCTCTTCACATATTTATTGCCAATAAGGGAAAACTATGCAATTTTCAGAGGTTAACATTTGTATTTAGGAGATTTGAAGTAGGTTAGGGCTCTTTTGTGTATTTGATAGTTATTGGTATTATAGAAGTGTTCAGTGTTGTACGATGTTAATGTGCATGTGAGGATTGCATGTCAAAGTACGGTATTAATGGTTGCTTGATGACTTTCAGTCATTCATCTTAATCCAGAAAAGAAAGTGTGAAATGGTTACTGTCAGATTAAGTTTTAAGCAGCACAAGCTACTGAGATTCATAAAAGGATCATAAACGCAAGTTACAGCAAGTCAAGACTGGCTTTTACTTTCATCCAGCAGCCTCTTCGATGGAGGCCGTGGTGAGTCCTCCCGACCAGCTCCCCATGTGAACCCTGTCACTCTTCATAACCCCACTGGTCCTGGGCTTTCACACACCTGCACACGCCCGTGTCATCAGTTGTATTGAACACATTGGCTTTGATACAGCTCTCAGCAGAGAGCCTCACATCTGCAGCAGACGGACGAGGACAGACGCGACAGGGGCGACGACTTCCTGTTTAATTTAAAAGTCTCGCTCATCTTTCTAAATTAAAATTGTAAACCGCTGACTATGGCATTATGCAATCTTTTTTACAGAACTAAACTACTCTTTCCAGATGGGTTGGGAGAGGGGTGGCGAGGACGTGAATAATTTTCACCTATAAAAAGGGGTCACTCCCAACCTTCAAAAATTACCTCTGGTGTAGATTAAAAAAAAAAGAAAAAGAAGTTTTTGATCTATTCTTTCAGTTTATTAGGGGTGAGAGTGGTTGTGGGGCACACACTGTATTACTCAGACTTTTTGACCTCTGTGGAAAGAATTAATCAGAACTACCAATGAATGGTTCAATTTGACAGGGGACCTTCCCTCGTGAATGATATATCAGCTGTCAGCCTAACTGCACCATGTAGATTAGATATCAAGCAGAACTTGAAACTCCCTGCCATTTCTATAATCTACTCCGAAGTCTCTACACATTGTCCCGACAGACACAAGGCCGGCGCATCGTGTCTGGTTTACCAAAAGCTTATTGTTGCCAAAATCAGCTTTTTCTTCATAAACCGAGCCTGACAGAGAGGAGAGATTGGTCATGTTCTATCTCGAGCTCCACGAACAGGAACCCTTTGAATTGTAAGTTGCTTTTTTGACAAATTGGATTGTGGCTATTTGTGCATATCAGACGTGACTGCATGTCTCCCACATCGACCATTAAACATCTACACCCGTTTTTTTTTTTTCAACATCTGATGTCCCACATTTTCACAGGATTATCATTTGAAGAGTGACAACACAAGTCTCTTCATATCTTCTGTTGCTCTGCTTAGCCTGAGTGGCAATTTTCAGAGTCATCAATTAATCTCACATGGTTACTTTATTTTGCACCGTGGGAGGGAACCAGAGTATCTGGAGAAAATCCACGCACACACAGCGAGAATGGTTATGAGCGTTAACCACCACCGTGGAGCTCTCACACTATATCTAGATTTAGAAAAAGGACACTTCGCATCTTCTTGAATTAACCTTCTTGAGTTTATGTAAGATGCCATATAATTATTCAAGCTCTTCAGTGTTGATTGAAAATTCACGTATCTAACAAATATAACTGTAACTGTAGTAACCAGACGGAAATTCAAGTCGACTTCTTAGAGGCAAGCAATCAATATGCCTAAAATTGTTTGACATTCAGAGGTACAAAAATAACTTGAACATTTCTGGAATTAAAAAACGATGGTTTCTTCTTCTTCTTCTTCTTCTTCTTCTTCTTCTTCTTCTTCTTCTTCTTCTTCTTCTTCTTCTTCTTCTTCTTCTTCTTCTTCTTCTTCTTCTTCTTCTTCTTCTTCTTCTTCTTCTTCTTCTTCTTCTTCTTCTTCTTCTTCTTCTTCTTCTTCTTCTTCTTCTTCTTCTTCTTCTTCTTCTGCTTCTTCTTCTTCTTCTTCTTCTTCTTCTTCTTCTTCTTCTTCTTCTTCTTCTTCTTCTTCTCGGTTTAAAGGCAGTTTGCATCCGTGAATATTGCATTACCGCCATCTGCTGGTTCTATCGCTGATAGAAGTTAGTTCCCACCGCTCTTTATCGAAAAGCTCTCCTTTCAATTCTCCCCGAAAATAAATGAAAAATGTCAAACTATGTTATGAACAACTCTTCTGTTTTAGGCAAGTCAGCTTTAACGAAAATATTTCTTTTCACTGCAATAATAAAAACAATAAAATAACCTTAAAATAACCACAAGAGCTATAGTTTAATCAGCAAATTGAGTCTTTTTTCCTTCAGTTGTTTAAAGAAGCAGGATATTGGCATTTTTTTGGCAAAATACCACCAGTAGTTCATTGTGCAATTTTTTTTCTTCATAAACACATTTTCTTTTCCCCACACGCTCCTGTATTTATTAGAAGGAATGCTGCACCCGGGAGCCATCGATCCATCAACCATCTATGCCGCTTTGTCCAGGTCAGGGCTGCTGCTGGATCGCTGCCAATTATGGACAAAGGCAGGACAAACCCTGGACATGTCACCAGTCACTAGTTAGAGTCAAATCCATGACCTTCTCTCAATGAGGAAGAACCTGCTGCAAGACCCATCAGGAATCAATTAAATCCTGTCATCCATGCTGTGTTGTTGTTGTTATCATCACCATCATTGGTCATTATGATAAACTGTCACACAAATCATCCTTTCATTCATGATTCCATCGACATGTTATAGCCTATAATCAATTCTCATTGACAACCCATATTTTTGGTGTCTATTTACAATGAAGAATCGTGTTCTTACAAGTTAGCTGCACTTTTAACACCATGTGGGTCAGTCTAATGATGAGGTTACATCATATAATTGGAAGAAAAATAATTATGCACGTTTGGTAATTTGGTCTGCTTGAGTTAATCCATCATTATAAGAGCCTTTTTTTTTTTTGAAGATGATACAAATTGGTATAATATGTTTCTGGGAGAAAATTGATTGATACACTAATGAATGCATGAAAACCAGCATCCGAGGAGCAGAGAGACACTCGCAGCATGAAGACGGCCGCAGACGGTGAAGGTGAGTTCATATTTATTTAGGAAATGTGAATAGTGTCTGACTCTGTGGAAGCAGGCAAACAGAATGCTCAGAGAGACAGCAGCTGCGTTGGCAGTTTGTAGCTGCATTATTTAAGCTGCATTTAAGTCATCAGTTAACCCCCCCCCCCAGGAAATTTCCTGGTTAGTGGCTTTTGGGTGTGGAGTTGGCATGTTCTCCCTGCACATGCATGAGCTTACTCCCAGTACCCAAGATTGGGTCCTGGGTGGATCCTGTTGTTGATGCACACTGGAAAGTGAAGAAAAAAGGGAAAAAAAGTGTGCAATAAAGAAACAATCAGCGTTTTGGGCTTATGATGGATATGATCTTCTTCAACAGTGCCAACAAATAAAGACAATTTTGCCTTTTCAATTATAGATTTTCAAAAAACTATCAATCGATGCCCTAAAATTCTGTGGAAACCCTGTATTTCAGCACAAATGCAGCTTTGGCACCAGGAGCTATAGTACTACCCCCCCCCCCCCCCCTTTAGCAGAAATAACTTCTGTTGGGCGTCAAGCCTAATTGCCCACAAGTCTCTGATATCGACCAGCTGAAAACGTCTGACCACTCTTCCATGCAAAGATTTTTTTTTTCTTCTTTTTCATCTGAAATAAATCTGAGGGCATTCATGCATGCACAGCTCACGTCAAATCCCACCCACAGTGTTTCATGGGTGTCGTATGGTGGCCCAGGAGGATCAACTGCAACTATAAAAGCCACAGCGGAAGTGCACGGTGGTCGAAACGACAGGCCTTGTTTCTCGGAGGACAATAATTTCTGACGGACGACATTTCCGGGCTACTTTTGAAAAGGACTGTTTTGATTACAGGAGAGTTTAAAAGAGTTTGAAATGTAAGTAAAACTGAAATTAATTAGTTTAAAAGTGTTATATTTACCTTCATCTTTCGTTTTTTTGTATGGACAATATCCTCAAATCCCTGGAAGGCGTAGTTTAAAAAATGTATCATCAATTCATCTTTCTCAAGACAGTGTCTCTGAAAGTCTGGTACAACCACAGAGACTTCAACAAAAACTTTTTTTAAAGACAGTTTCATCTTTGTCAGGATGGAGCGAAAATGAAAAACTTTGGACTGTGTGTGTTCAGAATTGTGCAGTTTCTATCTTGTATAGGATCATATGTGGGTTTTCTCCAGCCACTGAGGTTTCCTCCCACAATCCAAAAGCGTCATGTGAAATTAACTTGTGTCTCTAAATTGCCCGAAGGCACGAATGCGTTTCCCAGAGTGTCTGTCTCTTTAGATTTGCACTATGACGGAAACCTGTGTGCTGTTCCCTGCCACGGCTCATTCTATCCTGAGATTGGCATCCAAAGTTTGATGAGAAACTCTGGAAGATGGATGGAGAAGACTGTTAAAGAGACTGTGGTAATTCACTTCTTCTTTTTAACTCAAACTAAATGTGTAGATTTAGTATGACGAGGACTGAGAATTTTTGCCTGTAGCACAAGACGAGCCAGGAATCAACGCTGAACAAACACAATGGAGGAAAATGAAAATCGGATATTAAAATAATTTCAGAGACCACCAAGCCCCAATCCTGTGGAGCTCTTTTCGCAGTGCGATGGTATATTCACTGTACTCTCCAAACACACTGTGTCACCAGGAGACAGCCGGGGAGACATGAAAGCGGAGAGCCGAGTCTCACTGATGGAGGACAAGCAGCAGGGTGGGGAAAACCAGAACACGCTATGCCTTGTTTGATACTCTGGATTTGTTGCCTCATCCACCACTACTTTGTTTGGGGACTTGGGGATTTGTGGTCAGGGATTACAGCGGGCCACAAAGACGGCTTGTGAAGCAGCCGATAACCGCAGCCACTTGCTCCGACCGAGAAGAAAGGCCAGTGGTTGGGGTCCCAAACATGCAAATCTGTCCAGCAACAGGACGAGGAGCCAGTGGCAGGACGAGTGGGTCCTCAAGTGGTATTAGCATTTTATTTGATGTGTTGCTTTTGATTTTTTTTTTTTTAGGGATTTAAAAAAAAAAAAAAATTTCTGTGATGTTTATTTGATGATTCTTATGTCGAGTTTTTGAAATTCTTACCTCAATCCACAATCGACAAAATACACACTGATCCAAATATTTGATTTTTTTTGATAAAATTAAATTCTTTGCATTACTTCTTTGACCTTAACTGAGATTTCCGCGTGAATAGAATGCAAGTTTGCAATGGGAATAAAGCTAGCTCCTTAATTTGGGTCTCTTAACTTCGTTTGCTATCTTGAATGTTTAAAATCTGCCTCAGGTAGAATGTTTTCTTGAGTAAAGGTTATAAAGAGGGAGACGGAATTCAAAAAAGATGAATAATTTATTTGCTGAAAAGGAATGGACAGAAAACAAAGGAGAAACCGAGGGCATATAAAACAAATCACTGCTGGACTGGATTTTTTTTTTTTTCCCCCCTGCAAATAATTAGCTTGCAGATTCTTCAGTAGTATAATGGATTTTCATGTTTCATACACAACAAAATGTCCCTAAGCCCGTGGCAATGGGAAGGTGGAGCTGTCCCCTTCTGTTTGGGTGAGATAACTCAGCCAGCTCATACAGAGGCAAAAGCAACTTTCACTTTTTGAGCAGATGTAGTTCATCTGGCGCCTGGCCAGAGATGATACACTGAGGACTTCATACGCTGAATGCGACCGAGAGCACATTTCTGATAAAGTCAGGAAACAAAAAGTCCAGCGCTCAGCTGGACTCAGCCAGAACAAGTGCTGGTAAATTACTTAACACGCACAGTCACGCACTCACGGCTTGGTTGAACTTTGTTGACCTGCACAGGTTGGAGCGAGCATTGGTAACATCAGGCTGTTATCTGATTGGAATGTGAGTTGCATGTATGAGACACTACACAGTAAATTACACTCCTATTACATTTATTTAGTGGGCTTCATGACTTTACAACACTTCAACATACCGAACACGAAGAGCGCATGTAAAGGAGGCGGATGCGCTTAAAGAGTATAAAGATTAACGTGCATGTATTATAAGGGGTGTTTTAACTGTGTAGTATTTCCAAGAGACGGGACGTCAGTATCAGTTTCAATGCTTCATTATATAAAGTAAAAGAAAGTCTCACAGGCTGGTTGCGAGCTTAACAAGCGGAGGGGTAACAGGCAACACAAGGAAAAAAAACACTAATCACTTCCTTGAGAATCAAGATAAAACCTGGTTTAATTGACTGGAAACAAAGGAAACATGGCCCTTCTGATAATGACTCGTCTGCATGATTTCCTGATGGCCGGGAACAGAGTTCAGCAACTCATCATCATCATCACCTTTATAAGAATAAAGCGGTTGTTGTTACATGTGGATGTGTTGATTGGTGGCGTTTTAGGCTGAAGATCTATACTCCTACAGAAATCTGTTCTCAGACAGCTCCAATTATAATTCCACTTCATTTCTCACTACTTTGTTTCAGTTGCAGAATAAAACACAGGTTGTTGTTTAGGGACTAGTCTCTTCAAAACAAATAAAAGTGCTTGCGATCAGTTTTTCCGTGGGATATATAGACAGTAAGAGACACTTAAATACTTAAATTACTAAACATTTGTGAAGACAATCCTTTTGCTGTTAACTCATATGGAAAATGAAGCAAAGAGAAAGCAAAGAAACTTTTGTGGTGAGGACTTACTCTGTTAAACTTCTTTTTGAAACTCAACGAGGTTACATCAGTAAGCGTGGACATCAGACAATCATCTTAATAGTTGGGAGGGAAAAAAAAGGACACTTCTTTCCATCTGATGTGATTTCGTCTTTTCCTTTTGGTTCGCTGGAGATGTGAAGTGTGCACCCTTGCGGAAATATATAGTATCTAATTATAATGATTACACCATTCCAGGCAATTTGTACACTCATGTAATTTTGAACATTGCAGCCCTGTATGGAGTGCAGACCAGTGAATCTCTATAGAATTAGAGGGGAGATCACGTTTCATCCTACAGGTTGTGTGCCTGCACCAAGTCGAGAGACTCACAAGTTGTGTACTAATGATACTGTGTGTGTGTGGGGGGGGGGGTGAAGAAGTTCATGGCTGGGTGATGGGGAGGGAGGGAGGGAGGGAGGGAGGAAAGGAAGGAGGAGGGGGAGGAGAGGGAGGAGGAGGGGGGTGGGGGGGGGGGGGGTCAGCATCAGCATCAGCGCCCATGACGTCATGAGAGTTTAAAGTGGGCCGCGCTTCGCCCAGAGGAGAGGAGAGGAGAGGAGAGAGGAGCGCGACGGAGCTGCCACGGCTCCTCTCACCTGAGTGTGTACGCGTGTGTGTGCATGTGCGCGTGAGAGGAAGAGGAAGAAGAAGAAGAAAAAAAGCAATTACTCCCGAAACTCCACCTGCACCGCCTTTACCCCGAGTTCCAGTCCCACTAAAGATGGGAGACGTTTTGGCAGAGTGGACCCGCTGAATTATTATTTCATTATCTTCACGGCGATAACTTTGAACCGCAGGTTTTCCTCTGAAAAGGTGAGTTCAAATGCATTTTACTTCCTCTGGGGAATTTTATAATAATAAATAAATAAATAATAAAAAAAAACAACAAAAGAAAGCGGGTCTTGATTTTAATCGGCAGAGGAGGCTAATGATGCTGCAGCAGGCGTGTCACCTCCACCGACCGTATCAGTGGTGATAAACAGCTTTGCAGATGTTTGTGAAAAGAGATGAATGGCTATAGTTAGGTGTTGTTCTGTTCCTCTTGTTGAGGCGACCCGCAGTAACTTGCCGTGCAGTGTTTGTTTTTTTCTTTTTTTTCTTTTCTGGCGTCTGCTGTTAGTTGATGTGACAAAGTGTGCTTTCTATTTAATTAGGCTATTGGCGAGTCTATCCCGGGTATAAAGTGCGCGCGCCGTGCCAAAGAAAAAGGGCTGTATCATCCCGGAGAGTTTGAGAATCGACTGCAGACATGTAGCCTGTTATCTCCACACCAATGTGCTCCAATAAAGAACATTGGTTTGAAGACACGGTGATTTAATTTTTTTTTTTTTAAAGCGTCAACTGGTGCAATGAATATTAATTGTTGTGAAGAGTCTTACAGGATGCACAAGTAGCCCGTTATAATTGTACTACTTCAGGGCACGTTTTCAATATTTATGGTAATGCTTTTAGTGTTTCTGATAAGTTCTGTGGGCAGATTGTCATTTTTCATTTTTTGGAGCCAGCTATTAGATATTACATTTTGGAGATTAACAGGAGTTTAAGATGCGTCTGTGCGACTCCACTGCCACGGCGTTAGTCTTCGTCCAAGATTAATTCCTCCAACTATGATTTAATGTGATATTTTGTCCTTCAAAGTCAAAGATTAGGAGCGAGTCTGTCAGCGGTAATGAACATTTTGATTGTGCTGAGAGAGAGGAGGGGGGGGGGGGGCGAAAAACTCACACTCAAGCGTTATATCAGTTTTTATCCACTAGATGGCAACCGAGTGCAGTCAAAAGCAGCTTATTAAAGTTGCATTAATCTATTAGTCAATGGGCCGATCTGCACCATGGTTTAATAATGAAATCATTAAAGCTGCTGATTTCTTTGTGGAAGGATAAACAGACCAGAAAGTTATTTTTGTAAAAGCGTTTCCTCTCGTCAAGTCACTGAAGGGCACGTCCAACACATGCCCCCAGTCTTTTTGAAAACAACTACAGTCGCTCCCGTTGTGTCAGAGCTGCATACATTGTGGCACATGGCTCCGCATGGCTTCTCCGCATTATAGCAATTTGTCATGGAAGTCATTTATCATAAATGCACCTTGGCACTGCAGCAATGCAGGTTTCGTTTTGACCTCTCACACTGACACTTGACATGTAAAGTTGTCAGGTCATGTTTTGAAAGTAAGATTTCTCCCTCCCTGTCTGCACATGTTATTGAATTCCTTTTTTTTTTTTTATCTTTATTTTTGAGGAACTGGTGCCTCCATTTTTGCAGTATTTAGTCACTTCACGGTTTTAATCTTCTCTGGTGTTTGTTTCTCAAGAGAACTGCACAAACAACACATCCATATTCACCAATAAATAATTCATACCGTCCAAACTCATGTTTAACTTACAAATACTGTTTGCTTTGTGTGAAGAAGTTAGATGATCAGTTTCATTTTCTAACTAGTTTTTAATCCACTGAAGTAACAAAGTCAGCAGCTGTTTTGAACTATGTTTGGACAAATACCCGTCTCAATTTGTTGGGTTTATCATTTCCTTGCAGCTGTAATTAAGCCTGTCAAAGAAATAAAAAAAAAAAAAAACACCCCCATTTTCTTTTTGCTTGCATTGTCTTGTGAAAACTGATCATCTTGAATATTTGCTAACTAATGTTCACGGTCACCTTCAAATGATAATTAGTCTACAACGTCCCTGGTTTGCAGAGTTTCAGTTGAATTTGTTAACAAATCAGTGAATTGATCTGATGAGTGAGTTCATTTGATGGTACATGGTTTCCTTGAGGAGGATACGGCCAGTAGCTTTTAAGTCGCCTCATCCTATTAAGGGGTACATTTGGTCTATCTCCTGACCTGCGTTCTATATTTAAAGAAAACCAAAGCATTCTAAACAAAAACAACAGTAATATCTGTCAAATAATAAATTCAGTGAGTGCAATATTTCTAGAATTTCTCTTAAAATTGGATTCATATGGTTTTTTTTTCTATTTTCAATTTTTTGGGGATCCACACACCGTCTGCTCGGGCACGTATGCATTTTGAAGTACTGTCGATGATTTCCCCCTCCAAATGAAGCAGTTTTTCATTAAAACATTTGATCTGTAGCTTTCCGTCGTTTACCGTGCCGTGGACCTCTGGGGTCAGGACTGGTTTAAAGCTGTGTTTTCTCGCAACTTTTCTCTATCGTTGAGAGGTCATGCTGCCAGGAAACAAATTGATACTCAGTTCAGCCCCAGTGGCTTCAGCTCTCTGCAGATCCAAGGACGGCATTTGCCTCTGAGAAGCCTTGGACTCTGGCGTTATTTAATGAGAAGTGAGCAGACACATTGTTGTCTTATTTTCTGGGCTCTTCCAAAGCCTCCGAATCCTTGGAGGGCACATAAGTAGCTCATGGTTGGGTGGAGTGCTTTTTTTTTTTTTTTTTTTTTTCTCTCTCTTTTCTTGTTTTTTTTCTTTCGGCTAGTGTTGTTTTTATTCATGTGTGCACTTGACAGCCTAGTCAAGCCTTTCCCTTTCAACTGGAAATCCTGATGTTTGGCTCAATCAATACATTTAATTAGTGCTGATTAATGAAAGAGTGTGGCGGTAGAGGGCTCACAGCTTTCTCACTCCACAAGGACACATTCTATCGGCAAAGGAGGGAACAAAAAATGCTGTCCGTGTTGCAAATTTGATTTAACATTGATGTCCACTATGTAGATTTGACCTCACAAAAAAAGAATGAATCCAATGATCACGTGGACAGTTTTCTCTCCTGTTTGATTCAGATGACACATTGATTATTTTTTTCCCCCAATAAGTGCAATTAGAGAAGCTTCTGGACCCATGCAGCCACAGTAATCTCCTAATCACACGTGAATTAAAGGATTTGTAAACACTTGTCAGCTCATATGTTTTGAAATAGTTTCCTCCACAGGCCAGATATGCTGTCGGATGGTTGTTGGCAGCGCAAAATGTCTGGAGCAGCCTGAGCAGTGTCAGGATTTGGGGAACCAAAGTCTTTAGCAGTGAGGGATAATGAGCAGACCGGATCCAGTTCATAAGGGCAAAGCAAGACGGTTCAGCATTATAATGTTGACTTTGATTTTAAAAAGTATACATACCCCGGTGAGCTGTAATGTGTTTCTGGACGGAGTTTCTTGGAGAATTTGCTTGTAATGTGTTAGAGCACAGTTTTCTGTCAGAGTCCGTCAAAAGCAACAGCTAGAATGACCTTTATTCTGCAAATTAAGCTGTTTTTGCTTTGCCATGACTGATAGATCTTATTATTTCAGCAAAAGTGCATTGAGCATTCAGCAAATACCCTGGAGCCATAGCAACTACATTAACAAAAGTTAATGAAATATATGGTGGCAGGACCTGGACTTTGCTTTACTTTTGAAAGCTGTGGCATTTACATTCTATAATGTGGAGTAGGATTGAAAACAACGTACACCGTTGCATACACCCACATCTTATCTATCCCGTCTGTGTAAATACACTGGTGCTGCAGCCTCCACTGTAGTGCTGGAGTGTAAAAGCAAACACATTGATTTTTGTCAATGAATATATCTGGTGAGTATAGGTCATAAAGAAAACTCTTAGTCGTGACTGTTTCACATCCCAGTAAAAGTTGATTAAGTGCAACGGGATGCAAATTTTTTTTAAAGGCCACAGGCTTTTATTTTCTAAAACAGCATCGCTTGCTGGCATTGAAAAACAAGAAGGCATCTGCAATTTAGATCCAGCTTCAATTCTATGTTAGCTGTCCCAGAGGTCTGACCATGTCTGCATCTGATTATGCCTGCATACATCTAATTAATAATTCGACAATGCACAGCATTGATGCCGGACAGCCGGGGCTCTGCAGGAGAATAGATTGCCTGAGCTTGATATCCAGCCACAGCCTCTTAGCAAGGAGCAGAAACGATGAGCTCAGGCAGATTTCAGATACAAGGAGCTCCACCGTGGAGCTGCGATAATCCCCCCTCCCTCAGGTGCAATCCTGGGGAGGAGCGGCACGGACTACAGCTCACCACCGACGCTTGGCCGGCTCTGATTAATGCACTCATCAGTTCTTTTCTTGTTTGTTTTAATGACAGGCATGTCCCTGGTGGGAATTTTGGTGACTTTTTGCAAATACTGCTGATGCATCTGCTTACATCTGCCACTTTTTTCTTTCTTGTGTCGCGAAAAGACCTCTGCCAGGAAGCCCAAGTATTTTGACATGACTAGGCTGTCAGTCATAGCGCGAGGGGGACCATACAACACATTTTCCAGCAGAGATACAGGATACACAAGCCGAGGAAATGAGCAGTGATAAGATCTCAGCATGTTGGGATGTGTTGTGCTTTGTTGATAAGGCTATTATTCATCATTATGCCTTAGACAGCAAAAATCCACCCTCTGTCTCAGGCATATGCTTTTTATTCATAGCTTACCCACCGCTCTGCATTTGCAGATGAGTTATGCTGGCTTTTATTACTAATTACTGTGGAGTTTCTTAACGATTTCATCACTTATTTAGACTGTAAAGAAACCAGACGTCCTCCGAGCCGCTTTAGTTGTTCCTTATTTCTTCTGAAAGCTGTGTCTGTTAAGCTGAAGTAGAAAACTGAAAGGTGGCCTTGTCAAAAACCGGTTGAAATTTAATATTTAATGTTAATTTGTCAGAATTGAACTGTTACTGAGAGTCACGAAGGGTGTTTTAAAAGGCTGTGGAAACGAGCTAAAATCGGTGTGATTCATTTTATAAAAGAAAATGCAGGGAGTGATTCATCACTCTGAGCAAAGAACAAGACATTTTTTATTACTTGGTAAATAGGAAATCCCAACATGCCCATTTCTGTTGAACCGAGGTTAAACAAAGTTATTATCATCCAGCCTTTTGTGCTGTGAACTCTGCACAGGTCCTTTTTTAAAATGGTGTCTTCAATCAAACTGTAACTTTAACCAGAAGTCTAAAAACAAAAGAACAATTCAAGGTTTAACAGGTCAAATGTATTTGCCAAACTCTCCTGAGGCCACGAACAGCCTCATCGGTTACACAGTTGAAGTCTCAGCAGGATAACTGATATGGTAATTATTATTCACATTTCATATTATACAGTAATACTGCGACACAATCAATGATGGATGGTCATCATCCTGACAAATGCAGATGGGGAAGAGTTGCGGTCGTGCCACTTTTGGTTGCCCATACGTGATTGATGATGAAAGTAGACAAATGAGTCACCGTGCTCAACTGTCCATTAATAGCATGATGCCTATTAGAGTGTGATACCTTGCCTCTGGCACCTTTCACGGAGGGACCTTGTCATAGTATTTTTTCCTCCGCTCATTCCAGTGGTGTGTGTGTGTGTGTGTGTGTGTGTGTGTGTGTGTGTGTGTGTGTGTGTGTGTGTGTGTGTGTGCGCGTGTGTTTGCGGCCACATGTTTTTCCAGGTATCGAAATAGTAAGATTGAGTTTAAAAACAGAAATGAATCCATTCTGTATCCTGACATTGAAAATATCTGCTGCACTGAGCCTGTTTACCAAACGTTATATAGATGCATCTTCTCCCAGCTCGTCTGATCACTCCTCGTGAGAAAACCCTGGCTTGTTTCCAATGTCTGGTGATGGATCTTTGTGCTATCAGTGAGGCGCTTTGAGCCCTGTAACATAAAGCCCCAGCGCTTATTCAGCACCCGGGTACCTTGCTTGTGATCAATGGCCAGCAGTCAGGACACTGAATGGAGCACAGATTGAACCACATCTGGGATTTGGATGCTGAATAACAGCCCACTCAACAGCGGTGACTCATGAATAATACAGCAGCCGGCCGAGTGGCCCATCTCTGTTGGCACCTCGCAGGCCTTGCCTTCGCTCTCAGACCCAGAGAGCAGCGGGTCAGGGCACCGATACTTGGCACCCCTGCCCCCACCTCCGCCCGAACCGGCAGCATCACGCAGGAGTCCTGCCCGCTAAAAGCCATATGACGGAGTGACGGAGGGAACAATTTAATTGTGGCTCAAGGAAACAAATGATCCACCGAGTTTATAAAGATGTAGCAACGTTTCAGAACACTTGGGCATAATTTATGTCAGGGCTGCACAATAACCCTCATGTTTACCACCGTTCCGAAATCAACTTTTGCAGTCGAAAGACTGACTGAAATGCAATACATAAGGTGTTTCCATGCACAGCACATTCCTGCCCTGCTCGAGGTTGTGTTGACAATGGATCGTTTTTCACTTTCTTATTTCAACATCAAATTATACCTTTTGGCAAAAGGCCAGAAGTCGGAAATACAAAAGCAGAAAAATCTAAGAAAAATAACTAAAAACAACTAATCCAACAAATGTTCCACTTCTGAAATGTAAAAAAAAAAAAAAAAAAGACGAGAAAAGCAAACACAGCTCAGATGGCCTCCCCTGGGGTTCACATGAGAGCTTTATATTTATTGGGTGTGCAGTGGATCTGGGGGGGGGTCAGGGGCCTACTGATGCCTTTTCCCAGCATGATTTTTTTCACCCGCCCTTTTGATGTGTGAGAACAAATCTTGAAAAGTGGAGGGTGAAACAATGTAATCCCCCCTCCAATCGAAACCTAGAATTTATAACTGACATTGTTGTCAGAGTTACAGAGAAAAAATACAATAAAAATAAATTGATGAACATACACTTTAGTGTAACAGACATGTAAGCTGCAGACTATATATAATATATAGCACATACAGTATTTCAGGTTATATCTAACTGGCATAAAAAGATATATATATTTTTTTTTAATAGATCCTATAGATCCCAACAGCCATTAACAATGATATCTTATAATGTGAATAACATTAGGAAATCGACTCAACCTATAAGTACTACTTAGAATGTGATGAAGCATGTACGCCTTCAAAATGGGGGAGGAGTGGGAGGGAGCTCAGACTCTGTGAGCCGTGTCCCTGGTGTATTGTGTTTACATTGTTGGATCAGAGGAGAACGAAAATACAGAAAAACTATTTTATCTGACATATATTATTTTAAAAGATGTGCAGCTCTTGTAACATGATGTATGTATTGCCGCAATATTGTTTGTAGTACGTGACATTTTTATTTGCGTTACGCTGATATTTTCATAAAAATTTTATATATGACATAATTATATCCTTGTGTGATACAGTGCAGGATAAGTTTTAACAATGTGGACCTCTAATGAAGCGGATGATTTATAGAGAATACATTTCAGTGCATCGTGTCTTCAGTGCAGTGCGCAGTCATGTAAACTTTATGAGCAAAAGAGCAGTTTTTGCCCACTTTCCACCGTATAAAATACTTCTGGAGGCGCAAAACACACTTAACGTTCAAAATGAAGATAAAAAAGCCTCTAAACTTTAATTTAGAGTTACAGTTAAGATCACAGACATTTATAACCGTACCTACTTTCGCTGTTTCACCCTGATAAACTTTTGTTTTTAGAAATTTATTTTTCATGGCTTTAGCCAATTTACTTTTGTTTTAGTTGTAACTCCATTTATCAGTTTGTACACTTATTTATTTATTTAGTTATTTTTTTTAATCTATTTAAAAAAATCACCTGTTTTAGCTGCATTGGGCTCTTTTAATGTTTTGACGCTTTCTACATTCTTTTGTGGTTTGGTCATATTTCCAGCATAGACATATACTAGCATCATGGGCAGTAAATGCAAATTCGCTATTTAACATTAAATTTCACTCGAAAACTTTTTCTTCCTTTGGCTCTATTTATCATCAGCTCACTGTGATATTGGTCTGAAATTCAACATTTACCACCTGCTGTGACGGACAGCGGTCAGTTGGCATAGTGGGACGTGACACATATTTCAGTTCACAAAGTATCGGACCATTCTGTTCTCACATTTGTTACGAGATGAGAGCGCTTGAAAGATCGTCCACTGTGCTACAAAATCAAAAAAATTATTCTTACATTTAAATATTTACATATTGATTTTGTCAAATCTACAGGGAGCCTCTCCAGAAGAGCTAAAGAGCTGCATGTGGCTCCAGACCCGCTGGTTGCAGAGCCCTGAACTAGTGTTTATAGTCTGGATCTTAATTATTGAATCAACAAACTTTTATCACAATCATGGGCTTTTCTTTTCTTTTTTTCTTTTTTCATTTTAATCAGTCAGCCTACATTTTGGTTTCATTTTTTTGTCTGTCATGTCAGTGATGAAAGCAGACGTGTTCTTCTTGTATTCATCAGGCAGGCCGAGCAGAGCCTCTCTTTTGTTCATCTTTTTTAATGTATTCACCCTAAGTAGGCGTATTTTGCTCAAGTGGATTCAAGGACATTTAAAAGGTCACGGTGGCAAAAATTGGGCATACATCTTTAATGCAAATCCAGCTGATGGAGCTCTCATTTCACCAAATTGAGATCACCTGGTTGCATCGTACATGCTGCCCGAGTATATTTTCAGATTTAATAATCATGATGGTAAGTCATTCCTCTTCCATTCATTGACAAGTGATCCGGAAGGTTAATGTGCTACACTATCAGAGGGAGTGCACCTCCGATATGGAGAGCAATGGAGGAGATGTAGCTTTTAGCTCAACATAAATAGTCTGGATTTAATTTAATTTGTTATTTTTAGATAATAAATTCCCCCTACACCTACACGGACTCTTGTTGTGAGGAATCCCACCGGCACTTTCATGTCTGTGAAGTTTGCTGCAGACTGGACTGATTCGCTGATTGCAATGTAGTAACACACATTGTTGTAAAGAACGTTTCGTACAGCTTTAAAGATAACATTTGAGAATTGTAATGAATTGTAATGTCTTTTTCTTTTACTTCTCTCTAAATGTGATTTAGCATAATGTGATTATTTGAGTCACCTTGTCCATTAGGATCCTTCCATCTTCTATAATGTTTAATTCCCAGTTGACTCTGGTCGGAGGGAAAGTACATCGCCGGTCCGTCACCGGACAAACACAGACGGTCACTCACACTCACATACACACATATAGCCATTTTAAAACCACCAATTAACCCCACACGTTTTTGGGAGTATCCCAGAAAAAGAACCATTTAAAGTCCGCACGTAAAGGACGCCTTAGACTCCAACCAGTGACTCTTCTCACTGTGAGGTCAGAGTGCTGTCCGCCACACCACAGACTGACGTCTTCCCTAAATCTCTACCCCCACCTGCGGTAGCTCCTTCAGGTTACACAATAGTTCACGACCAAACAAAGAACACAGGAAACAGTAACACAATTCTAAAACCAGCTGATTTCTACATTTCATTTTCTTACATTTCAACAGTCTCTCTTATTAGTCCCGTGATCATTGCGACGACTACGACCCTTCAGGTGTATGTTATCTATTAAATCATCCGACTGGGTGCTCCAGTTTCACTGAAGCAGCTGTGAAATGCTGCGTGACACATCAGTTTTAGTGAGCTAATAATGTCAATAAGGCAGGGGTGGGGAATCCTGCTCCTCGAGGGGCCGCAGTCCTGCACGTTTTCAATGTGCCCCCACATCAACACAGCTGACAGCAATTAGTGGCTCGTCATCCAGCTTTCTGCGGAGCCTCATCATGAGAACTCAGGTGTGTTTGAGCAGGGAAACATCTAAAACATGCAGGGCCGCGGCTCTCGAGGACCAGGGTTCCCTACCCCTGCAATAAGGGCTCAGCTGCAGACACAGTACTCGTGTGGGTGCTCTTTTATTTACTGTTACTATGACACTTTGTGTACACGTTCTGATAACAGGTGTGTACTCTCAGGGCACTTGTCATCGAGTGAGCATCGTTGGAAGGACTTCTTCTGTAAGAAGAGTACCCCGAGTCATCCTTCTGCCGAAGCGCGCACATCAGTATAGCATTTTATGCTCTCTGTTTTTTAAGTGTAACGTGAAGTCCTCCGAGATCTCGGGGAGATTGTGTGCACAGAAAGCAAAGCGCATCCACGCACGGTGGCTTCTCTCTTCTTTGCGCTCTCCTGTCTGCGTCACACACCGCTTACCCCGTGACATTTGGGACGAGTTTCTCACTGCATGGCTTCTCACATCTTGGACACTGACACAAAATAAATGAAGACACAAAGAAGACACAAGGTTCAGAGTTGGAAGGGGATGGTGGCTGAGGTGTGAAACTATCGGGGTGTAAAATTGCTCTGGCAGCTGCGCTGTTGTTTCAGCATTTCATGGCGAGCTGCTCTGCTTTGCTCTGCTCGCCTGTTCGGCGCCTCTTTCCCTCTACCGCTGTTCTTTTTTTTTTTTTTTTTCTGTCCACACCACACCTCTACTGAGTTTGGCCCTTGCTCTGCAGAAGCTGTACAGCCTAAGAACAGTAATAACCATCTTGACCACTAAGCATACGTGATTTGTGTGCCCTTTCCCCCCACCAGACGACCGCTGACTAACAGAGAGGTTCGGTCTGGGTTTGTGCTAAAAATGATCATGGCAGGAGGGAGCAGAAGGTTCAACAAGCTAATATTCACAAGATCATTTGTCCAAATGTGTCCAACTGTTCTCCAGCAGCTCTCATTACATGCAATCAGTCACAGGGTGGCTAATTGTCTGTGCGAGGAGGGGAAGCGCAGCCTTGCTGGTGCATGGAGGAGCTGGCTGGTGCCTCCTCCTGGTGGCAGCAGGAGGCCGTAGCTTGGCCGGGCGGAGAGGACAGACGTAGAGCAGAGGGCACCACAACACATTTGGCCGTCAGTGTGAAGCCTGGGGTTTCGTATTAAAAGCGTGCGGCGAAGCACAGCGACTGTTCTGAGTGGCAGGCAGAACTATGTGACATCAAGCACATTGTTATTTTGGTTCATTAAGTGTTGTTTCACTAATTAGTTTTTCCTGCAAAAAAAAAAAAAGAAAAAGTATGCTTAGAGGTTGTAATTGGTGACATGTTTATGGCTGTTGATTGTGTAATGTAAGGTGCTAAAACACAATTAATTACACAAAAATGTGGTCATGTTTGACAGAGAAGAAAATGAGGGCAACATTGCTGTTTTCTCTATTTTATTATCTATATTTGATGATCATGTTTACTCACATTAATTTCACAATTTCGGCTCTTTCTTTGAACCTCTTCTGAACAGATGGCTGGACCGGCTCGGCTGCTGTCCTCCCTTGTGTGTCTGATTCTACATTCATAAAGCTAACGTTAGACTAGATTAGTTTCTCTGATGTCCATGAAGCAATTTCTCATTATTGCCCGCGGTTAAGAGTGGGCAGACTCCTGCCTGGTCGTGCACAGGACAGTGTTTGTCTGCTCTGACAGGCTGCACAAAGTCTTTGTGCCCAGATTGAAAGAAATAAAAGTATGAGGAAGCTTCCCTCCACTGGGCTGTGTCTGGTGTTGGCCTGCCCTGCAGTAAGGCAAGGTTATTCAGATGAAAGATGGTGTTGAGATTAGTGAGCCCTGCCCGGGCGCGTGGACGTCCAGCATGCCGCACTGCGTGATTTATGAGAGTCGTGATATCGGTGGTCGCCACATGAATAAACCATGTGGGCAGAATTAAGCTCCTGTTAAACGACGCACAGCAGTTTCCCAGGTGCCACAACAACCCAGCAGAAATCACAGTCATGAAAGTTGTGTGGCGGCGGTTTCTCAGCCGTGAGAGGTACCTGATGAACACACACTTTTAAATTCTTCTCTGAGGAAATTTGTGGCCCTTGATGAAGCTCATGATGTTATCCTCACTTAATGTTTTAAGGTCATTCTAACAGTTTTAGTTTTTAGGGTCACATATATTCTAAAACTGCAATATAGCTGACACCAAAGCACAAACGGACAAACTTTGAAGTGTTGGTGTACGAGGGTGTGGCTTTGGCACTGGATTGTCTCTTAATAACGATGATGTGGGTTCGATTTGATTCCCCATATTTCCCTGATCTGGTGTTAAAGTGTCCTTTAGCAAGACAGGACAATATTAGAGTTTGTTTTATCCATCTCATGGTTATTTAATCATCTATTTATTTCTGGTGTACATTTAATAATTATAGAATTGTATAATAATAATATTAATAATAATAATAATAATAATACTCAAAATCTAGGCTGAGTGCCTTGCATGACTGTGTGTGTGTGTGTGCGTGTGTGTGCGCGCGCGTGTGTGCGTGTGTGTGTGTGTGTGTGTGTGTGTGTGTGTCTCTGTCTTACATTGTAAAACTGCTGAAGCAGTAGAAAAAGTGCTGTCAGAGTGAAATTTAACATTCATTACTTCACTCTTTATCAGGCAAGTGACCATAATTGGTAACCTCCGGTTTTCTCCAAACTCACCGTGACAAATTGACGACAGCCACACGATACATGATTAAATAATTGTGCTATACATTGAGATAGGTGCTGCTTACTCTCTGTACACGGATGGTACATATACTCAAAAATACAATAATCTAAAGTGATCGTTGGCTCTAATCATTTACCTGTGTCTTACAATATGTTGAATTTTACACATGTGCTTAATGTGTATTTTAAGTCCAATTTATTTTAATATTCACGTTGAGTGTTGTAAGGTTTCACTTTCCAACTAATTTTATTGTATTTGATTTGGATACAATGATGCTTGTTATGAAGCATCAACTTTTGGTTATGTTGGCTATTATAATGGGTGTAATGTAAAGAGTTAAATAGAAGGGCAGATATTTGCGCAAAAACTTAACTGACTTAACTTGTTTAATATTTCAGCGCAAAAGTTATAAACGCATCATCCTTCACCCTAATTACAGGGCTGAAACTATGTTAAGTCACCATGGGTTTACCAGTTTAATCAGTAGCAATGACCCAGATTACAGTCTCTAATTGAACAAGTTTCTCAATAATAAAAAAAGATTTGACCAGTTGGACTTTTATTAATATCTTTCAAGTTCATGCTGGTGCTCTCTGCAGTTGATTTTCTCCCTGTCTTGTTGAGTCTCTCGAGGATGTAAGGAGTAAAAAGTACAGATATGCGTGTTGAGTTTTAGGGTGTAAAGTACTGATACCTGAATTCACTATTTAAGTACAGTAATAATGTATCTGTGGTATGCAACTTCGTACCTCTATGTATCTCTTTGACACAATGTTCTAAATCAATGCAAACCTTTTAAGATTGGGAAATCATATACTAAGTTTTCCAAAGAGAGAGTTTATTTGGAAACAAATTGCTGCAACCTCGTAGTTCAATCTCTGAGTGGATTATTTGTTCAATGAAATTGTTCAAATCTGCCCAATTGACTTTCAAACGAAGATTTGGCCATGGAATTGATGAATAAGAATTGACATATTACTGAGAGTGTGGGGATATTTGTCTGCCGTGCAGCTTGGTTGCCTCTCACACAATTACTGAGGTGCCATCAGATAGGGCTCAGAGAACACGTTTAAAGCCAATTGCAAACCGGGGATGTCAAGTGTACAAGATGTGGACATATAGCAATCACAAAAGGCTGAATAAAAAGATTGTTCTTGGTTGCATTGTGGGATATGTTGTAACAATGAAATCAGCATCAGGATCTCCATCCCACATAGGTTTACTGGGCAAAATTATATTTAAAAAGAAAGAAAGAAAGAAATTAAAAATACTATTATTTTGTGTCACTGAAATATCGATCCCCTGTTGTATTGTTTTTGTTATTTCTCTCATCTGTTTCTGTACTCGATAAAAGCATAAACAAGTTTGACCTAAAGTAGGAAAAAAAAAAAGAAGCAGAAAGCATAACTCAGTTGATTTGAATAAAAATAAGATATTTTATATTCTCCCATATATTTCAGCAGAGACACGTTGTACTGTGCTCTGCTGTTGTGGCCAAGTATCAGGACTTTCTCTAGCAAAACTGTGAACTGCATGCATAAGAATGTTGTGCATGCTGATAATCTGAATATTGCACATCTTTTCTCTCTCCCTTATGTCCATCTTTACTCCGCCTGAATGCAAAAACTGAAACAGGCTGGCGTCACAGGCCTGTCTAAGATCTTCTAAGCCCAGTTGAGTTGATCTGCTAATGTCCGTAACCATAACTAAGCAGCATTGTGGCTGGAGGGTCCAGTTTGAGATTGGTAGATTGTGAAATGAATCCGGAGCTAGATCATGTCAAGCTGGTATTCCTAATCATTGAAGTGTAATAAAAAGTAAAGTACCCAGGAGAGAGATCAGGTATAAGACATTGCCGCCTTGGCTCCACTTCATGCTGTCAGCATTACTGAAACTCCCATAAAAGCAATGACAAACACCCTCTTGAGCTTTATGTCTTCTGCACACTCGCCATACCAGTGCATGTATTTGGACTGTCTGAAGAGACGTGCATATAGAGAGGAAAAATACAGAAGAGCTAGGTAAATACTGAAAAAAGAGCAATTTCAGTAATTCACAACAGCCATATTGCAGAGATGTTCATACAGTGCTTATATAGATTATAATATCCATTCAATGAAATGCAATCAATACCATCTTCTCTTCCAGTAAGTAGTCTTGAATTATTCAAAATGAACCATCTTTATTAGGTAGATTCCATTCGTTATGAATGAACCCTTTTGTCATGAAATATTTAATTAGAAACATTCTACTATAGTACAGGTGTAGTCAAAAAGTAGAATACAGTGAAAATCTTATTTGTCCTTGAATCAAATTCAAACAAGTGGGATATAAATTTCATCACATATAAAAGGAATGATTTCATGCCCTTTTTATTTTGAGATTTATAACTGCATCATGATAATAACAATTACAGGGTCTCAAAAATAATGAAACATTTTACATTACAATGGTTTTTCAACTGGAGTCTCTCATTTCACAGTTGAAATAATACTTTTTTTCTTTTACCAGTATGTAATAAATAAAGCTTGATTTAATAATACCTCATTAAAGCTGTAACGGGTATGAAACAGCAGATGCTTTTTAAAAAACCGAATCAACTATTTGTCTTCACTGTTGGAGATATTAAAATGCACAGTACTGAATACTGCACATTCAGGAGTGGGACTTTTCTTTTATCAGTCCCCTTGAATTGTATTTTATCATAAAAGCATATGTGTGCACATAAAAGTATATTTCTATGAAGCACAGGAGTATATATTTGTTTAGACTTGCGAACAGGTCAGATGGAGTTTTCTTTGGGTTTCAACTGTGCTTGTCAGAAAACCAGCACGTCCCCTGGCATGTTGATGTTCTCTCCTTGTGGCCTTTAACACATCAGACACTCAGGTATGTGGCTGAAAGCAGGGGAACTGGTGTCTATGAAGCGCCACACCATCGCCTCTCTAATGAGGCCTGACTCTTAATGACTCGCAGCCCTCAGCAAGAGACAGGGGATGGCCGGCAGTGGGGCTTATCTCATTGGCACTCTGTGCGGTGCGGTTACACCCGTAACCTTTAGATCACTCCAAATTAGGTTGCTGCGGGAATCCTTCAGTAGTGATTACAAAACAGATTGAATAGCTGGAAGAATCCTCATAAAAATTGTATGTGAGCTCTTCTTGAATTTAGAGGTGGGATAATGGGGTGATTGTGCAAAGGCATGTAACACACTGAAGCTCGCAACTGATCAGGCATTCTCTCGTGCCGCCTCAGACAAGATTGCAATACCAAGCGATGTTTCCGTTGGCTGATTTCGATTATGTAGATGTAAATGAACACAGCCAAGACAAAAAAAAAAAAAAACAACACAAAAAAAAAGAAACCGAGGATTGTTATAAACAGAGCTATGAAATGAGCTGGAGAAGCAGCCGGGGTCCAGAGATGGGAGGTGAGTTAACTCGCCGCAGACAGTCATGCCTGCTGAGCATCACTCATGGAAGAGTGCGGGAGCTGGTCAGCCAGGGGACAGGGTGGTTAATTGCATTGCTCTTTAATAAGTCACACATGCTGAAGACACATGACTTTAATCATGCAGATGTCTCTGCTGATAGGCAGTCCAAGGGACAGAGGTGGCGCCGTCTCATCAACGTCAATGTTTCTGCAGGCAGGTGTCTCATGTTAACTGTAGGTGTCCATGTCAAGATTCACAAAGTCCTTATCATCACATACCCTTCGTTCTACACACACAACGTGACTCCATACTCCCGGTCCTATACTGTGCACTGATGTCTTTATCCGCTCCCTGATAGATGTTGCTATTCCAGCCTTTTGTCAGCAGGATCAGATGGAGCAGCACAACAATGGGACGGGTTTCATACTCTCAGTAATCAAAGTGGTGACGAGCAGGAGAGAAATTCATTTAGGACGAATGAGGTCCCCGGAGAACATTTTGTTTGGTGTAAAGTGAAAAAACATGTTCCGAGTGAAAACAGAAGGAAGCTGTTTTCATGGATTTCAGGAGGGAGGAGGTATGCGAGCCCCAAGTGATAAGCATCAGATTGATGTAGCTTGTCTGTCTTGTGCTCTGCTCTTTGCTCACACACGCTGTATGCAGAATCAACAATGAACCGGCGTTATTTAGACATAGTGTAATGGTATTAAAAGTGAGTTTTATTTGTTCCGAAATAATTCAAGCAAGAGAAAAAGACAGGGCTTTGTCCAGACTTGACAAAATATCAAGTAGTTTCTTGTCCTTGACATTTTGAGTCACTAAGCTGTTACTAACACATGCTGTGCCGCACACAAATGTCTCACTGAAGGCATTGTGATCACAAATGACAACATGACCTGGCAATAAACTGGATTTAATCTGGATCATTGTGACAGTACATTAAGTAAAAAAAATCTTGCTTGTATTTATCTTAGTGCAATGAACCAAAATTAACCATGATATAATTGATGATATATGTTCGTATTTTATAATGTGTAATTTTTTGATTTCAGTGTTGAAGTCATTGTATTGATGAATTATAATAACAACAGGCGCGCATTGTGGTGTATGTGTTAACCAGCTGTGTGACTGTGCTTCTGCACATTGAAATTCCATTGTGATTCTCTAAATGAACATATTTGTAAGCACAATAGATAAAATGAGTCTACCAATAATTTGTCCGTCTTCTATCTCATTGTCCAGATGGGCCTTGAAAACTGTTGATACACACACAAAAATTAATTGTTGAATTATTTATTCAGCCAAGAACAAAAGCAGACATATAGTTTTGTTGTTCTCATGTTTACATCCTAACACAGGATTCGCAGCAAATTGAGGGAAGAAGAAGCTCAAACCCGCCCTCTGACCCTTTTGTGGTCGTCATAAGGGGCAGTGTAGTGACAGGGATGAAAAGCACATCAATACTCTCTTAAAGCCTACATTATCATTGCAATAGCGCTTGTGTAGGCCTCGTTAATGAGCGCAGATAAAGTAATCTTGTCACACTGTGAACAAGCCTCTCGTATTGTTTGAAGTGTGAACAGAGTTCATTGTATCAGGCCCTCTTGAGTTAATGCAGGCTTTTATTCCTCTGGGTGAGTTAGTGTGTCTGTGGATATCAGGTAGGTGGGAAACTGGAAAAAAAAAAATAGAATGAGGACTGTGTGGTCGGATGTGGAGGCTGCATGCAAGTAAACTGGCCTTTCAAGAGCGGCTTTTGTGAACTATATGCCTGTTGAGATTCTTGATCCCATAAGAAATTTATGAGTTTGTGTGCGTGCGTCCGTGCAAGAGCGAGCAGGGAAGCATGTGTCTTCTGTGTGTCATCATAAGCTCATTATTTTTCTTCTCTCCCACAGATCTGTGACCTGTCATCACCTCTCCCAGTGACTGTGTGTATCTGAGCTCAGCGGCACTTCTGTCACTTTGTGCTCCCAGATCTCCCTCAGCAGCCACAAAAAAAAGAAGAAGAAGAAGGAAAAAAAAAAAAACCCACACCGGGAGACTACAGGCTGCAAGATTAGGTGAGCTTAAGGCCGCATGCCTCCGGCTATTAGATCTGTCACTGTCTCTTCCTTCAAGAGGCTCTGTGGCACTTAATTTGCTTGTGGCCATCACTCTAACAGCTACTAAAAAGCCATTGATTCATTTCATTTCGCCACGTATTAAGGATAATCCTAATTTTATCACCTCTTGGGTGGATGCCGCAAGCTCGTGACAGAGAACAGAGAGGTTTGAAAAATGTGATGAGCTACGGAGCATTGTGCTTGTCCGGAGCCATTCAGAGAAATGACTGAGGGTGGTGGTCTAATCATCGAAACAATAAAAGCTTTCTAGTCCATCAACCACAGAGCCTGTACAATTTAACAGGATTGTTTCAGAGAAGTGCCTGAATATGAAAGGAGCCAGACCCTTTAACATGTGTGTATCTTGATTAATCGTCCTGTTAAGGAAATGAACATGACTTTAACCTCTGCCTGCTCAGATGAACTGCTACTTAGAGGAAGTGGAGGTCTGATTGATTTTCTTTCACATGTGAGTGAACTACATGCAGCTATCAATGGAGAAGATTAGCTGAACATGTGAATGCGTGTGTTATTGGATACCGTCACTCAGAAATATTGAACACATCCTTATAACACACCAAAGCACACTCAGAGAACACATGATGCTTACACTTGAAGTAAAGCAGAGACACAATGGCGATTCTTTGGGATTTTTTTTGTGATTCTTATCAGGTGTTATTCTTATCTTTTTTAATACGATGCACAAGTTATTTCTATGCTCAGAGGGCCACGGTACCACATGTAATTCTCTGTACAGTTACTTTACTGCATGCGACTTTCAGGCAGTAACACTATGTGTGTCTGTCAAACATATGCTATCTGTGCACTTGTCTTCCGTATCGATTTCCTAAGGTAAGGCCTGCACATGTGGAGAATCCATCACTGTCATTTCACTGATCATATGTTCCTGTGTTGCCTATATGTCTAATAAATATATCAAAAAAAACAAAACCTGCTGGGCTAAACAACTCAACATACTGTATGTGTTGCTGTCACAGGTAGATTTCAGGCAGATGTCTATGTGCCTTTCTTAAAGTCATGGCTGAGGTACATCCAGTGATATGAACACATTATTCTGCTGCTTTAAAAGCTACATTTAAATAGTTTTATATTTTGTGAGATGAAGTTAAATGTGTACCTGGTAAGAAACTGTAATTTTTTTTTTGGAATGTATTTTTTTGTGTGAAGGCTGTGGCTTGCAGCCAGACAGCTTAGCATGAAGACAGGAGACGTGAGAAATAGTTAACCTCGCTCTGTACAAAATCCTCCAATCAGCACTTTAAAATGAGTTTTTTGATTGAATTTTATTTGGGTCATTCCAACTTCCTGACTTTCCCGGGATTTGTAAGTGAACTATAGCATAAGGTAGCACATCTAAATTTGGATTATATTAAATTTGAACACAAAGGAAAGCTTATAATTTGACTATTTAATATTTTTAAATATAAGTTTTACAATTTTGAGAAATTTCTGTACATATCAAAGCAACATCACATACACACTGAGCTGTTTCTTTGCTGTAATTTGATTTTTTCTTGTTTTTTGCACACCTGGGCCATATTTAAGCTTTGTCTTCATGCTAAGTGAACCAAATTTCTCCTTGTTGTTGTGTATGAATACAAGAGTGGGTTAATCTAAACAGTGACGTTAAATATTGAAATTAGCAGATGTGCTTTTCCAAAAAGGAAGACTATCATGATTATTTTTTAAAGCACAAATGCAACTGTTGGTCCATTACTTTTTTTTTTTTTTTAAACTTTAATTGTTTGTTTTTCTTTCCCATGTTTCCCTCTCCAAGGGAAGGATGGGGTCACCAGTTGCCCTGCTGTCCCTGCTCCTCCTCCTGGGCTTCTTTGATATTGCATTCAGTCTGAACCCAGACGATCCCAATGTGTGCAGCCACTGGGAGAGGTGAGGACGTTCTCATTTGTCTAACACAGTAGATAAAATATTTAGAATGTTGGACTGCCCGACATCGTCTGTCCTGAAACTTTTTTAGTGTTTCTCCTCTCGACCAAAGTTCCAGATCTATTGTCAAAGTCCATACAGCCGTATTGATTGTGCACAGCTCAAGTCGCCAAGCACTGAGAGATGGGAGGAGTTGCAGCTTCAAATGAAATACGGAGGCAGATTGATCAATGTACTCTCATCCCAATCAATCGTGACAGCCATAGAGCCTGAATAATTATTAGCTGTGCTGGGCAGTGTCACTTATGAGAAATAAGCAGGAATAATTTCTGTCCTCGATGCAAAGGGGAGGAAAGAAAGCTGTGAAGATATATTATCTGGATTATTGCCTGACCAAGGTGAGGGTACTTAGGAATGGTGGTTCCACCTTGTTGGCATCTAAATGAATTTCTTAAGTGGGCTGTGTTCTTGGCTTTAAGGTCCTCCAATATCCTCAGAGTCCTCTGGCTATATATATCATAAACATGTACTTTCTTTGCATATCACTGTTAATCTATCATTTTTATTGGAACTATATCTACTTTGTCACCCCCCTCCCCCCCCTTTTTTTTTTCTTCAGGAAAATATTATATTTTCTCAAAGCATTATTCGCTGTCCGTACAACTGCAGCAGTGTTTGGTGAAAATTTCTGGAAGTACAAATTCAGAAATATAAAAAACAAATACATGTGATGGCTGTGAGCCAAATAATATGCATGACTGCACAATAATATTGCAATTATTTGTTGCTACTGGTCAATATTGGCTGTGAACAAATAGATACAGACAGAACGAACAGCAACATTTACTAATGACAGGTGAGGCCAATATAACTGAATTTTCTGAATTTAACTTGATGAAAATGAAAGCGTCATCCAAGCTTGAATAAGTAAGATGACGAGAAAAATATGTTTAAAAAAATAAAGCCTGCTTGCTTAATACACTTTTTAAATGCAAATATTAAACGTATACTTGGGGTGATTCATGATGAAAGCCGATGAAGGGGAATTTTTTGATGATGTTAAGTGGCGGCGAGTGTAGTCAAAGACAAGAGGAAAAGAGATACAAAATATATTTTTGTTTGATCAAAGTACAAAAGTTCAAAACACACACAGCGTTCTCTTTCAAGGCCTTCAAACACACATCAAATTATTGCTTAACCTTTTATACAGTATGTAACTCATTGAATGTGTTCATATATATATATATATATATATATATATATATATATATATATATATATATATATATATATATATATATATATATATATATATATATATATATATATATATATATATATATATATATATATATATCAATCAGACTGTTGGTAAACAATTTTCGCCAAATCTGACTTTTCATAAGGTCTTAAATTGATCAACAGGACATTGAATTTCACAATTTGTACTTACAAACAGCATGTTAATAGGTTAAAATACTAAGTGGATGTTTAAAAAAAAAAAAGCTTTCAGCATCCTGCTGTCTCATCATACAGTAGCCTGTAGCATTCACGTGAAAAAATGTAAATTGACTCAGTTTTTTCAAATTAATGAGATCATTTTCTCATAGCCATGAGAATTTTTTTTTACTGTTTTTATGAATTAATGAGATAATGGTTTCCTGAAAAAATAAAAAATCGGCTCTGTTTTTCTTCTTTAATGGGACAGTGCTGTCTCATTCCAAGCAGAAGCTCCACTAGACCATTGTAGGAAACAGGCATGCCCCGACTCTTAAGTTCAATCCAATCCAGTTTTATTTCTGCTTGGGTTTGAGACTATTGGGAGATACTCTTGTATTCAAGTAGTGTTGATGGTATTGTTGTTACAAACCGCTGCAACAGTGAAGACAGGTACTTCAAAAATATTTATTAGCATCACTGGTATTCACTGCAGTGTCACAAGAAGTGTCACAGCCTTCACTCGTCTTCTGCAGATCATACAATACTGGTTTATTTTTCTTTTTTCTCAGAAAACTATTATCTCATCAATTTAGAAAAACAGCAGATTTTTTTTATTTCTTCAGAAAACTATTTTCTTATTAATTTGGAAAAAAAGAGCTTATTTGTTTTTGAGTTTTTTTTTTGTTTTTTTTGTTTTTTCAGAAAACCATCATCAGATTAATTTAGAAAAAAGGAGTCATTTACTTTTGTATAAGATGACTGCTGTACCTAGACCAGAGGGTGGGTTGCCATCTTTTCCCCCATGGGGTTAGACAGCTTGTGTACAGTCCTTCTTTGTGCCGCTGGTGTCTTTATATGTTTGCCTTTCAGCTACGCCGTGACTGTCCAGGAATCTTATGCTCACCCGTTTGACCAGATCTATTACACCAGATGCACAGACATCCTCAACTGGTTTAAATGCACAAGGCACAGGTGAGTTTGCATGCGTACCTTCAAATCGTCCTCATATTTGCTTAATTTTTTTTTCAGTGGCGCGACCTTTGCCGTCCCCCAAAATCAGAGACAAATCTATAAAGGCCACAGTAAATGTCCTTGTTAAAGAAGTTGATGGAGAAGTGGTCAGAGCCAGGATGCCTCTACCTGTAATCATCTTGTTCTGAAGATGCTGTTATGTTTTAATTACTCGATTAAGGTTTATAGTGAGCATCCAAGTAAATAAGCAAACGGAGACTCATCTCTCAAATCCGGGCTTTTATGTAAGGCGCAGAGCTCCTGGAGCTTTTAATGTTTTTATTTCACTTTATTTCCCAGACCAATATTACCAAAATATCAACTCGTTTATGGCGTCTCTATGTTTTGCTGCCCTTCGGAAAGGGTCACTCTTTACATCACGGAGCTCTCTCTGTGTGTCTGTTTCCCCAGGATCAGTTATAAGACGGCTTACCGGCGGGGAGTCAGGACCATGTATAGGCGCCGCTCGCAGTGTTGCCCTGGTTACTTTGAGAGCGGAGACTTGTGTGTTCGTGAGTATCTTTTTTCTTCTTTTTTTTTTTATACGTCTTTGTCCTCGCTGATGACATTTTAAGTTATGTCTGGGAGACATTTTGAGAAAAAAGAAATATAAAGAACATAAAGATATATAAAGAAAAATGTGAGGATTGATTGTGACTGTGGGTGGCTTGCAGATAATGCCACAACTCCCCACCAGGCTGCCCCTCCCCTACTCCCCTCTTGCCCTCTCCCTGCTTCAGTCTCTCTGATCCTCATGACCACCCTGTTGGCACGCCGACATGCACATTATTTGATTTTGATTTAACAAGGTGGCACGTTTTTTTAACACCACAACCTGCCCTGGACTGTCCTCTTCCAGCAAGAATAGTTTAATTGAAGTTGTATAACAATGAGAAAAATTAACGAGCCGAGGGGGTGCAGGTTACAGAGTGAGGAGGTAGAACACCCGCTATAAAACCACACCAGTGTTCAATAACTTAAAAAGTACAGAAACCCTGAAAATTGGACAGTAGCATTAGGCTGACAACAATCCTTCACTGTCATTTTTATAGTTTCATTAACAGTCATTGATTTCTATTTTTACATGCTAACATCAAACTGAATATTTCTGCATGTTGGTCAAATAAAGACAGACCATATAATGTGTGAGTTATATTTTCTTGATAATCTTGCCGTACCTAATGTTTTATTCTCTTTAGATGGAAGAAAAATTGCAGTTTAATACATCTACCGACATCTTTTGCAACATGAGGGAGTTTTTCTGATACAATGACTGCAGCCTTGTGGGTTTGCTCTTTGACCACCGCTGAGCTTGTCCTTGTCTAGGCTTTACTAGCCTCAGGGTAACAGATCCCCAGGAAGCCAGCCAGCAAAGAGCAAGAGCCGATGTGATTATATGGAGGTCTTGAGGAGTGAGGCGCAGCCTGATCAATAATGAATTCATTAACCATTTAACTGACAATAGGGGGATGTGGTCATTAATAGCCTTTTTAGGGCGCTAACTAGGTGAAACTGCCTCTGGAATCTGTTCTATTTTTATCACATTAATGGCTTTTTTTTTTTTTTTTCATACAACAACATGCTGAGCAGGAAGGCAGCGGGCCTCCCCTTTAACCCGGCCCGTTTCAGGTGAAGTGGAGAGGCCGGCTTGATAGGGGCCGAGAGGGCAGTTTTTGCTTTCTGCTGCCTTTGCAAACTGTTTCCTTTTAATCCCAGCACTCTCACTACCAGGATTAAGAGATTTGTACTCCCTGAGCTGTTTTGCATGCAGTGACAAAAGGGGGCATTATAGAGTAAATCGACCCAAAATTAACTCAAGTCGTCTATTTCAGGACATTTCGTTGTTTACTGAATGTAAAATATGCCTCCCTTGTGTATTGTTAGTTTAGTGTAGCATTCTCCATGAAGTCTGTTTCATTAACAGTCAGAAATGTTTTCCTTTTAATCCTTCCTGCTTCCTTTTGCAGTATCTTTTTTTTCTTCTTCGTCAAATGGCACAACATCAGCACTCACATTAGCTCCAATAAAAGGCGGCTAAAAGAATCTGAGGAAGCAGAAACCTTGGATGAACTGAAATTATCACACAAACACGAACAGTGAGAAAATGCTGCTGACACAAAATCAGTCACAATATCCTAAATGCTGTTTTTTTTTGGGGGGGGGGGTTCTCCTTCTGTTTTGTTTATTCTGTCGTTTGGAGATTCTGTTTAATTTTCTCAAGACGCTCCATGATAAGTTGAACTTTGGTCCGCTTCTTCTTAATTAGTGCTTGAAGTTTCCAACTCGAGGTCTTTATTATTTCTGTGACCTTTGATCTGTCGTAAGTCATTACCTTAATATGTGGCCTATGTTGAGGATGTGAGAAACTCATTTCCCTCCTAATAAGCATGATTATTACAGTTGTGCATGAGGAAGTGAGAGGAACTCGCTAATGACAACAGCTCATAATATCTTCAGAGGCTGACAGGCTCTGTAGGGCTATGAGTCCCTACTTTTTTGCAGAGCATTTAGACCCGATGACTCCTGCCTGACTTTCGGCCGTCCAGTGCTGCAGACTAATTTTAAAATGACTTTGGTTGCAGAATTAGTCTGGTTTTGATAAGTTTCTCGTTTGTGTTTTGATGATCGGGAAGATGATGAGATTTTTTCTTCAGACAGAGATCCTCTGCCTTTGATTTCTTTTTCATTTGGGCTTTGTTGAGGGATTTCTTACATGCTTCAAAGGCACATTTTTAAAATAAATCATCTCTCTGTGAGATGGAGGCATGAAGGAGAAGCTTTGCAGGAAGTTATTTGATATGTTCTATAGGCACCTTTCTTAGACTGATTGAACTACGAGTGACATCTCAATGTTTTACACATTTGTCAATGAAAACCAAAAACAAGCAGGTCCCTGTATGCAGCAGTGCTCTCCAAAAACAGAGCGAGACTACAGAGATCTATTTTATCAGACATTTTGAAAGATTGTGGCTTGACTGAGAAAAAATATTAAATTTATTAACACTGTGCGACAATCACCAATTAACTCCATTGTTCCCTGTTCTGATAACACCTCTGCATAATGAGATAGATTAGCCTTTTATCTAGATGAAAGACTCAATTTTCCAACAGATTCCTTAGACATGAGTTAGGCAGAGTGATTCATGAATTTCAATTAAAATGAAAGACCTACCTCCTACTTTATTATGCCATCCCTTCAGTACACCGGTTCAGATCTCAGGAGAAGGGTGCGCTTTATCCTTTCTCCCATATTCAAAACTTAATTTCCATATTTCTTTTTTTCTTTTTTTTTTTTGGAAAGGATGTGACACATTTGCATTTCCCTGTTCTTGCTGATCAGAATTTGCTGATTGAAACTAAACGAAATCAACTCATCGTGGTGACATTGAATTCGTCTCCTCTTCTCTTTGAATACTCTGCATACTGTGGACTCATTGATTACAGGTAGTCGATCTCGCTGCCTCCGTCAGCACAAATGTTCGAGCTCTTCCCCCTGTTTCTCCTCAGCTACTGTAATTAGACTGTTCTCTGCCAGAGTACTGATGCTCAGAAATCTGCCCCGAATTATCTTTCAATCTCTGGTTTACCATTTTTGCCTCGGGAGCATTTCTGCGATTAGCACCGGCTTGTGGGTGTTTGGGATTCACTCCTGTTTCTCCCCTCCTGCTGCATCCCTCCCATTGGTGGTGGATCCTAATCGAAGCCTGATTGAGTGATAATCTATAGTAGCTCTGTTCGCGCCTGCAGCCAGCTCCTGCTGACCTCCCTGCCTGCAGGATGGGTGCCATATTGTTGCGCACAGAACTGCAATATCACCTCAGGTGTTCTGTTGTGTAAAAAAAAAAAAAAAAAAAGAAAATCCTCATAATTGCTGGCGTCCTGCCCTTGTTCAGTTTTTAGCCAAGTGTCAAA
Organism: Blennius ocellaris; assembly: GCF_963422515.1. Classification (NCBI taxonomy): domain Eukaryota; kingdom Metazoa; phylum Chordata; class Actinopteri; order Blenniiformes; family Blenniidae; genus Blennius; species Blennius ocellaris. Next base: position 20,537,657 of record NC_137660.1, on the reverse strand, counting down.
ACAAAAGTAGAGAACAAAAAGAAGCAGAACTTGGTTGAAGTGTTGGATGAGGTCTGATCAGTTAAGGGGACGGATTGTCTGCTCGGCTGCCCTTGGACTGTGTATCATCTCTCCACAGGCCATGTTAGTGAACTGCTGATTCCCATCAGGCGGGGGCTTCTCTCTTGTTGTATTGGCCCGACTGTCTCCTTCCTCAGATAAGAACCTGCCTGTCTTAACCCTGCTGGTCAGATGACCTTGGCGGGAATATATTTATTCATACCAAGTTCTTTGTTTTGTGATCCTTTTCCTTTTTGGTTCAAAACAGTATTGCAAACAAAAAACTCCATGTAGGTCACTTTATCATCCGGCGAAAAGAAAAAAAAAACTTCCAACTCTTGTGAACATGCTCCCAGGAATACTAATGCCGGGCCAATCAATTGGGTGCTGTGTTACTCGATATGAATGATCAAGAAAACTGCACACTTAGTAAACACTGCAGTGCCTGGAACTGCGACGTTAAAGCATCACTATATGACAAAGCGTTGGCTGATCAAATTAGAGACGATTTACAACTTGTCCCTTCATGGCTCAGCCTGCTGGTAACAACTCATTGTGGAAAGTGATGCTATGTTATAAACCACGATGTTGACCAAGGACCCGGTCTCCTAAGAAATCATTTAGCTCGGTGTCAAGTAGTGGAGATGGATGTTGAATATGAGTGCCATAGCTAAGATTTAGTCGCTTGATGATATTAGGCAGATATTGAGTGTTCAATTTTATGGCCCATTTTCTTTCAGCTGTTATCTTGGTGGTTTTCATTATGCTGTTTATTGGTGGTTTAATGATGTTTTACACTCTGCTTGTGTGTGTGCGTGTGTGTGTGTGTGTATGTGTGTTAATGCAATTATAAATTGCCCTGATGAGGCTCTGTCTGTGTGTGTGTCGCAGCTCTGTGTACAGAGGAGTGCGTCCACGGTCGCTGCGTGTCTCCTGATACATGCCAGTGCGAGCCTGGATGGGGAGGCCTGGACTGCTCCAGTGGTGAGTGTGCACTTTACTTCTAAACTTACAATTAGAAACATTTATTCCTAAATGGCTTTCACAGCCAGTTAGTCCATAAGACTTTGCTGTGAATCTTTTTTTTTGCCTGAACATCCGTCTATCTCAAAGCTGCTTAGCTTTGTATCCTCTCTTCTTAGCAAACACAGCCAATGGAACAGGTAAGTCCCAATGAATTCATTTTCATTTGCTGGAAGTGGAAGTGATTTGCTTGATGAATATAGCGGATGGATGGATGGTTGCAACCCCCTGTGTCTACTAAACTCTCTGTTATGGACTTAATCATGATTAGACGTGTGCCTTTGACTTGTTCAGTGAAGTGATGAATCGGTGCCAAGCTGAAACAAACCATTGCTCTGGCCTTTCTGTTTACTGGGGTTACCTCAGCTCCCAGAACTGGATTGGAGGGTGGAGCTAGGCATATTCATCCTGCAATCAGCTAAATGCTGGAGCATCGCTGAGGCCAGACAGGAAAGAATCTATTTACTCTTTTGTGAAATTTATGCCTAGAGAGAATTGTGCAGGACTAAAAACACTACCCATGACCCAGTGGTCATTTCCTACGTCAACACTTCTGACCCCTAATTCTTAATTTTTGCTGTTTACCCCCGGTGGCATTTAACTGTTGTTGCATATTTAGAAATGAGTAATGGCCGATAAAATCATATCAGTAGTGTTACTGTATAGATCTATGATTTTCATTAGCAAGAGAGCCATTCCCTGATTAGTAACTGAGTGTAAATCAGCTGCTGGTGCTGCAGCTCCAGCCTGGTGGAGGTGGAGTCATGGGGATAAATGACAAGCCTGAGCTGTTTGCTGCTGCTCACGCCTACTGAGTGGTGCAGGTTCCAACAGGGGAGGAAGTAAGGTCCAGGCCCTCGGGGACTCTTGTCCCACTCATGGTTAGGAGTGCAGTCTTGTGTACCTTTCAGCCTGCAGGTGCTCTGCTAATCTACCTTGTTGAAACAGACTTGATGATTGAGACACAGGCATTATTCATAACTTTAGATTTCCATACCAGGCATGATTCCAGGCCTTTTCATTTACGAGCTTTCATCTGTAGAAATGAGAAATGCGTGCCAATTTTTAAATTAAATCTGCCCTCTTTTTCCCTTCGTATAAATGGTTGAGCATGTTTTTTTTTTGTTTTTTTTGGTCTTCCACTGTAAATTTTACTTTCCACCAGCACAGATAGTCACTATGTTTCAGTGAAAGTCTTTCTGTGAGTGGAGGCAGGCATCATATTGTATATTTTATGGGCTGAAAGACACACGTTAACACCTAATCAGTTTCAACACAATCGATGCCCCAGTTTATTTGCTCTTTATTTCCCCACTATTGTGTATGAGTTGAGGTATTTGTGTTCACATGAAAGCCAACCCCCTGGTGCAGGAGCTGCTGAGAGGGCAGAATGAGCTGGTCACATGACAAAGGATGTGTGAATGTGATAAAAAAAAAAAAAAAGAAGTGTGTCGCCGAGGCTTGGAGATGAGGAGCTGCCGTGGGATGCTGTGCGGCCTAAAGCTGAAGTGACAGTCTTTGAGCCTGTGATCTGGAGCTGGATCAAAGGCTTGGACCTCGTTTCTGGAGCAGCACCCACCAGGAAGCAGTTTTGTATGTGGGTCAGGTGGTGAAAATAAAGAGTTGAACTGCTTGTAGCCAGAGAAGAGAAGGCAGTAAGGTGGGAGAGATTCGGTGAATTGTACTTGGAGTGGTGGTGAAGGGCTGAAGCGTGATATCGGCAATTTTTCTTCTCCTGCTGGTGTCCACCCGCTGTAGCCAGAAAACATTTCATCCTATTCCTCGGCCTGAAGCCATAGTCCCACTGAGACCAGACCTGCCCCGTGACCTGCTTGGCGTCCTAGGGTGTCTCATACTCATCTCAAGGACACACGGTTAGATGTGTAGTGGACCACACATAAAAGCAGTGAAACTGGATGTTTGCCGTTGACTGTGTTTTGCAGACGCTGCCTCGTTTCCACATCATGCACATGTGGATTCAGAGTAGAAATTGTGTTTTTCCCACAAGTGTGATGAAAGATTAATTGCTGCTTTTGGTTGCTGTGATTGCTTTGATGTTTGTGTATTGTGCTTGTTGAATGCGGTTTTGAACATGTTTGAATTGATTGAATGTTATTTTTTTCTTCACTCTAACATTTTAGGGCATTAAAATGGTGCCCTGCACCTGTTAATTTTTGTTTTGGTGTTTTTTATTTTCTTTTTTCTTTTTTTGTAGCTTTGCCTTCCTGTAGTGTTATATTGAAATGCACTTTGTTTGTCCTCTCCTCCACAGTGTATACTTTATGTTGGTAGGTTTTGTTTTGGAAAACAACAATGTTCTCAAAAGGATTCCCACCATGTAAATAAAAAAAAAACTGGTGAAAAAATATTAGGATCAATAAAACAGGGACAGCAGCAATTTTTGCAAAAGCAATTCAGATAGATGGAGCTCTTCCTGTGGGACTGAGCAGTATGTCTTTAGTCATTTCTGTCTGCTCATGTATAGTGCTTGGCTTTGCGAATCTACTATATTATTGGCTGTAGTTTTCAACCGAAAGAGTATATATTGCTCCCAAAAACACACGGGCTGAGATAAAAATCAAATCGTTGTTGAATATTATGAGTTTATTGAGTCAAAACTATATAAAGCTGTTTTTTTCTTTTTCCTGGAGTGTTATGAGTTTCTTGGGTTGAGAAATTGACTGGCTCCTTCTGAAGAAACAAATGACCCAGTGATTTTTTTTTCTTCATCGCCATTCACTCCGCCACACATATGATTTAATGTTCGGTGATGAGTCTGTTTCACAGGGTCACTATATGCTTGAATAATAACAGCTTTCAGGTAAAGAGAATGATAAAGATAGATGTTGTATGTACAAGGTGTATTTAGCTATGACTGCCATCACTTGTAAAATATTAGGTGCAATGAAGCACTATCATTGATTTCATGTGCTTCAGTTGGATAATGATACGTTCTAAGCACTGAAGGACAAGAAGCGTACATAAATATGGAGCTTTTACTGTTTCTTCTGTCTTCAGTTTTCTCTTTCCTGTTCATGGTGGAAAACGTTTGCCTACTTGTGCAGAGATTCTACAAAATCAATGCTACTCAGATAAGTATCAGGAAAGTCTGCGGAGTAGTTTAGCTTTGTTAACCACAAAGCATCCTTTGTGTTCTAAGAAGAAATCTATCACACTTAATAGCCAAATCTAATGTGGTTGGTCAGCCATGGTCCACGAGGTAACATATTCCTCCCCGATGTATTCAGATGGTAAAGTAGCCTTTGCTCTGGCTGTAGTACACATGATTAATTGATGAATGTGTCCCATGAATGCTTTTTTTCATGGGATACTGCACCAGAAAAGATGCTACACATTGCTTACTTTATGTTAATTACACGCTTAAAAAAAAAGTGAGGGTATTTATTTTAAGGTTATAAATCAGTGCTTTATTTCATTAGATCTAACACTGTGATATGTGTTCACAGTGCTGAGGGTCAACCAGAAATGGCAGATAATTATACTTCAGTTGCTTTAGCTCATTTCTTTGTGGATGCCGCTGCACCAGCCAGTCCGGCTGCAGTATGAAAGAGTAACCCAACTAGAACTGTGCTGCTGAACTTCAGTTTGGCTTAAAGAAACACTGGTGAGGACTCCCTCTGGCCGGTGTCGACAGTATTTACACATTATTCTCAGAAGATCTTCAGAGCCAGATGGTTCTCTTCCAATCCCACAGCAGTAGGACACAGACACGCGTCGCTGTCAAAGACCAAAAGGCTGCAGTACATCGAATATGACAGAGGCACACACTGCTTTACTCTCATTGCCACATCACTCCAAATGTCACTTTATTTTGCTTTCAAAACTTCTCTTTTCATTATTCCTGCACATGGGGACTATAAAAAAAAATGTGTCTGTGCACACATGTGCACAAGGTTCCACACAGGATAAAAGCAACGCATCACTTTTGTTTGAGAAGATGGCATCAACATCAACAACAACAAAACAAAAAGGAAACATAAGGCGACATCCCCACATCAAGTTTTAAATTCTACTGAATTCCTCATTTCACAAGCATGTAAAAACATTTTTGGAGGATTTAAATATTCCAACTGTATCATTCTGAAGGGAGTTGCTTGCTGCTTGTTACGGTCGATGCCAACTGCCTCGTTCGTGTTGATAGATCAAAGCTCCCAGGCAACGGTATTTCTCGAGGGGACAGAAGATGGACCGATCTATAGTGCCTCGTGCCTCTGTGCATGTTTCAGTGTGTCTGCGTATCAATGAAGTTTAGCCCCACTGCACTGACAGACCTTTGTTTTGGCATATAGCACTGTTCACCAGGAGCGTTTATGGACTGTCAAAACCGCGTTACTGACGACAGCATGCACCGAACAAGTACCTATAGCATCGCTTCTCCCCAAGTTTTGTCTTAGTCCGCAACTCACTCTAACTTTTACAGTTACAAGCTGTCGATATCTGTGAATATCACCACTATGCAGTTATTTCACAGCTTCTTTGTTTGTATCGAACACAAACGTGTTGCTGGTTTCAAGCTATTCCTTTCACTGAATGAATGACAGCTCGAACCAAGAAAAGGAGGCATGTGTTAAACAAAAATACTGAAAACGATAGCTAGTTATTAAATGTGGATGCAGGCTGTGCATGATTTAAAATATTTAAGAAGTCGGTTTTGTAAAAGATTTATCAGGGAGGACATCTATGTGACACATTGTTAGATGTTAAGGATACACACAGTGTGATTTGGTGAGTAATAATGAATTATTTCTGCTTGCTGGCAGAAAACTCCACATGGTAGCTTTAAATACAAATGCTTTTTTTTGGAAGTCATGTCGCAGCCTATGGTGCTGCAGTGTTGCTTTGGAAGGGACCTCACTATCACAATTATTATCATCACCATGGTTTGTACCGTGACTTAGCTAAGACAACATATGCCTTTCCCTTTTACAACGGACTCATAATTGCCTGTGTTTTATGACAGTTTTGCAATTTATGAAAATACTTGGTAGCCTCGTCATTTCACAATTAAATTAACAACAATAGATTGATAACAATCACTAAAATAAATATTAAAGTGTAGTCTGCCTTACCCTGATAGTGTACCTAAATTTCGAAAATCTTAAAAATCGTCACGCTATTATTAGTGTAAATGACAGTTTGTACATTTTGCCTTAAGAAAGTAAAAGTATTGGTACTTTTTGCAAAAAACACAAGGTCCTGGCTGCAGGTCTGTGCCTGTGTGGAGTTTGCATATTCCCTCTGTTCATTCATGGATTTTCTCTGGAAACTTTATCTGTAGAGTGCAAATCATTTACGGTATATGAGGTTAATTGGTGACCCTAAATTGCCTGTGTGAAAGTGGTGTGAGTGTGGAGTTGCCTTTTAAGACTCAGAAAAAAGCAAACAAACAAAACAATTATGTTATTTATCCCCAGGGTGGAAATTAAGTGTGCAAGAGTAGCTCAATAAAAAGAGTAAGAAAAGAAATGAGAATATGGACAGATTATGTACAGTAGCAGGCCTGCTGCCAGACACAGTGTGAGTAGTTTCTGTGGCGGTAGTTAAGGTACATATAAAAGAGCGGTATATTAAAGCCGCAGTTAACGCGGCAGAAAGAACAGCAGAATATGCAGAGTCGTAAGATAGCAAATCTGCAAATGTGTAAAGCAAAGGTAAGTGTCTAAGCAAAAATTCACAGTCTAAGTAAAGTAAATGTGAGGACATGTGATATTGCACATGAGACTTTCTCTCTATTTGCCTTGTGATGAACTGGTGGCCTGACCTGGGTGGACCAATCCCATTGTTTTTGCTGGGATTGCCTCCTGCACTTTTGAACCCTGGCTGGTATTCAAGATAGGTTGGAATTTCTTCAAGAAGTTATAAATAAATAGCTGGTGTCTTTCAAATTAAAACATTGATTGTGACAAAAAATAAAAAAGTTATGAAGTCTTACAATTTGAGTCACGCGCTGTTTGAGCGAGTGCCCTATAAAGGGTTAAAAACAGGAAGAGTCCCATTTTGTAAACAGAATACATTAAACTTTGTGGATATGGCTGCACCGGCTCTGCCTGCCCTGTATGTGGCTCGGACAGCCTGCCTCTCAGACCTTTCCCTGCGTGTCTCCTATAGTGACTCATGTGACTTATGTATGGCATAAATCACTGTGCTGAGACTTCAGCTGACGGATATTGAGTCCATCAAATGAATTGTGGCACACTCACTGTAGCTGACAGCATTCTTTACTGCTGACTACAAACACACACACACACACACTGGCAAAACACACACGCAAATAAACATGCACACATGCGCACGCTTATAAGAAAGTAAATCATTTTGTAAAACCTCAAGCTGCAAACACAATTCTTTCCAATACTGTTATTGTATACACATATAGTATTTGTATTAGTATTAGAATTAGCATTGGTATTAGTATATACACACACACACTCATGTGCAGCTCCCCCTCCCCCGTGGTGTGTGATGGCTGGATTTCCTGCATGTTGTATTCTTAACCATCACTATAATGTGCTGTGATATCCACCGGCCTTTTGTGCAAAGGATGTATTCAAATGCAAATGAATCTCACACACACACACACACACGCACACACACACACACACACACACACACACACACACACACACACACACACACACACACACACACACACACACACACACACACACACACACACACAATAGGTTTTTATTGTACATATAAGCCTCATTGGCCAAGTATGCAGATTGACTTTGCCTTGCTCTGAAGTTTTTTTTGTACTATCCCATTAAGCAGGATTTATATTCTCCGAGAGTTCACTGGTCCATTACCTTTGGGAGAATGCCGAAAGTGTGTGTGCGTGTGTGTGTGCGTGTGCGTGCGTGCGTGCGTGCGTGCGTGCACATGATTCATTTGCATAGAACCTGTGTACAAAAAGCCAGTGGGTATCATGGCACATGGTGGCGATGGTTGAGGATGATACAACATGCATCACCACCGTGATGCTCGTCATTAGTCAGTGAGCGAGAGAGAGAGAGAGAGAGAGAGTTAAGAGCTCATAGAGCGCACTACGCAGCTCTGAGAGGCTGCGTAGATGGCTTGATTTAATAAGGACATCAAAAAGCCTTATCTCCTGTCCTTAAGAGAAGGTCAGTGTGTCTAAAATAGCCGAAATGCTATGATAACAGTTTAGAGAGATAACATATCCCCCGAATACTAATGTAGAACAAAGCTGTTTTAGGCTCATTTCACACTACATAAGTCACACTTGATTTTGTGGTCCATTGTCATGTTTATGAAGTTTGTTTCCAAAGATTCAGGAGATTTTTTTTATTTTTTTATTATTATTAATCGTTGCTTTTAATGACCTTTTTACAGTTCAGTGTGTGGTAGACATAATTTCACACACCTGTTATTGCTCCAAAGGGTGTCACAGTGATGTGTGCTTAAGGCTCCCCAGCACAGACAAATCATCTCCTCTTCAGTCTTCATCATTTTCCTTCTCTGTCCAGTTTAGTGCCCTGAAGGGAAACAATTACTCACTACTGTGCAATAAAAAAAGGAAAGATCAAAAAAGTCACTGTTTTCTTGAATATTAGTATTTTTTCCCCACCTCATTGCATTGCTACTTATTCTTCTGGATTTCCCCAGTGCGCCCTTCCTTGAATGTGAGCATTCAGGCCCCATAAAAAAGTCAGTACTTTCAACTCCCTTAGTTGGTTTGAATATTTATCTGTTGTGGTAAGTACAACCACAATGTGATTACTTTTATTGTTTTGTTGAGTGATTAAAAAAATTTTTTTTTTTTAATGACAGAATGTCCTAAAAACTACCCAGCAAAGCCGATATTATAGAAACACATAGGGTAATGAGTACAATGAGATATTTCTGCTTTAATCATTTCATAACCCTCAGACTGAAGTTCTGACACTGGGATGAGGAATCACGGACTTTGTTATGTCGTATTCTTTCAGTACCCTCCTCCATTATTTCCCTGGACCTTCGACGTGATCTCTGTGATGTTGGTCAGAATACCAGCTGGAGGCAGCTCTGTTGTCAGGGATCACCACAGTCCATTGGGTGCTGTGTTGCAGTGTCCTTGGTTTGCTTTGGGAAAGGGAGCATATTAGCAGTCTTTCTCAGATCCTCCGGTGCACCTGCAATCTCCTGATGTTTAACCCTGGACTTCATTGGAGTGTTGCAGTGATTACAGGCCGTCCTGAGGGACATCGATTGTCCTGCTCCTCCTAGGCAAGCCCCACACAATGCTGACGAATGAACTCGTGGCCCTGCCAAGTCCAATTAACTGTCAGTGCCGCATCGACGAGCTCCTCCGTTTGTTGAGAGTGAAGAAAAACAAACTTTTAATCAAATTTGCCTCCAGGCCCCAGGGTATTTGGGGATGTATTTTGCATTCCACTATGTTCTGCCTCGCCTGCAGTCGTGCCACCCTCTCAGAAGGTTATATCGCATGTTGTTTCTGTGAGAAAGCAGAATTCCCTGCACCTTACCTTAATGGAGGCTCTATCTCTCCACTGTCGGTGACAGACGAATCATCCAGTGTGAGGATCTCGAGATTACACACCCACAAGGGAATGACAAAAAACTGGGGAGCTTGGTCAACTCATATAAAATGTAGCCACCACACTGGTATTGTTTTTGTAAAAAAAAAAAAAAAAAGAAATCCACAATGTTTGATCTCTGCAGAAGCACCACAGTCATCCATTGTGTGTGTTTGGTGTGAGTTTACTGCAGTTTGTCACCAGAAATACCCCCCCCCAGTGCCTGAGTGCACACCAGTGTCAGGAATATCTATAAGCACCTTTGACTAGTTGATCAATACAAGCTCAGGTTACGATCTCGCAGAATAGTTTGTGCATTAACATCTCCACAAATACCCTCTGCTAATTCTGCCAAGGTCGAGATAAACAACTCTACTCGTCTCCTCTCTGATTAGAGCAATGCAGACATTAAAAGCCCAGAAATTCAATTAAATTGGTGGCTTTTGCCACAGAGGAAAAAAGGAAAGGACAAAACGCAAAGAGACGCTATCGCATAGCTGGGGCTTACTAAGTGGAACAAAGCGATGTAGCCTGGGATCTAAACATTGACAAAAGGGCATCTGGATGATAAGGATCAAAGGAATAATTTTTTTAGAGGAAATGTAATCATTACCAGACACGAGGATGCATTCATGAGAGTCCAATCTGTGTCTTACAGAAACTGATTCAAAATTAGTTAACAAAGCTGAAATAAAATCACACACACACACACACTCAAAAAACCAAAAAAAAAAACAACCAAAAAAAACCAAGGTCAGAGGCACCAGATGTGTCGTTTCCACCAATCGGCTGAACTCGCATCACCACCTATTACAGCGTTATGTTTGAGCTGCAGACATGCAGCCCTACAGGAGTTCATCTTGTCCCGTAGTGTGCGCTTCATTAAGACCTTTGAATTGAGTTTAGATGGATAAAAGACAGAAAATGCTGACTTACTGGTTCAGGCGCCCGCATCCTCAAAGTGATGAATCCCCCGTGAGGAATTAGGTTTGCAAAGAAACTTGACACCATGTGATTCTCCCAGTCTTACACTTTAAACATCAGCATGTATTATAATTCTGGGACTCACTTCCATTTCAGGCTCAGGCAGCCGTACTGTTGCATGAATGACAAACTTGCCCTCCGCATCAGAACAAAAAGAGGGTTAAGGTCTGTGGATCAATATCACTGGTCCTTCCACTGACTCTGAAATAAGGTTTTTAAATGGATTTTTTTTTCTTTCTCATGTGCCAATTGTTTGTCCTGAACTTTTAATCAAAATTGACCAGTGATTAGATCTGTGTTTTAGATATTTCAAACTTTGTTTCTTCACTCATAGTAAATGTCATGTGGTCAGAGATTCGGGATTTATGCTCCACATTGACCCAGAGTCCCCCAGATAGCGCAATTCCTTTCTTGGCGGCCTCTTAAATGTAACTCTCTCTCCCTCTCTCTCTCTCTCTCTCTCTCTCTCTGTCACTCGCTCACACAATACTCTCTAAGTTGCTGTTGTATATACTTCACTTTGACTTTGAGAATCGGAGGGAATAATTCATGGACCCAGAGAGTTTCACAGACTAGGATAACAACGTTGCTTTCAGAGCCAGCGGTTCATTTGAGATGAACTCCAGGATTTCCTTTTTTTTTTTTTTGGGTGAAATCTCCAAAGGGTTCATATTATCTCGGCGAGAGGGTAGAAAAAACGAAAAAACATCCCAATCTAAATTTTTTTCCCCTACGTTAATCAAAGGCTGGAGATGTTTTTCCTGTCCCTGTCCCTTTATATTGCACCAGCTATCCATCCATCCAGTCCCGCTACTCTACTTACCTAATTGAGCATAATGCACTGCTGTACTTCTCAACCTTCTATTTTTCTGATATATTTAAATATTTCACAGGAGTTACTGCCAATGTAGTTGGTTTAAACAGGCTCTTATAACACATTTTGTGCATTTTTAGACAAATATCAATGAGACTAAAGGAGTTTGCCTAATAATGGATATATCTCATTTTTCTGGCATCATAATGAAAAGAAAAACACATGGCTGCATGGATGGACGCCCATTAAAGTATCTGCTTCACAACTTTTCACATCTATTGGATGCCAGTCTTTTGGCATCAGTGATGGTCAAGCAGGTAGAAACTCCCTCAACGATTAATGGCTTCATGATGAGCATTTGCATAATGTGAGATCATTAAAAAGCAATTATCCTTGTGTTTCCGCGAGCGTATGTGTTTCTGTATTGTCGCGATTAATGTGGTAGGTGGATGGACGCGCTGATTGTCTGTCTTTAAGCTAAATCACGTTTGCGTTTACCGTGAGGGACGTATCCATATGCTGGGACATGTCAGACGCATAAAATAGCTGTTTTGTCAGACACATAAAATAGCTGTTTTGAGTAAAGACCTGACAGGCACTGTTTGCTTACGCAACACACCACCAGAGGGAAAATAGCCAACGGTTGATAGATGGAAAAAAAACCCTAATAATTTTCACTGCATTTGCATTCATCCACCTCTCTGAGCTGGTCGATGGGTTTTCGGTGCTCTTTGACTCCACTTTGATTACTTCTCTGTGCAGGTACTGTTTTGAAAAAAAATAATAATAATAAATAAATAAATGATCAAGCACACAGATGGGGAAACATTTGGGGAAACATTTTTCTGCACCTGGTGTGTTTTAGATGTGTACTAAAAAAAAGTACTTGGATGTTTGTAAATGTAGCTGCTCGTGTTGACTTTGTACATATTCTGTCAGTGCAGGATACTTTAGATCGTATCTTATAGCGTTGACTCCTTTAGTTTGTTTGCATTGCACATTTATAGGGTTTGTTTTGTTTGATTGTTTTTTTCTAAATTATCATCCGCCGATTTTAAACAGTTTTGAATCTTGAGTTTTCATAATATGATATATTATGTGTTTTTATAGATTACTATGTTTACGATCTACAGCTTTATGATTTCTTCTCAATATAAAAAAAAAAATCATGTTTTGAAAAGGGCGTCTTGCTGACCTCTGGATCTTTCATACTGACCCAGTCGAATGCTTTGAAATCCAATCCTCTCAGACACTGTTTTGGTTAGATTGGTGTTTTTCTGAAGACATTCTCGAGATCCTTGCCATATTACTGATACCAAGAATGAAACCCATAAAGCTTGCATGTTTGAGTCAGAGCAAAGATGTTTGGGCTCTGTCAGGGCTGAGCTGCAGGCATGAGGACAGATGTTTTGTTTTTATTAAAAACCAACAAAGCGAACTACAATTAAAAAAAATTCTGATCCCATAAAAACAAGTCACAATTTTATAACTATAAGCCTATAGGCCAAAAACTAAACATATACAACTGACCGGCAGATAAAGACAACTGAAGACAAGGAGACACAAAAGATTATAGTGAAAAATCAACCTATTACTGTAACTGGAACACACTTTCACACTACACTGGAGGCTTAAATAGTAATACTAAATTATGGCATTGCATTTAAACCCATACTTCTACAACATGGTGAGACAATCTTCTTGTTAAAGGCCAATTGATCCTTCAATTGTAGATTTTTATTTCTAACATGTACTCCAGAAAATAACCAAAATTTTAAATAATGAAATACATACATACATACATATATACATACATACATGTACATGTTAAAAATGTCCACTAACATACTCTAATATTCAAACTGAAAATAGTGGAGCAAAAATGTGTTTGTGGTCTATTTTATAACTAAATCAACCAAAGTCACACAGTGGTTAGCTCAGCAGCCTTTCTGTGCGGAGATTATATGTTAATCCGGTGTAAATTTTCCTTTGGGAATTCTGTTTTTTTTCACACTTATATAAGAAGCATGCATTAGAGGTAATTGTTGGCCTTCTGTCCATAGGTGTGAATACTAGTGTCTGTGAGGTTGCATGACTTTCAGTATTTGAAATGTTGAGTTTAATTACAGACTCTGACAATCAATTTCTCACTTACTATTACAGTTATGGTTGGCGTAGCGCATAATCTTCTCATCGTTGTTCCACTTTCCCAATCCTGCATTTCTCAGGTCCTGCAGGAGACGCGGCTTGCATGTTTTTTTATATCTCCGCGCTAAAACATCTATTTCCATAAGATATTAATACATGCTATTAATACATTGCTACCAAGTTCTGGGTATGTCCTGCTGACAACAGACTGTGATGCTCTGTGTCATCTCACACCATCATGTCAGAATCAGCATTATTTCTGCATCAGTTTGAGCTACAGCTCTTCTGTATGACCAGGCTCAGTGGGCCAGCCGTCACTCCCCACATGTATCAGTGAGCCTGAGCAGCCTGTCATGTCACCGGTTCATTACTTTACCTTCCTTGGACCACTTTTGACAGAGACTGATTCCAGCAGTTTATGAGATGCTCTGACCCTGCCATTAGACCGTCACAATTATTAGCTTTGCTGAAATCCTTATGCTTGTCCATTGTAATTCATCTCCTCGATTAGGAAATGTGCAATAATAAGGATAGTCAGTGATACTCACTATACCCTTACCATTAGTTGTAATGTCATTGTGATTGTGCTTTTGACAGGACAAGGCCTGAAAAAACACAATTCCGATCACTGCTAAGTTTTAGTCAGGATCAAGTCTGACAGGATGTTACCCGAACACATTTCAGCCAGTTTCAAACTTTGCACCATTTGCCCTGTGTCTTTAACTTTGCAGGAGAAAGTTTTCGGCATCCATCTGTAAAACTTCATCATCCAACATCCTTAAGAGGAGCAACATTGCTCACTTCCCAAACATCCTTCTTTCTTCGGGTATCTGTGCTCCTTCCGATCTTCTTGAAGTTTGAGAGGTAGCGGCGTGATGTTTCCAATTTCACAGGTTGCAGCTTATGGCTGTGGAAGTTTGGATTCTCCTCATTTATAATGGAAAAAGTTATCCGCAGAAACATCCCAGATCTCTCCTTTACTGTCTTCTCCTGACCAAAGTGTTTCGTTTGAGGTTGATGTATTTCTGCAACAAACCAGTCAATCTGGCCAGTCAGCTGTGAACTGAATTATGCTGGTGGAGTGATTTTAGACATTTCACTGGATGTCCTGAAGCCTTTTCCACAGTGAAACACTCAAGTGTTACATATTTGTTTCAACCTGTTACATTTTATTTTTTTAACTTTTCAATTAAGTTCTTTTGTGGGTGAGTGAGTGTGCCTGCATGGTTACGTGCTTCTGTGGGCCAAATGGAGCCACTCTACAGGTTTGTTGTAGGTTGAACATACGGTCATAATTATACAATTCTCCACGATTATGACTATTAATGAGACTTTAAAAATAGGCAGAGTAGATGTCAGGAGGGAGATAGGCAGTATAAAAATGAAATGACATATAACAAAAGAGCATTAAGCATAATGCAGAAATAATATAAATAATAGAAGTATGCAGCTTTATGCCATGTTTTTGGAGAAATTATTATTATTTTAAAAGGAATTATGTGATGTTGATTAGTTGCAAGGCAATATTAAAAACAATTTAGTTTTCACTTTCAAAATACAAACCTTTTTCTGCCATTGACAACAATGCAAGAAATGTGGCATTTAACCAGAATGTGGTATTTGTTGAGTCAAACTGGCGTGCAGTGTGAGCCTGAACCTTCTCTCCTAAAGTGTGAAGGGTCAGTCCTGCTGTAGTTCAATTTTAAAATGCTCCCCACCACTCCTCGTATATACTCGCTAGCCCCTTTGTCTCACAGCGAGAAGACGGTTACTGATATTTTTCTCTGTAGAATTTGTGTGTTGTCCTTGTATGTTCCTGGGTTATCTCTGGGTCCTATGGGTTTGCTCCCATAGTCATGCGTTTTAGGTGAATTGGAGTTTCTAAACTGTCCTGGGGTCTGCATGTGAGCGCGTGTGGCCACCTGTCTCTGTATTTACCTTGTGATGGACCTGTGAACAAGTGCTGTATTCTTTTGACAGAAACAATTCATCATTTCAGGTCATAGTTACAGTATATACAGGTGCTTCTCAAAAGATTTTGATATAATAAAATCAAGTTAATTTTGTCTAATAACTTAAGTCAAACTGTGAAAGGTACATATTTTAGAGATAGTATAGTTCAACTGAAAAGTTTCAAGTCTTTGTTTTTTCATATCAGCTGTTTTTTCATATCAGCTATATTTAATCTCAAAGCAAATTTTATCAGATCAATTTGACTTGATCATATGTCTTGTACAGTAACAACATGAATTGATAAAGCCAAGTCTTGCATAGACAAAAGTGTGTCTTAAAATCTTAGAATAGTTTAGGTAATCAGATGTTTTTCCATTAAAAAAAAAAGTATTTTTTTCTTACAATAAAAGTCATAACTTTAACAATCATAATTTAACGACACCTCAAAGTTTTTGGTTTATTTGTTGTGAATACAGAAATAACTGCCCACCCAAAATTATTATTTTTTGGAATTATATTCACATTTTTAGACACGACTGTTCACCAGGCAACAATTGTGGCAAATAAATATTTACTACAATTATTTTTCATCTAATCACACAAAATATTCTGTAGCAGCTGCGCCTTGATCATGATCATTTTCATCAACACTAAACTGCTTTTAGAGAATTTCAGACACTTCGATATTCAGCAAGCGGTTTCATGTCACATCCACTATTAACATTGATGTCACTGATGGATGATTTTCAGAATTGCCTAAAATTGCTAGACCAAATGAATAGCAGAGTAGTAATTGGCAGATGGTAATCAGGAAATTAATAAGGAACATGATCATTAATTGTTGCCGCGCTTTGAAGGATGATACCAAAATGCTCTTTTTTGTTTTGCTTCATTACAGATCGCTCTCCACTTTTCATGTCATTTTGAAAAACAAACATGCCGCAACTGGTTATTATATTTGGGTTTTAACAGAGCAATCACTAAAATTGAAAATGTGAAATCAATGAAACGATGAGGACTATTTTTAAACAGTAACATGTATCTGCTACATTGACTACTTAGGGTTGATAATGTGTGCATAACGGCCAGTTGTGTCCAATACAGTGTAAAATGAAAGCTTTTGTGTTCGGCTAAATGCGCAGTGTGGTGGATCTCAGAGGGGCTCGCCCTTATCGCTGCAGGCTGTGGGATGTTATGTTTGTATAGAGTGGTGTGCTGCGCTAGTGATTTTTGTGGAGGGTCTTTTTTTTTTTTTGTTCCACGATGCAACAAACACAAGCTGCTTTTACAACCCTTTCCCCCCCAGTACAGCAGCCTGGAATATACATCGATAATTGATGTCATGTAGATTGTGAAACTGACTGGCTTAAAAAAAACTCTTTCAAGCATTCACCCCCTGATAGCAAGTCCTAAATTCACCTACAACTGGCTCTACCTTCTCTGATGCAAACTTGTCTTCCGTGCCATATAAAATACTGCACACTGATATTTGGAGTAAGTCATAATCTGCTGCTGGATGAACTACAGAAGCCCCACTATGTACACATACTGTGCCCTAATTAGTTGCATGTACACACATTTATCAGCTGCAGCTTTCTGGAGTTTAGCACCTTGTTTATTACGACCACTTATGCAAATCGGACCAGTCACATTTGTTTAATTAAAATACACAACGTCTTCTCACTTCACTGCACGCAAAGTGAAAAACTATATGATTTACAAAATATGATCTTATCATTTTAGCCAAGACCCTCAGAAAATTATATGATATATATCAGTCTGTAATGCAAACAGCATTTTCATCCTTTTATTCTGTTAAAATTTTATCTTATAATTTTGTTTCATTTTAATGCTACTTTAGTTGCTCATTGTGGCATCTGTTGTCTTTGTAAGCAAGTCGAACTGTGACTTGACTCCCCCAAGGTTAGTGTTTTCTTTGCTCTCTTTAAGGAAAAATTAGGTTACTCTCACCTGTTCCACTGTCACTGGTACTGAATAGTCAGACCACATTCTATCATATTGAGAATTCATGCAAATGTTGACTCATATTTGGTGAAACACACATGTAATCTCGCACATATAAATACATATGAGACTATTAACTTATACCTACTGATGCATACATATTTACACAGTACTCTTTTCCTTATCAATTGTGAAAAATTCCATCTGGTTTCGGCGACGTAAGCCGCTACATTCAATTTAATAGTTGAGGGTATTCCTCTGATATGTCAGCATATGTAGGGGAAGTGGGTGTGGTGGTATCGGGCGGGGTTGGAGGGGGGAGTGTTGTCTGTATTGGCATTATATGAACGTAAATTAGTCTCCACTCCGTGACTTTGTGCCTGCACCCCTTTACATTGGCTGCTGTTGCCCTATGGCAGATTCTACTTCATTCTAATTAGAATTAATAATTGAAAATAGGAAATCAATGTGTGCAAATTAAGTGTGGCAACAGTTGGTTTTATTGGTTTGACACTGTTTTTGAGCAGCCGAATCACTTCCAGTGACTGACTGCTGTGTGTGTTGTGTCTGTGGGTTAGCGCCACAATCAGGTCTTTATTTATACTCCAGGCACTGTGTGAAGCTGTGCACAAAGAAAGAAAAAAAAACATCTCCTCTCAGACTGATTTTTTTTGTTGTTGTTCTTGTCCTGTAGAAAGAGAACACAGAGTTTGTTTTCTGTGGGACAGGGTGAAGGGTAAATTATTAATTGGAAGAAGCAGTGAGCTGTGTAACAATTTGCTGATCCAGAAGCTTTCATGAGCTGTGTCAGGTTGTGTTGAACAAGTGAGTGGTTTACTGCACTGGGCAGAAGCTTCTCTCGCGGGCTGCTTGCATTACTGCTCAATGTCCCCATCTTTATTAGAGAGACCGAGAGCGAGAGAGAGCGAGCGAGAGGGTATCACTTCTAAGTGCTTGTTTAGAATAAAGTGTTGGGTGACTTGGCCTTGTCTGTCTTCGTCCACCACTGAAGACCTGTTAACCCTGTTAGAGCTGTGCTGCAGAGGAGCCGGTTGGCACCTGCAAAGCTCTTATTGATCCCGGTTCACATCCTGAGCACAACTCAGACAAATGATCAGGTCCTTCTTGGGATAAACAACCGAGCCAGACTTTTTAATCAGTAATGCATAGTCCTAAAAGAATTAACTAATTTGGTCATTAGTTTTTCTGGTTCCAAACATGCAAGAGTCAGATCTTGTTACTTGGTATCCGCATGTGAGGTGGGTTCAGGAGGGAGCATATGGTGCATTATAGTGAACTGTGTGAGCAGCAAACTGCTTCGAGAGTCGCTGTGTTGTCGCTCGGTCCATTGCTGCTCTCCCCCCTGGGGGAAATGTGGACGCACAGGGGTTCAGCGAAGATGAATTAGGGCAGGACAAAAGACACGCCCCAACAGCAGAAGCTGCAGCACGCTGTTATTCCAATTCAGCAGAACGTGCCCCATGACTATTGGCAGTTTCTTCTGTATATTTAGAAATTCATTTGTCAAGCTCTCATGGCTGTATTTAAACCTTTTTTTCCCCCTTCCTTGTTGTGTCTGTGTTTTCTGGGATCTAATAAATAACAGCATTATAGGTGTCAGCAGAACATGGGGGAGGCAGTAGGCCCTGTCTTGTAGCATATTGACAGCTTTTACTGCCCCAAGTTTAAGAAAGCTGAGAGACATTCATCACTCAGTACAAATTTACCACTATACACAATCATCACTTTCACTCAAGACTCTGGTACCCATTCTGTCTGCTTTTCACTCTATTCCTCTGTGTCTGTGAGTCGGAGAGCTTTGATGAATAGCTGCCTGTTGAGTTGTTTAAAAAAAAAAGAAAAAACGTTATTGAATAACGCCAATTACAAAATAGCTCATATTGGTTGAATAGGATAATATTCCATATTCTTGTGTCAGCTAAATTTCTAAAAGTCTTATTTCATTGTTCCTTTAAAAAAAAAAAAAAGATTTCAATACCTAAAATGTCCAATAAAAGCTTGTCTTTTTATGCCATTTTTAAGTGGTGACTTGTCATTAATTCTGACCATGATGTGCAATTTGAAAATTCAGATTTGTCAAAAAAAAAAAAAAAAGAACGCAAGAAAGAGAACAAAGCCGGCGGTGCACAATCTGAATCAGACAATATGGACTCGGAGGTGCATTCGTCTCATGAGGAAGTGCAGGAGACTCATCAAGACAATGAGTCACGCTGATTTGCTTTGCAACAAGCACTGCTAAAAAGTAAGTAAAGACGAAAAAGGTTCTCTGGAGTCTGAGCATTTTCCCTCCTAATGTCTTTAGTTAAGTAATTTCTCAAGTGTCAACAGTGTGTGTTAATAATAGTTATGTGACAGTGAGTGACTCAGGCGGCTGGAAGTGAAGTCGACTTTCATGCCAAATATTCCAGCCGCAATAAAATGGTTTTTCCCAGTTAGAGCTGGCAAAGCAGCAAGCAGCCGTCTGCACCGACCACCTCAAGTGGCCAGCGTTCATACCAGACGTGATTGTAATTTAAGTTTTTTGTTTTTTTTTCGTTTGCCTTGCATCCAACTGAATAAATGAAGTATGAAACTCTGTTGCTGTTTGAATGGGGAGAGATATTCTGTGTTTAAAGAGATTGACTCAGGCTCTCATTTTGCATTTAGCTCTGAGGAGCTTATGGCAGCTTTCTGTGGCACACACTTCTCATAGAAACACAGTGACAAACATTTTGCGGCAGAGGCCAAGTTCAGGAGAAGTTCTGAATGAAGTCAGCTGCTGAAAGCTGTTTGGTTTTAATCCTGTTGCAGTTAGCCTCTGATTATACAATCACTTGAGCACACTTCAAAGCTCAGCACCACCATGATGGCTCTCTCAGCACCTTCTTTCTTGGACATCACCTTCAGAAGTTTGCTACCTGCCGGTACCCGTTGCCGTGATCTCTTTTGTTCCAGCCAAGGGATTTTACTCAGCATCTTGGGATTGGACCTTTCCCCGTGTGTGAGGTTATCCACATTCTCACCGTTATGCATTATGAGCTCTGAGAGCCTGGGCTGCCGAGTGTATGGTTAGGTACAGTGACCCGGGCCAGACCAGTTAATGGGTTGGACGGCAACTTCTCTAGCTGCCGACTTGTGTGGGATTCGTTGCCTACACACCACAACCCACAGGGGTCCTCATCACTGCACGCAATTTAGCTGTGCTCTCCAGAAGCTGGAGCCTTGAATGCTACATGCTACTCTCCTCAGCTGTTTCTCTCTGTTTTTGCCCGCAGCTCATCATGAACTCTGACTCCTTAATCACAGTTAAATGCTGTCAGAGCTGGGAAGTGAGAGGCTACTGGGTAAAGTTTGAGAACCTCTGTGCAGGAGAGAGACAGCGAGATAATGGGCTTTGCTCTCAATGTGCTGAGGCCTCCGACTGCAAGCTAAAGAAGGTTTAAAACTTCAAATGGCAACATTGGTTGAGTTCCTAAGCACCAGAAAAGTCTGCAAATTAAGCGCTGGATAGATTTTAGTTCATTTCTGTTTTCTCTGCATCCCCAGGTTTTTAGTTTTTTTTTTCTTAAATTTTCCTGACATATTTTGAGTTATACACACAAGGCACTTTGTAATAATGTGGTCAAGATTTGTGCGGAAACCAGAGATGATGATACCTCGACTTATGTAGACACTGCCTATTTTTCAGTTGTGCTGAGGGAGCTCTGACGAGTGCTTATGGAGTGCAAAACCAAGTTGCAGCTAAACTGCTCATCCATTACCACAGCCGCCCGCACACTCCTCAGGTTTAATGTGCCTGGGTCGTTTGCGTGGCAGCAGTCTGAACCTTCAGGGAGCTCATTCATGCCAGAGAAGAGGCCAGCAGCAGATTAGATCAAATCAGTGTGAGCCCTGTAATGTGGCTTCCAGTCAGTCCAACCACAAAGCTAATACTGTTCTAACCCAGTGTTTCAGGACCCCCTTCGGGGCAGACCTGTCTCTATCAGGGAAGAGCTGATCATCTTCCTGCCGTGCATCTGGAAAAACAGGCTTCAGTGCCGAGCACGAAACAGGGTTCATTAAGCTCTGGCCCTGTCTGATCATAGCTCTGCCAAAGTGAGCGTACAAGGAAAGGGGCGTAGTGTCTTTATATTTACAACTGAGATTGCAGTGATGGGGGAATCAATAGTGGAATATTCACCCTCCTGGCTGTTGTGCCAGCCTGGATCTCAAGCTGGGCATTTGTTTGAGAAAATACAGCTGCTGTTGCTGATGACAGGGAGACATAAGGCATTACCAGTCGCTTTAATCATCACTAAACCCCGACAACAATTACTCTGGTGGAAGTGAAGACTGCGCTCTCCCAGTCAGTGCTGATTGTTCATCACATAGAAGCTTGTTGTTCATTTAACCCCGGAAATTAACTGTTTCCCTGCACTTTGTGAGATTCATTGAGCTCTTCGAAACCGACCGCTTTCCTTAGGTATGTGGGATTTTCCTCATCTCCGCAGGCATCACCTCGTCACGTCGCATAACGATGCGAAGCTTGTACTTTTTCCAAACCTTTTTCTTTTTAATACTTTGATTTCCATGCAGATCAAACACATAGCCCAATAGAAGGTTTTGTAGTTCATCAGGATGACACCTGTGGGATTTTTGTGTGCCTTTCATGTCTCTAACCCTCCAACTCATTTCACATGTGCTTCATCTCACACCAAGTAGCAGTTTTTTGTTTGAAAAGCAAGACTTCCTCATGTTTTTCACATTAAAATATCTTGTTGCTACAGGCAGTAAGAAGAATAGCTTGTCTCTTGCATGTTAGATGCATGAAGTATCTTGTGTTTATATTGAATTAATTCTGCAACTGCAACTGCAGCTATTTTGAAATCTGTCTTTTTTTTTTTAAATTTATTTTCAATTTTGTTTACTGAATATATGTCTTTAAATAAGTATTCCTTTTCATTACCGGTATGTTTGTTTGTATTTTCTTGGAAATAAAAAATCATGCAGGGACAGTTATCCCTCTCACCCCAAGGTCGTTGCTACTGCTTGTTGCTACTGCTGATTCTCTGTGGTGTCTCATAGCAGAGAATTTCATATATTACTCCTATTTAAATATTTCTGCAGTACTACTTCCGTTACCAAAAGTCACAGCGTTTAAGAAAGTTTGAAAAGTGGGGGTTTTATAGACTGAATCACAGCAGTTTTATAATTTCACTCTCTCCAGGATTTTCTTTCCCTTACTGCCCATTCTGACAGCTTGCTGCCAAAGTTGCACCTGATGAAGGTGCTAAAAAAAATTAAAGTACCAAACTGTTGTACATGAAAAATGACTCGTTCCATGTTTGTCTTTGAGGCTTCCTTTTGCTTTTTCCTGTCGTCCCCAAGAGGTGTGAACAGCCTGCACATGTGCTTCCCTGCTTTGCAGATTAAAATCAGGGTGTTATGAATACTTCTCCCAGTGAATGCTGTGATACATCACCATCACATATCCTCAGTTTGCTCTGTCTATTTCACTACTAATTTCTTAGTAACGCAACTGTGATCAACACCTGTTTGATGGTCTCATTTAGTGTGCTGGTAGTAAAGGAGTTTAACAAGAGATGAACCAGGAATTACATTAAATATCAGAGAGGTTTGCATGTATTTAATACAAGTCTCATGATATGTTACTTTTCATGATTTATGAACAGGGTTGTTTATAGTAACAAAGATTAAAGGGGGTATTCACATATACACATTATAGTGTGGATGACCAAAAGAGCTGTTTTTTTTGTTTGGTTTTTTGGGAACATTTTATTGTATTTTGCATCAGAACATATCTTTAAAATGTTGGTGGTAAATTTTGCATTTGTGTAAATTTCCATCATGTATACTTTACTGCGCCACAACAAAGAAAAACTTTAAAGTTATAATTTGGAGCCTATTATAGCACTATTTTACCAGTCTGGCCCATTCTAGATGATATTGGGATGGATGTGGCCCCTGAACTAAAGTGTGTTTGACACCCCTGACCGAAAGCATCTTACTGTTATCAAGCCTGACTTGATAACACAATTCAGCTTCTTTTTTTTTTTTTGCATGATCCTCCTATTTAATGTTTTTCCATAGTTTAAATGTGTTTTAATATATTTCTTTCATTTCTTTGTAATGCACTGTGAATTGCCCTGTGTCTGAATGGTGCTGTATAAATACATTTGCCTTGCAATGCCTTATGCACCAACTTTCTATAGTAGCTTCAATCCTGAAAGTGATGTGATCTTATCATTTCAGTGTGGTTGTTTTTTTTAATGGAAAAATCTGACAGAAAAACTTACACCATGTGATTGTGGACAATGCTTTAACTGGTGAACAGCTACTGTACTGAAGTAGACATCAAAAAACAATGTAACCAAGAGGACATGTCCAACTTAATATTATTTACATTGAAAAATATATCACTCAATTCATTCAGCTATCTTAGACACCTTCATTAAGTACAGGTTGCAAGTCACCAGCCCATCAATTTAAACCATATGAATTTATATTATATATTTATTTGAATAAAACACGTTAACTTCCCAAGTCAGAGACAATAATAAATACAATTCATTAACAATTAGAGTTGATTTTCTCTTAGGAATCTTTAAATTAAAGTGACACATCAGAGGCAGCTTTAATTTTTGGAGAAGATATAGTTTCTGCAGGTTAAAATGATTCTTTTGAAAACCTTTTAGTAACTTTTTTTTTTTGTGTGGATACAAACATAGAGGTCAGTGCCTTGCTCAGTAGCAGTTTGACAAGTGAAAAGGGTGAAGCCTCCAATTGACCTGCTGACTCCACTGTTACAGGATGAACTTAGTCCCACATGTATATACCATACGCCACAAATCACCTTTTAAAAAGCTGGATATGGCAATTTCTCAATGGAGTGACTCGCAAAAATGTGTTTATGAATCCTGAACTCAGGAATACATCACATGCATCACATCATTAAATGTTATTTTTACTCAAACAGACGCTGAACAATTTATTCATATCAAATTCTTGTGAAAATCTCATCATCAGCCAAACAATGTTCAGGTAATCTATTTAGTCAGGTAAATAAATACAGTTAAACATTTTGTTATTTGATTATGTTATCTAGAAAGTAAAAGTATTATTTGTGTGCTGTTTATCAAGCCGGGAGCTTTTTTTAGTCCCTTGTTTGATCTGCCATGTGGTTAGTGTTTGATTAATGCCATGTAACACTCTTATTGACAGGAGACATGAAGTTTCGTTTGTGCATGTTTGGCAGTTTTGTATTTGTATAAAACAAGTTTTGCAATCATTACAGTGTTTGTCAGTGGGAAGCTGAGCATTAGGCTTTGATTCGTGAACTTCACATTATCTGTGTGGAACTTGTATGTTTCTTCTGTATTTCAATGTACGTTTCTCTTAATCTATAATGTTTGATCATACATATCTCTCAGAAGCCTAGATTTGACCTCTGAATCCCATTGATGGGTATCAACCCCACATTCCGTGTGAAGATGGAAATTAAAATAAGACATGAGAAAAGCCTATAAATACATTTACATACTCCTTTAACAAACACTAAAATGATCTTGTGCCATTGTTTGTATGCTGTGTATCACGCTGCAGCAGCTGGCTGATGTATGTGGTATCAGATCATAAACTTCAGTGCCAGTGTGATGTTTCTGGTAATGAAGACCCATGTTTTTCTTAGGCTCACTGATGTGTTTTTAATCGATGCCTGTGGCACAAAGGAATAGGTTAGATCAGCCCGTGGCTGCACAGATAATATTTTGGCTTCAGTTTACAGCAGGTTTTGATCTTTTTCTGCAGTCTGTTGACAGTTTAAAAAAGAAAATAACAGCCCAAATTTGTAAGACAGTAAGGTTAAAAAAAAAAAAAAAAAAGGAACCCTTTCAAACACATCGAAACTATGACTCTTTATTGCATTCAGAGAAAATTGACAATGGAGGCACTCAGTAAGCCAGTGGCGCATTAAGCAATGTTCACACTATAACAAGAAGTAATTAGTAAGAAACAGTAATTCTGTTAACATTTATTATTAATCAAGAGCTATTGCATGCACCATAGAAATTCAATTACAAGTAAGTATTATGACTTATTTATTAATTTATTTTGTTCTTAAATGATCATAATCAATTCCATTTTTTTTCCCAAGAGAGAATGTTGTTACATAACTGGCAAAGTGCCTGAGACTTTGGACCACAATCCATGGATGGATGAATGGATGGATAGACGGGTGGATGGGTGGATGGTGGATGGGTGGGTGGGTCCTTGTGCATGTTGTGTTACTTGTTGTTGTCACTCTGAATTGTTAGATGCCACTTATCTGTGTGCCTGCAGGCTGTGAGAGTGACTTCTGGGGACCACACTGCAGTAATCGATGCCAGTGCCAAAACGGGGCAAAGTGTAACCCAATCACAGGTGCCTGTGTCTGCACTGATGGGTACCAGGGATGGCGTTGTGAAGAGCCCTGTGAGCACGGTTACTATGGCAAGCTGTGCCATTTAACCTGCCAGTGTCTCAATGGTGCCACCTGCAACCACGAGACGGGGGAGTGCATCTGCGCACCGGGGTACACGGGGGCTTTGTGAGTACAAGAAGCATGTTCACTCTTTAGTTTTCCCTGTTAATGTCTGAAAATGTGTGCGAAACAATTTGACTGTTGACGTATGTGGCGACAGCTGCGGACAGCGCTGCCCCTCCGGTAGTCACGGGCCTCAGTGTGAGCAACGCTGCCCCTGTCAGAACGGAGGAACATGCCACCACATCAACGGAGACTGTTCCTGCCCTTCTGGCTGGACGGTAGGTAACACGAGCAAAACTGAGAACACAATGAGAAAGAAACGTCTGGGGGAACAAAAAAGTCTGAATGTCATAGGTGTTCCGGGAAAACACAAAAAAAGTCCCATAGGTAGTCTTAAAGCAGTCAAACACAATGAGAACATTAAGCTGAGGCTCAATACGTCACTCAGTTTTGAATACAAGTGGGAGATTTTTTTTGCTGCCTGGGAGAAAGAAAAAGTAGTTCAGAGAGAGAAAAAAAAAGACTGACAACTTTGGACGTTGCTTCTGAATTCAACTTTGAAACAACGACTTTCTTTAGTTGATGTGTGAACAATTTGTATAACAACATTATGTTCTAATCACGAGTATTTAGTGTGAGTTGACATTATTTCCCACAACTCTCCCACTTCACACTCTGTCTCCAGCCAAGTAGTAATTTTAGGATGAACACCAGCCTTCTTGACGTCTTTCATATTATAACATTAAAATAATTTGCCATATTATTGTTGACAGCTGTTGGGATCCATAGACTATCTCGGTCGCCACACTTTGATAACCACAGTCTCACATAGCTTCTCGTGAGCCGTCTAAACATCAGTAGCATGTGCAAAGAGTTTATTTTCAGGCATTTCAGCACTGATGAGGTTTAATCGCGAGCGATGTGTCTCATGTGGTGCTTTTGTTGGCTGCTTTTCAAAGGGTTCGGTTTGTGCTCACCCCTGCCCTCCTGGCAAGTACGGCATCAACTGCAGCAAAGACTGTTCCTGTCGTAACGGCGGACTCTGCGACCACGTCACGGGGCAGTGCCAGTGCGCAGCTGGCTTCAGCGGCCGCAGGTACGCGGTTGACACTCCTGGCAGAGAGGCCACTCGATTATTATGCATAAAAGCCTTTTGTGAAGTACTTGGTGCAAACTTTTGTCCTCCTACTTTGAAAATGGGTCAGACAATGGCATGATTTATTGATATTAGTATTTAATGCAAAAGAATGGTTTCATGCAGACAGCTACACATTAAACATTGACCTATTCTCTTTGTTGACTTCTAAATGAGCCACAAACCTGGCTGTTCTCTGAAAGATGAAGGAAATACTCGAATAATCTCACGCTCAAGAGAAATAAGCATGTATAAATGCCCATTAGACCATCTGAAGGTGGATTGGAAGCTTGTAATAGGGGTGTGTATGTTTAATTAATCTTGTACTTCATGCCGGCCAGCAAGGTTTCATGTCTTCAGCCTTCATGCTCATCCACTCCCAGCCTGTCCATTGATCTCACCATAGGCTACACGCTGTTTGGATTCTGCTCATTAATTATAAGTAATGGGCTTATATTAAGGTCTCATTGAAATCCACAGATCTTTTCAGTTCCCTGTGCCTGCCAGAGCAGCCCAGAGCAGCCGGGGTTTATTAGCTCGGCTAAAGCAATTGTCTCTTGGATGGAAACACTTCCTTTACAAGACCTTTCCTTTCCTTTATTATTTTGCAAAATTGCCCTCATTCATTTTGTCAGTGGCAGGTGAATTAACCTGCCAGGAATAATCTCAGATTGCGTAAGCCCCCACCCTCTCCTGTCTGGTATAATAATACCATTGTCCCCTGATAAAACTAAAGCTGGTGTAATTTAAACATGAAACATAACATAGCCACTTTATAATGTAATTGAGCTATTTGTAATAGCTTTGTTGGACTCCTGAGACCAAAACTCCACCAGGATCAAAAAGTAAAGTCAGTATATTTTATTGAAGGAAAAAAAAAAATGTTTGGGTGGGGGGGTCTAGTTTAGTGTTCTATCTGAAGAAAGTCTTCAGCAATATTAATTTCTGTGGATGACGACGATTAGCAAGTCTGCATTCAACCCCTGCAGAGATACTGAAGTGCTCGCAGTCGGAGGTGCTCTCGGGGCTTCCCTAACATGCACTTTCTCAACGCATTGGCCTGGGCTTTCAGAAAATATTTCCAAAGCTAATATTGAAACATACAATATTAATGATACATAGATTGTATACATTCAATTGTATTGGAGTTGGATTTTCAGTGCTGATTTTATTCAAATATAGAATAGCCACTCTGCCTAAATTGTTACTCAAAGTTTCCCCTGTGCAAACTTAACTCATATTGTTTTTGTGCTACATTTTCACGCTTTATAAAAGTAATCTCATAAGAATATTCAATATTGCTGTTTACCACAGATTATAATCTAGGCGCATACTAAGTCTGTCTAAATAGCTTTAAGTACTTTCTCAGGGAAAACACGTCTATAAATGGGAACATACAAGAAAATTAGACAATAGAAAATGTACTTGTTTTGTAATTTTTTTGCTCCCATAACATATAATATAAAAAGCTAAATGTTATATATTTTAATAGTGATTATTATAGCCTCTGGTGAATAAAAAACAGAATTGTGATGTGAATTTTCAATTTTGATGACTCATAAATCACACGTATCAACAATGAAAGAGATCGCCCTTAAATATTTCAGTTTATCGAATGAATGGGGAATTTTCTTCTTTTTTTTTTTCAACGCCTTCATATTTTAAAACATCTGTCTCATTAGTAAAAACAATTATTGAATGTTTTTATCATGTGTCGTCAGCTAAATTGAGAAGTTAAAGCAGAGGGGATATAGGTATGCTTCACATAAATAATTACAAAAAATATATTTTTTAGTTTCTATGACAATGCTATTGGCAGGGGCAATAATACGGGCGTAACAAGTATAAGCTGGGCACCGTCTTCTCATCCTCATCTATGCTTTGGTGCATGTTTTGTATGTGTCCCTGCTCCAAAACACCTGTTTCTACTGAATGGCTGGTCGTTAAGATGTACAGATGCCAAATAATTATCCATTCACACGAATCAGTTTGATAGATGAACATAGATGCAGCACAGTGTGTCATTATAACCAGAACACAGGAACACTGACTTAAACTGAATACAGCTTGCAACGTTTACAAAGACTTTAGCATGCGAAATATCTGTCAATCACATAGTTTGTTGTTTATAATGAAACATTGCTAATATAGCTCATAAAAACTGAAAGGGATGTTCAGAAATGTCTGTTTTTGTCTGAGAAGAGGTTTAAAATCCAAAGATATTCAACTTATTACATATGACAGAAAACAACAAACTGGAGTAAAAAAAAACATTTCAGAGGTGTGGTTAAAAATATCAATGTTCCTTTTTAACAAATCTACATTTTTGTTGATTTGTTGCAGCTATAATATGTACAGCGCTTCTACTCCTGGGTTTCATGTTTCTTCGCTCAGCTAAAATTTTTCAACATGTACCTGACATTTTTATAGCACCAATTTAAAAGAGTGTGTCATTCATGTGTAATTTTCCTGCAGATGTCAGGAAGACTGTCCTGTAGGCACCTACGGTCCGCAGTGTAACCAGAGGTGTGAGTGTCAGAATGGAGCCAAGTGTCACCATATCAATGGAGCCTGTCTATGTGAAACAGGGTTTAAAGGTCCTAATTGCCAAGAGAGATTCTGTCCTCCAGGCCTGTACGGCCTCATCTGTGACAAGTACTGCCCCTGTAATACCACCAACACTGTGAGGTAAGTGAGACATCAGTGCAAGGCCACACACAGCTTTACTCCGACCAAGCCCTGAAGCAAAAGCCCCCCCCTGTAGCTCCATATGAATAAAGACTTCTGCAGCTCAATTTTGTCTCTTCTTAGCTCTAAGCCAGTGCTCATTCCGAAGTCTGGACACCCTTCAGCCGTGTCATCCAGTTAGCTTTTAATCGCGACCTTTGCTTCATTCATAATTTCTCAGCAGCATTCATAGTTAATGCAGTGTTAATGCTCTGATTCCGGCAGGAGTTGGGTATCGGCCATAGAAGTCATTACAGAAAGAAGGAGAAAAGGGACACCTCATCTATCCTGAAACAAGCACGTAGACACATAGATGGATGAATTGCTGTTGGCGCAGACTTCTCACTTTGATCCAACTCAGGAATGAAGTGTTGATACTCGCAGAGCAAAAACTTCACCGCACTCCTTTTCTTCCCGTTGTTGTCCCATATTTCTCTCTCATTATACCGTAGCTGCCATCCTCTTTCTGGTGAATGCACCTGCTCTGCGGGATGGACAGGGCTTTACTGTAATGAGACCTGCCCGCCTGGGTTCTACGGAGAGGGATGCATGCTGTCTTGCAGCTGTGCCAATGGAGCCGACTGTCATCCTGTCACAGGTGCCTGTGTATGTGCCCCTGGGTTTATGGTGAGTATCATGTTACCTCACTGCTATTTAATATAGTACTCACACCAGGAGCCACGTCTATGGCAGTGTTGCACTATTATTTTGGATTTAATTGTATATGTTTTACTATTATTCTTTTTTTTATGTTTAATTTGACCTTTACTTAGTCTCATGAAATGTAAATCTCCGTTCTGAGCACCATAATGTCAAGTGGACCGGATAATTATATTACACAAGCCAACATTTACCAGAGCAACTGAGATAAAATGAGGCTAATAAAGAAAGTGCTTTAAGAGTCAAGATGCAACAAACTTAAAAATTGTCAAACAATGCAAACATTTCCGACACATTAAATTGTTTTTGTGTTTCAATTTGTAATTTGCCAATTAATTTCTGTAATTATAAAATACTGGGTGATTCACCTTTGAATTGCACAAAGACATACTATAAAATAAAAAGGATGTGAACAACGCTTTATGGTATTTCCATATAATCAAATGTATTGAAAAGAACAAAACACCAAAATCTATATCTTATAAATGATACTTAATTGGAAAAATGTCTCAGCAAATATCTGGAAAAGGTTCTACCAGCCTGTTGTCACAATTTTCAGACAACTGAGTCCTACTGTCCTCCAAATGTATGTGTTATGAACATATATCTGAACAATTACGCAAAATGATTTACTAGTCCAAACACATGACCTTGAACTCTGTCACTGTCATTAAGATGTAATTGCTGTTGTTAATGTGAAATCATGTGAAAGTTGCCAAATGTGGTCATTTGCCTCAACAAATGTTTATCATTGTAACTTTTCTCCTTGTATCCTTTGTTATTTTCTCGATAAAAGTGTAGTTTTGCATGATAAAACAATAACATACTTCATGTTTCCCCTGTGAGAAATTTAGATAGGAAGGTTACAGCTTTGATTTATGGGTCAAGTTATTTCCAAGTGTTGCCACATGTTTGTGTCATTGTGGTTGTAATGTTTTGGAAGTGGTCCCACTTTTACTCTTAAAGCTGTTTGTACACAGACACTCAAGACCAAGGTGAGACATTTTATTATTGCCTTTTTATGAACGTGGGCTCTGGCACTCGAAGAAATTCTCCTCTAAATGATTCATTCTGTGGTAACAACCCTGCCACCAGTTGTGTGTATTCCAGATACATGGTTCATCAGTCCTGACTGGCAGCATTGCGCACAAGTGGAGAGCGAGCTTAGATCTCTATTCCTCGGCCAATTTGGAGAAAATTGAATCTTTGACCTATATGTGTTTCCATTTTGGTCGCTTTTCGTGCAGCCCCATTGTCCCCTTTTACAACTGTCAAATTAGTTGGGTAACTTCAATCAGTTTTCCCATTGTATTTCTTGTCGGGCAATCTGAAGTTACAGAGCAACAGAGACCAAGAGGGTACATTTCTGCCAACATTACATTTCAGTGGAAATTGCTTGTGTCTTACAGCGGGCCACTGTGGTGAATTGAGCTACCGAGCGGGGCCGCAGACTGTGTCTTAATTTGCTCCACCTGTTCTCTTTGGCGGCTGCTGGGAAGGGCTGCCAGATCCATTAAACAGACCTAGAGGGCAGGAGCTGGATAGAAAAGGAGGCAGTCAGATGGGAACAGACACGCCTCATATGGAGGATTGGTGTGTTTGTGTGCGTGTGGATGAGGGTGGGTGTGAGTGTTCACGGTAGCTTTCTTTTTCTTTTTTTTGTTGTAGTTTTAACAAAGCTGCTGCTGCCGTGCAGATAACACAGACACTTTGTTAGAAGGTAGAGCTGCGTAGCCGCTACCTGCAAGTGTGTCACATGCATAGCTCATGATTATTATCAAGTGAAGCTTTTAAAATGTGGCTGATGATGGTGTTGAAGCTATGATTGCAAGTGAAGTCCCTTCCCCAGGGAACAGCTGATAAGACTAAGCCTTCTTACTGCATCTTTGTTCTGGAGTCCCATCGGGGGGCAAACCAAGCAAAGTGTTGGAGCAGACTGAGCACCTGCACGCTTGATTTAGCTCGAGTAATTGGACATGCTCTTTTTGACTGGGACAAAGTGATTACATGTTACCTATTCAGGCTTTGTCCCTTGCAATCTGCAGCATGTACGTATACAGGGAAACACTTCTCCCCTATGTCGACTGTTCCTACAGATTCTGTTGATACTGCTGTATCTGAAATATGAATGCATTAGTAATGGATTCCGGCCTGCCTTTGTAGGTGGTGAAAACAAATCATTTTGCTTTCTCTCAGGGCTTTCTTGCCTCATCAAAAGGTTCACGGGTTCATTTTCTGTCGTGCTGCATGAATTTTAAACTGCAGTCACTCATCCAGCAGTTAGATGAACTGTTAAGGAGTGAGACTGATTGGTAATTAGTGGTGCCATTTGCATCTAGTCTCAATGGGTACCAGCCTGATCAATGTTGTGTCAGCCATTGCCTTTCTGGGAAAAAAAAAGCACTCCAATTACATTAAGATACTAATAGATATGAATTTAGTGCCTTGGCCAAGGACGACCTGGCTACCTCTCAGTGGCTCAGGTCTGGTTGTTTCCTCCGTCGGCTGTGTAGTTATGTAAGGTCCTGCTGCTCCCGTGCAATGGACTGACAGTCCGTGTATTAATAATGATTCTCCACATACAGACTTCTATCCTTCCAAGCTCAGAAGGAACATGAATCAGTCGACTAATGAGAGAGCCGCCTTTCCCCTCTCGAGAGCAGACCAACCACTGGTTTCCTCACCATGAGGGTGAAGCCAAGTGGAATTCAACGCAGCCATGGATGCAGTAAAATCCATGTGGTCATTTGTGGCTGCATGACGTTTTATCCATGGGTCCAGTCACCAGTAAATTGCCTGTGCTCTGTGCTAAAGAAAGCTCAAGCCCCTCCACCCCCAAGTCGCCCCTACCTTCCCGGCTCATATTTGCCTGTCCATCCTCCTGGCTGGTCGAACTTCTCTCCACATTTAACAACTGTAACTGAACTGCTATTGTTAGCAGTCTTGAAGCTGTCATTTCCAGCAGAACAAAGGTTATTGCAACCGATTGATAAAAATTTCATTCACAGACAGCCGCTTTTATGTGGCGTACGGGGAGAGGAGATGTTTTAAGATGTGTGTTCTGCCCCTGGCGTCCACTGGCACATCTCCTCCTGCCTCTGTTTAAACTGAGTTCAAAATGATAATGAGAGCAGTGAGCAGCCAGTGGTCCCCCAGCTCTCTGGCGAGCGAAGCAGGAGCCACTCAGGACTCCTCTGGGCCTCTAATTGGAACTCTAAATCATTGTGTCACCTGTCACTCAAGACGGGGTTTGAACGGGAGGGTGTGAGAACCCGTAGACTCGCTGTGATCTCCGGCTGAAGGAGGGACGAGACTCGTGGAGGTGGGCTGTGCTCAGCCTTTAAAGCAGAGAAATTCTAATGACAGCGGGCTGTAGAGGACAAGGAAGGAGTACTCCATGTCCTTTGCCAGATAGTTCACTCTCAGCCTGCACCAGCATGGTGGCTGCCACGCTCTTGTTGGTGTTGTCATAAATGCTGAAACGGGGCTTGTAAGCAGTTTGTCAGCAATGCCTGTGGGATCCTGTTTTCACTCGTCCATCCATCTCACTGTGGTATTTATTAGTGTTTACCCCATTGAGCCCAGTTTGTATTGCCATGCATGTCACCACCAACTGAGTGTTCTCTGAGCGAAAGGTTCAGATAGTTGTTATGCACATCATGTTTTCACCATGAGCTTTAAGACATATGGGTCACAGTCCACCCATCTTTTATGCAGGTAGGATCAGTAGCAGTTGCTGCTTAGTGGACGGAGCACCGTAGGTTGTTAGAATATAACAGATGATTGATAGTGGGTGAGACTTTTAAGACCTAACCGATTCCATCCTGAAATTTTAATCATTTTTAGTCATACTGATCCGACTTGCTTCTGTCTACAAAATCACTGTAGCTCACTGAAGGTTTTAAAATTCAGAGGTTTGCCTCCCCAGAGAGCTGCTGAGAAAGACACTTCAGGCAAAGATCCTGCCGCGTTACAAACACAATGAGAAGCCAGTTATTGTCGTCCAGCATGCTGATTTTATCATGTAAAGCTGCATCAGGTGTTGTTACAGGCAGCTCATGAAAGCAAGGAAATGACACATTTTGCATCAAAAAATATTCTTCAATCATTTTCAGTCATACATCAGACACATCTGCACACAGTAAGTCGTATACTTTTATCATTTTCTTATATTCCCACTGCACAGATTTATATATCAGACATGGAAGAAGTAAAATCACTTGACAAAAAGACACTTCTCAAAGCTTCATGCTGGTTTAGCTATGAATCTTTTATTTCAGATAGTAAATGTAACTCAAAATGCATGGACAAAATCTTGAAAAACAAAAAGAAATTAGAAACAATTAGACACTTAAACTACTCAACTATTTTGAATAAAAGTTTAATGTTTGTATAATTTATTTAAGGAATTTATGAAATCGAGTACATGTAAGCTGATGGTCTTTGTCTTTCTGACAAAGACCATCAGACCATTTTCTTTATGATTTTATCCTATAAATCGAAAAATGCTTGATATTGAGGATTTTACCAGCTCTTGCACATATATGTTGATATAAAGGAAAACAGGGAGACACAGTGGAAAAAAGCTGTGTAAACATCAAGGTTGTAAATGATTATATTATATGAAGACACTATTAAAACAATGGCAAGAATGCAAATCTACATCAATGTTTTTGTCAAGCTAACGCATGTTTCCAAAAGAGGAATTATAAATCTGAACTCTATTGTTGCAGTTATATACTGCATATTAATATACTAACATATTACAATGTGCTATATGCGTTCTACTGTGATTGATTGATCTTTTTTTGGGTTGAACCCTCATTGTCAGCCTTTTAGCATCCAGTTTAAAAAGGTGCATCAATACCTGCTGACATCTCAAGGCAAAGTCCAGGATTTAATGTTTCTTTAGTTTACTGAGATAGTTTTAAAAATGAAGTGAGGATGGTTAGACGGAAGGCCAGATTTAGTCATTGCTTGGTTGGTGAAAGATGGGTGAAGGACCTGGATTCCTCAGCTTTGGAGGTCTGCCAGTCTTTCTGCTGAAAAGGGGTGAGACTCTCCCTAATGGGAGAAAGGGAGAAAGTAATGTAGAGAGAAGTTGAGAGATGAGGAAGCAATGCTGCTGCTCCAAAAAAACAAAAAAAACAAACCCCAAAGCATGGCTGCAAGTAAGTGCTTTCAGAATATATAGAGTATATAATTGGAGGCAAGGAAGGGATAGCTTTGGTTGATCAAGTGTGGGTCTTCCTTTGAACTTCAGTCACAATAATGAATCCATTCAATTTTACAGTTCCGCTGCTCCTTTTTGTGCACAAGTACAGTATGAAGGCTCTAAGTAAACAGTTCAGTAAGCGATGGAAAGGTGCAGTGAACCTTAACTGTCTTCCTGTCTGCTCCTGTTCAGACTGTATTATTCCTATTTCTGGTCTGGCAGAATCAGCATTCATTGCCACGTTGATTTGTAGCTTCATGACTTTGTGTTTCTTCCTGTACAGGGTGAGGATTGTGCCACACTATGTCCTCCTGGTCTGTTTGGACCGAGCTGCATGTCCACATGTTCCTGCCATAATCATGCGTCCTGCTCTCCTATCGATGGCTCCTGCATCTGCAGGGAAGGTACAGCATAATTGACTCGTGGTGGATGTTCACAGCAAGTTCCCCACATATGAGTTCTGCTACACTGACTCCACCGTATACTGTATGATCTAACAAGCTAGATTCTAAATGGATGAAGATTTGTAGCCTGCATACTGGAACCCACTGCCAGAAAACCCCTGCCCTTCATTTATTTTATGGCCAATTTTCAGTTTAATCAATGATACACCCCCTTAAGCTATTTTTCTATAAATTATTTTCACAACCAGCAATTCTGTGCCAGCAGAGTGTCATAACCATAAATGTGTGATTGCCCTGACCTTTTGGCCTATGCTTGAGACCCCTGATCTCAGGTTATGAGCACCTCATTCTTTTCCCTGAGATTTTTATTTGAGGTGCACAAAACGGGGGAGAAAGCACTTGAGAAGAAAAAAAAAGGTAAAATAAAGAGGGAGTGCCTAAAGGTCTTGAAATCAAGGTGCCTGACTTCCCCCAGTTTAGATGGTAAATTAATTTCACTTGCACAGCATGTTTGGTGGTCACAAGTGTGCTTTTATTTTTCATTTTTAACGAAAACAATGTTAACAAAGTTGTGTGCAGGGTGTTTCCAGACTAAGCTGGACCACAGTGATTTTGACATTTCATCACTAGAAAAGTCTATAAATAGGCAGCATAATGATCACAATGAACAATACTTTTAAAATGGCCTTTGAGACATTTTACTCAAGAGCATAAAGTCAGCACTGTTCCACAGGAGAAAAATGTTAGAATCCTGCCACAATGATGTAATGAAATGATGTATAATGCATGTAATAAACAATGTAAATAGAAGTATTGGATTTGATCTTATTGTATACATTTTTATAGTGTTCAGAGACTAAAACTTTGTCAATAAGATACATTTTTTCTTTAAGATCCACCCAGATTTATAATAATGTCTCCTTGTAGATCAGGACTTTGTAGCGTATTTGTATTGTACTGTCAGACCTCCTAGTATTTTGGATATTGTGAGATATTATTCTTAGCATGTGTTTATGACCATGGTAATGAAAAAGCACAGCTCTTCATGTGTTAGATTTGTTGAGTTAGATGGTTTTAAATAAGTACTGTATTGTTGTTTTTTTATGTGTGTTTTATAAAGTGTTGGCCAATACAAATGGCTGCTGATCTGCTCTGAGTGTGTGAAGTGTTGTGTGTTTTCTCATTGAAGGCTGGCAGGGTGTGGACTGCTCCCTCCTCTGTTCCAGCGGTACGTGGGGTCTGGGCTGTAACCAGACATGCTTATGTAGCAATGGAGCCGCCTGTGACCCCATAGACGGCACCTGTACCTGTTCTCCAGGGTGGAGGGGGGAGCACTGCCAAGAGTCCTGTCACGTAAGTCCTTGTTTTATTGGCAACATATCGCCATCGAACTTTTGGACAACTTGTAACAATTCATGGCGCCCTGGTGTGACGCTTTAAAGGTGTGACTGTTGAGTTTTTATCGTTGCCAGGATGGCACGTATGGGTTGGAGTGTCGGGAACGCTGTGACTGCAGCCATGCTGATGGCTGTGACCCTGTGAGCGGCTACTGTCGCTGCTACCCCGGCTGGACAGGTAAATACTGCTTCTTATTATCTCAACTGACGGTAACAGGATAAAAAAAAATCTCTTCGACATGAACAGGATTTATTTGTTATGCTCGTCAACGCAAAGTCAAAGATACCGCATGCTAGTCAGAGACATTCATCTGCTAAAATTGGAAAATATGCTGCAGCGTTCATGATTTGTGTTGTACAGTATGTTTACAGAATGTCTCAGCAGTGTTTTGTTAATTAAATGTTCAATTTGTTTTGCCACTGAGCCGGTGGCGTCGCCGAATGAGCGATGTTGAGAAATGAGCTCTAAATTAATTCTTCTGCCTGACACAGTGGATGCTGCTATGCAATCATGCTTATATTGCATCTATTATTGGTTGTACCCAACAACTGAACTGACTCATCATATGAATATTTGGAGTCGGAATCAAATAATTGGCTCAGAAAGCTCTCATGATTATTAGACAAAGTCTATGATATTTTCTTTCATATTTTTGGGTCTGGTAGTTATTATATAAAGTCTCAGTTTGTTTCTATTTATTTGAGCATTCACTCTTTCCGACCCAAAGCAGTCTCCCCATTTGAACTCTGATCCCATCTCGATGCTCATTTTTACTTTAACTCAAACATATGTCCACTTTCCTTTCCCTGTCATTTTAAGCTTTTGCTTACAGGGGGGAAAAAAAAGCTGGAGGTGGGAAAGTGTGAATGTCACAGCGAGGGTGAGAGTCATTATGCTCAAAAATGAAGTGCCACATCTGAATGTCAAATTCAGGGTGGCCAGCCGAGGACCTGGTCTCTGAGCTTTGGGTAGAGAGGTGCATTCGGAGAGGGAAAAAATTCAGTAGGAAAGGTCAAGCCTGTGGGCTCTCAGCAGCCCACTCCATTCAGCCTCCTGAGCTTAGGGCATTTATTCTGGGAAACAATGTGGGTTTTATTATCTGCAAGAACGGAGCCGGCAAAATGGGCCTCTCATGCTCTGAATCCTGCACAGGTCGGGACCATCTGTCAGCCTTAATTGAGTCACCAGGGTGCAGGGCTGGGGGCAGTGTGCAGCCCAATGGGTCGAACAAACACACATACATACATACTTGAATCGTGGAGACTTGACAATAGTCTCTCTGAAGGAAGAAGCACCTCGAGAGGGGACTACTTCGAATTCGTCACAGAAATAAGTCAGGCATCCAACAAAATGGCTATTTACACACTCTCCAGAGCAGTTTTATACTGTCAACACTCCATCGCCAACCGTGATCTGGTGTTGCCGAGGCGTTTATTTAGCTGTCAGCTCGTTGTTGGCATTATTGTGTAGTTTGTGTAAATTGTCAAGAAGCTTGACTCGCAGAGCATGTGCATCTAAGTGGTTAAACTGCCTGTGACCCACACAGCTGTTGCCTCGCTGTCGTAATCCTGACATCAGCCAACAGAGGTTTTAAAGAGGGCCCCGGCGATCCATTTGATGTGGTAGCGCCATGCTAGTACATGTTAAACAGGACTTTGCCTTTCATATTTGAAGAGCTTCTTGTCCATGTCATAGAGCAGGTAATGTGAGTGTGTGTTTACATGCACTGAGAGCGTTGAAAAGGGAGAGAGAGGTTTGCATTGCTCTGCTCGCTATGTACAAATTGGATGGTGAGACCTCTGGCACTTCTCAGCGAAAAGGCTCCTTTGAAGAGACTTCAGTTCTGGCTTCTCTGACTTTTTCTTCTTCTCCTTCAGTAGTCATCCAAAGCCCCTCTGTTTGTCACCATTAGACTGAAAAATGTGATGCTCTGTCCGCATTCATTTTCTGACAGTAAAGGCAGTCACTGTTTTTTTTTTTTTTTTTTCTTCCTGCCTGGCCTAGCAGAACCTCAAACACACTTGCACAAGCCTTGCCTTCCTTTTGAAGTCCATGGCCTGGCTTCTGACTAAATCACGGGTACCGAGCTGCCCTATCTCATCAGCACCAACGTTTCCTCTCCTCAATGCTGCCACGCCAGCCATACGATGCTTTGCTTATTGTATGACATTAGTCCCAAGAGTTTAGCCCAGGTTTAATTCAAAGGTACTGCAGTAATGCTGCTTTAATGGCTGTACTATTCTCAGATATTCTCATTCAAAGAAAATTTCAAATGAGGCTTCAAAGTAAGGGCTGGAGCTTGAAAGGTGGCGGAGTTTTGCATGTAAGTGTGTGAGAGTGTGACTCTTAAGTGTGTGCATGTGCCATCACAGTGATGTACAGTGTATTTCCTTTTACAAAACTGTGTGTAAGTATTACAGCACATATGTGACTTCTTTACCCTTCCTTTCCACTTTTTGAAATTGCCTTGATGTGCGGGTGAAGCAAAATGTGATCGCCCTAATGCGTTCATAAGCACAGTGAGATCTATGTATGGATGCAATGTTTTACATTTGTTTGTTTGAGTTGCACAAAATACACTGTGACACTTCCAGACTGTGCTCTTGTAGCCTGAGTACTTCCCTTCAGCCCTGCACACTAACCCGCCTCTGCTGAAAGAGAATGGGAGACAAGCTCGGCCTCTCTGGAGACCCAACCCTGTTAATCAACACAGTGCACTGGCAGGGAGCCTCAGTCAGATCAAAAATAAAATACATTTGGAAAGGAGAAACAGAGTGCAAAAGATGGGCTGAACTAAAAAAAAATAATAATAAAATAAAGGCAGGAAAACAGACTCCAAACAGCAGTTATGTTTATTCAATAGAAGATCCATGCTGGCTGAATAACCCTGCATAGATGTGCTATGATCAGGCCTTCTGAACGCTGTCCTTTAATGATGTGTTTATTACAGATGGCATGCTATTTAGAATATTTTGGCATACCAGTCTTTAGCCTTCTTAGTGTGGATTCACTGAATATTCGTGATGGTAATGTGCCTGCAGGAATCCACTGTGATAATGTGTGCCCACAAGGCTTCTGGGGACCCAACTGTTCAGTCAGCTGTTCCTGTCAGAACGGAGGATCCTGCTCTCCTGAGGACGGCACATGTGTCTGTGCACCTGGATACAGAGGGACCTCCTGCAAAAGAAGTGAGCCTCCATCGCTTCCTCAAAGATACATTTCTTTAAGCAAAACCTTTACGAATAAAACTGCGCTGACCCCGAGAGTGACACAGTGGCAAACTCCACAACGGCACTGACCTCGCTTTGCTCTTGGAAGAATTGTTAAAGGGTGAGCGGGTTCAGGAGAGGCACTTAGCCGTCGGTCATAACTGCTTGAGTGTAAACCCTTCATCACTGTGATCACTTAATCACAGTGTCTTTACCCCGCTGGTATTCCGATAGACATACACACACACACACACATATACACAGGCATGCTCCCCGGCCCCTCTGACAACAAGCTCCCAGTGGGAGACTCATAGTTCTCGCCTAAGGCTCATCAAAGGGCACACTCACTGGGAGTGCCGGCTGTGACTTTTGAATGGAGGTCCGTCTGAAGCTGCTCTCAAGTGATCAGCTCACTGATTGGGAGTGAGATTCACAATCATAAACCTGTAAACATCAATATGAGTGGCAGGTAAGAGAGTTGTTTGAAACAAGCACGTTTGTGTGCGTTAGAGCGAGAGGAAAAGGAGCAAGAGAGAGGAAAATGATTACTCCCCAATTCAATATTTACACAGATAATTTGAGCGTCAGGTGAAAACCTCAGAACTGCGGTTTTCCTATTTTTGTCTCTGAGATTTTAATTGAAGGATTACATGCTTCTTCAGTGGTTGATAAAAATGTATTACACCAGGTGCTTAAAATAAAATCAGAACCTACGGGGTAAACTTAGCGTTACATGTCTGTCAAACTAAAACTAAGGCTGTTTTTCAGTTCCTAAAAGGTTTCTATTTGGGAAAAATACCTGATCGTCCCATGAGAAACGAGGGATTGGAACAGAAATTTTATCCAAATCACTGTCTACAAAAATAGAAACGAGACATGAATCTCTAAGTCTCTCACTATACTAACATGGAAATATCTCTCATTGTGGATGCACTGTTAGTTTGTGTATAAAATGTAAGTATGGTAATCTTTATTCTAGCTTTTGAAAATCTTCCCTGTATTATTAACACAACTGTGCACGTCCTTGCCATATATAGATCACTAAGTTACTTTTAAGACTTGACATTAAACAGATTTTCATGACTCACTTAACTCTTTGACTATTCCATCACTGGCAGCAGATGAAATGGCAGTGATTTGAATAAAGGCTGACTTTTTCTGCAGTCTCCCTCCATTTGCTGTCTCTTAACTGTCTTTACTGCTTTAATTCATTTGGCCTTGATTTTTTTTTCTTTTTCTGTGCTCCGTTGATTGCTCTTGATGTGCTTTGTTTCATTATGATATAGCTTTTGTTCCCATTTCCTCTGTGTTCCCTGCTTTGCAGGCTGCTCTCCGGGGTTCTACGGGCACCGCTGCAGCCAGTCGTGTCCGCAGTGCGTGCACAGCACCGGGCCGTGCCATCACATCACGGGTCACTGTGAGTGCCTGTCCGGATTCTCTGGGTCCCTGTGTAACCAAGGCAAGTCGCTTTTCATGTCTTTTTTTTTTTTTATTTTAATCTAAAAATCAGATTAAGGTGATAAAAAAGACACAACAAACACACACAAAATACAAAGCTGCTAAACAATATAGAAGCAGGAAAGAAAATGACAAGCGATCTTCAGGTCTGATAACCAAAAAAGCTGCTTTTTTCCTTCCTGCCACCAAATAAAATTTGTCTGAAGCTGCAAAACAAACTCAGCCTTGAACATAAAGTTAACACAGCTTATAAACTTCACCAACTTTTTTTTCCATGTATCCCAGAAATGTAATTTATGTTGTATTTATGATCACAAATAACTCCAATTAAGTGTAATCGGTATCTTTGTGACTATCTTTTATCATTGCCTTCCACATTTTTTTATGTTTGTTTTTTTGGTAATTTCTCACCGCATATAAAACATATAGGTGTAGTAAAAGTAAGTGGGTCTGTCCACATCGAATTAAACTCCTGTCTTTTTTTGATTCATCTATGATGAGCCTACTCAACTTAAATCACCTACACTTAAAGGTGTCAAACAGGTGACAGAGAAGAATGTGACACATATTTAATAGGTATTATATAGGAAAAGTCTTTTATCTAAGGGTCTCATTTGTCATCTCAAACTGTAAGACCAGAGCCAGACTCCCCTGCCAGGATTTAAATGTGTGTCCTGTCGGTAACACGGGTCCTCCCAGGTCAGTGTGCAATCAGGCCAATGTGCCCAAAAGTATGAAAAAAAAGAATACACACACACACGCACACACACACACACACACACACACACACACACACACACACACACACACACACACACACACACACACACACACACACACACACACACACACACACACACACACACACACACACACACACACACAATTACCGTCATAAAATATATTTAACCTTAAAAATAAAGACAGGGCATGCAGCTTAAATGCTCCCATGTATACAGTAGTTTTGCTGTGTTTACCACATCACAGGACAAATACAGCAAGAAACCCAGAAACATGCTGCGTTCATAAAATCAACCAGTCACAATTAAGGGGAGGCACTGTGGGTTTGTGGTTGGCATTTTGGCCTCACAGCAAGAATATCTCCAATTAGGAAGGTTACGTTTTCCTCCTGTGTCTAAGTGGATTTTTTTCAAGGTACTCTGGTTGTCTTTCACAGTTCAAAATGTGAATTTGAGTTCAACCAGTCACTTGCAAACAGGGGTGTAAAACATAACGCCTGCAAGGCTAAAACTGGCCTGCAAGTGGCTCCAATCTAGCCTAGGAAATGAGAGCATAATTCCAAAAATGTGAATATTGACAACACAGAGAACCAAATAGCATTAGCCTCAAAGCCAACATGTTAAATGTAAATGGATTTCACCTATATTAATGCCTTTCAGCTGCATGAGCAGCCCCAAAGGGCTTTACATCATTCATCAAATTCACCCATTCCCTCGCAAACACACCAATGGAGGCTGCTGCCATGCAAGACGCTGTCACTCAACTGGGTGCAGTTTTGGGGTTCAGTCTCTTGCCCAAGGACACTTCAGCATGTAGACAGGTGAAGATGGGAATCGAACCTGCAACCTTTTTGGAAATGAACACCCC
Organism: Blennius ocellaris; assembly: GCF_963422515.1. NCBI lineage: Eukaryota > Metazoa > Chordata > Actinopteri > Blenniiformes > Blenniidae > Blennius > Blennius ocellaris. The sequence goes on along the minus strand of NC_137660.1, from coordinate 20,493,835 downwards.
ACCAAATGAGCCATGCCGAGTCAAATGTAGCAAACTATTGATTGATGGACATGTTTTTTTTTTGGTACATTACACTGTGTTTCATACCAGTGTACACCAGGAAATTCAAATGTATTGAGATTATTTTCATTTTCCGTAAAAATTATTCGGTTTTGGGGAAAAAATAAAAGGTTATTAAGTTAGTATTTTATCAGTCCAGCCCACTGGAGACTAAATTTGGCTGTACGTGGCCCCTGAACTTAAACGAGTTTGACACCACTGATTTATATTGTCTGCAGGTGTGAATGTGAGTGTGTGTGACTGCCTGTCTCGCTATGTTTGCCCTGTGATGGATTGATGGCTTGTCCATGATTTATTCCACCTTCAATCAGTCAGCTTGGATGGACTCTGGTGCTCTGTGATCCTAAGGAGTACATAATGAGCTTGAGGATGGATGGATGGAAAACCATAATTAAGATCACTGACATTTCATGACTGTTTTTAGCTTTTACAGCAAAGAAAACACCAGATGGATTTAGCAATTGTTGGCTCACCGAGGTCTGTGATCAGAAACATGAATCACTTGTTGTCGGTGGCCTCGTCAAATATATACATTTTTGTTGCCAAAATAATGAATTTCATTTAAGTGTGACATTTGCCACCTTGACCTGCATGTGTGTGTGTGTGTGTGTGTGTGTGTGTGTGTGTGTGTGTGTGTGTGTGTGTGTGTGTGTGTGTGTGTGTGTGTGTGTGTGTGTGTGTGTGTGTGTGTGTGTGTGTATAGATATATATGTTCTATGAAACCTAATGTGCTTTCGATTAGCATAGGCACAGATGCTCCAGTTGTGTAACACTAACAGAAGTCATTTCTTTCAACCAGTGCGCATAGCTTGATAAAGTGAAAGAGATTTCTAGTTCAACAAAAAGTTCTTTTGTGTTTTTTGTTGTTTTTGTTCTTTAGTTTTCTCGCAACCACCAACTCTAAATGCTGTGCAGTCTCTGCAGTTCATCCCAAGATAGACAGGTTATGATCCGGCTTAATGTCTATGAGTAGAGTTTTTGAGAACCAATCAAATTGCGCAGTCTTCTGTGACCTCTTTGACATCTTCCTTCTGTTTCACTCACTGTCAAATTGGTTCAATGTGAAGTTTCAGTTTCTCTCGTTAAACACTAAGTACAGCTTATGTTTGTAAAGGTCCTCTCACTTTACCCCAGTGTAAAACACTACTGTGTCTAAATGGGAATAGAAACATTTGTTGTTATGAAACAGGCCTGTTATTTTGTTGGTATTTAGTGAGCACACTTGTATACATGTTCTTGCCGTCCTTGCTTTGCGCATTGACTCTAATGCGACTAACGGATGACCTGCTGCCACTCCTCGTGGCATCGCTGCCTTGAAACTTTGAATAATAGCTTTTATCAGTGCACTCCAGACTAAAAAAAAAAAAAAAAATCAACCTTCAACAGAAGCTTGAAAATTGCTGAGACCCACTTTTTCACACAAAGAATACGTGAGGTAAACGCTGCTATCCCTCTGCCTAATTCTCCAGAAAGAGCTGCATGTAAATTGCTTCTTGTGAATGCACAGACAGAAAGAAACAACGTGTGTACACATCTGTGCTTCTCGTTAAACTTAATATCAAGGCGACCTGTCTTTTGCGTATTGCCTTGACAATATTTTAATCACATAGGAGGACCTTGTTGACAATGTTGCCCGAAAACATCTGAAGCGATTTCTCACTCAGGGCCTTACTTCCACACGAAGTCTCGCTTTTGCTCTGGGAAGAGTTTTATGGCGTTACATTTTTAGATCTGATAATTGAATTTGATGTGTCTGTGCATTTATGTACATTAACAACAAAATACGTCAATGAAAAAACTAGTTAAGTCTTAACATATCTTAATTCACTCATAATATAGTGTATAAATGTCAGAAGAGAGTTCTTGTAGTTATTTTGTTAGTTACTGTATATCACACAAAGGGCATCTACCGGGAAAGTGACCATAACTGGAGCATCTGTTTGTTGTCTTCCAATCTAACTGTGGTAAACTGAAGGAAATATGTCAATATTTGAAACACAGTTGTGCTAATAATTGAGATGTGAGTCATTTTTGTAATATCTTGTATTAGTATAAACATTTTTGACCCCTTTATTTCAGCAAAGCGTCTCCTAATTCCAGCTCGTTGCACCTGATTGATGTATTAATTATCACAAAAAAAATTTAAAATGTGAAAAAAACGTTGCTTTAAAATTCCACAGTAAACAAAAATATAATATATGAGACTATATTTTTTTTTTCTTTTTTAAAGATACATCCACTAAGTATAAGTGATGATAATGTATCTGAAGTCCTTTGTAAGGGCTTAAGCTTATTGAGAAATATTAAAAATATGTGATTTTCATTGGTTTCATGCCACTTTGCAAGAGATTGTATTTGATTGTATCTTTATATTTCTTTACACTTTGAAGTCTTGAAGTATAGAAATATCCTTCAATAGCATCTTAGAATTAGGATCTCCCTATTTACATATACCTATCCTAAAAAGGGTGAAAAACAGATGACACTGAATTGTTTTATTTTCTGTGCACTGTGTTGGATTTTGCTAGCTCACTGTTCTTCTCTTGAGCTGAATATTAAATATCAGGTAATATTAAACCATGAATATTCCATATTCATTTTTTAACATGATGTGTTGCAAAAGGTGTCGTTTCTCAAACATCAGATACTCTGTGGCCATTGCAGCGCAGTGAAAAGTCCGCTTTCCATCAAAGTGATGAGAGAAGAAACCTACATGCAAATGTACTGTAGATTTTTTACTTCTAATAATTTACAATTTTTTTTATAAATTACAGAAAGACGATGGGGAATTTTTGAATTCTCTTTCATGGCTTTGAGCAATGTCTTAAAAATAAAAGTTTAATAGCTTAGCAGAAAGAAGAGGGAAAAGTATAAACGAGAGCCGTTCCTAATTTGTCTGGACTGCAATTACTGGTGAGCAGGCGATGGGCAATGAGTAACGAAGGTGGCCGGCAACATGCACACTCGTCTTGCTGAGCCCCATTGGCGTCCTCACTTGTCCTCTGTCCAGCGTACAAAGTCCCAGCCTAATGAAGCTCTCCTGGTGAGTAGAGGCTTGAATCCCCATAAGCATCGGAATGGGGGAGCCAACCTCATGGCTTAATGACAACCTGCTTGAAGGAGCTTGAAAGAGCTCTCAAGAAAAGGGGAAAGCCAGTTGAAATGTAATCATTAAAATCACTCCTCATAAAAATAAGTCAGACCCATCTCTTTCACAGCGAGCCCCCTTATCAGATACTTCCAACACTGGGCTATTCTCTTTACGTGAGACCTTTAATGTATCTGTTGGCTCTGCAGCTCCCTGATCCTTGATGGTTAGATACACCTTGGTACAATTTGTCCCACGGTCTGACAAGAAAACACAATGAAGGTTTCATTGGAAAATTATATCTTTTATTGAAGAGTGCCAGAGTGCATTGAAATATTAATTTCATTAAAAATGTATACGGTGGTCTGTGTACATGGTCTATTTTAATTCTGTGGCACATCAGTCATTCCACCCCAGTGAGTGGAAATAGGGCAGCTGGGCCACAGGAGGCAGTGATTGACTCCTCCTTTTGTCTAAACAGATCACTTCACTTCATGTCCACTCAAATAGAACAATATCATCCATTAGAGGAATATGTTTAGACAACCTTTCACTGAATTAGTTTGTTTGCATAAACGTGCTCACAGTAATGTGCTGTGCCCAAGTTTGATGTCATTAATGTTAATGGATTTTCACCAGTCTTTGCAAGTGAGTGATAATACGCAGATCAGGCTTGTTTATGTGTTGAAGGGTTTTGATTTGTGTTGTTTTTTTTGTTTTTTTTCGCAGTGTGCCCAAGCGGCAGGTACGGGAGGGCTTGTGCTGAGATCTGCCTCTGTACCAACAACGGCACCTGCAACCCCATCGATGGCTCTTGCCAGTGCTTCCCCGGCTGGATTGGAGAGGACTGCTCTCAGGGTAGGACTTCTCTCCTCCTACGTGCATTTAATTTACCAATTTTCCCAATTCCCCCCCCACCCCCTCCTTCTCATTGTCTGTCTCCACTCCTGGTTTCTCCCTCGCACTTACCTTCATACACATTAATCATTTTCATGACCCCACACACTCCAAGAACTACCCTCAGCCCCAGCTGATGTAAAACACATTGCTTGCCTAAATGATTGTTGTAATACATTATGCTCTTTGATTTAAAGCAATGCAGGCCAAAGATCATTAGCGCTATTTTGACCTGGCCTGCCATGGAAAATTGATGTGTGTTTTTTCTATTACATTAATTAGCTACTTAAATTTAAAAAATCAAATAAAAAAAATAAAAAAAACTTATGTTGCTTGATGGATAGTCACTTGGCATCAAAGTCTGCACCTATAACACAAGGTATGTGCCCAAGAAGGGTTATGATCCTATTGGATCTAAACAAGGATTTTTAATTTTATGTGTCATACTGTACGAATCTGCAGTGAATGTCTACATGTGCTCGCGCATAAGTGCGTTTTGTTTCACAGATGCATGTCTAAAAGTTGGGAGAATGTTTGTCAGAGTGTGTGATGATGAGCTTGACTGTGTCTCTGGCGTCTGCAGCCTGTCCCTCTGGGCACTGGGGCCCTGATTGTCTCAACTCGTGTAACTGTCACAACGGAGCCCAGTGCAGTGCCTATGATGGGGAGTGCAGGTGCAGCCCAGGCTGGACCGGTCTCTACTGCACACAGCGTGAGTTTTTTTTTTTTCCCACCAGTTAATAGACTCACAGTGTCATCTACTGGCAGCCGTGTAACACTGCAGCAGATGACGACTGAGAAATTCTCCCATTTATTTAGAAAGCAGCATAATGAGATAATATTAAGTTTTCATTCAGCACACTGTTGTTGTTTAGTTTAGTTTAGTTGTTTGTTTTTTTTTAAGCCGGAGAAGCTTTAAAATCATACTAATGGTCACTTCAATAATGTGCTCATATCACATTCTAGTCACTCATTCAGGGACAGTGCAGATCATCAACATCAGTCCGCTAATTTGAATTCCATTATCTTTCACCCCGAGGGTTTTTCAGCATTGTTTGTAGCGTTGTGCTCTTGCTATTGTGCATGAAAATTACAATTATTTGAACAGTTTTCCTCTCTCTCAGAGACTTCCTCTTGCCAGCTGTCTACCTTTTTTTTTTTTTTAATTCCACCTTAAGGTTATGTTAACAGCATAACTGCATTTTCTGCTGAAGCAGGAAATGTTTCATTGCCATTCATTCACATTGTCCCCTATTGAGTATGCAGTGGAGACACTGAATGGTATTGATTTTCCTGTTCCCTTGCAATATAACCTTGACTCTTTACGTTGTCTTCCACTCTCTTTGTTTTCTCCACCCCTCCCGCCACCATAATTTTGTACATCTCTGTCCCAGGCTGTCCTTCAGGGTTTTACGGCAGGGACTGCGCCGAGGTCTGCCGCTGCCAAAACGGCGCCGACTGCGACCACATCTCTGGCCAGTGCGCTTGCCGAACCGGCTTCATCGGGACGAGCTGTGAGCAGAGTTGAGTGGTTCCATCCACATTTTAGCTGTGTACAAAATTACCCTGTGGATGAGTGTGGTTGTATGCATGTGTTGTGCAAACACTTTGCCCCCCCCCCCGTTGTAAGTGCTTTAATTTTGATGGATGCACTAATGTGGCTCTCTGTCATGCAGAGTGTCCTGCTGGTACATTTGGGTACGGCTGCCAGCAGCTGTGTGAGTGTCTGAACAATGCTACCTGCGACTATGTGACTGGAACCTGCTACTGCAGCTCGGGATATAAAGGCATCCGTTGTGATCAAGGTGAGAGGTGATTGAGTCAGTTGAGGTGGTGCAGGGTTTTGTCACTTTAACGCAGATGTGTACACATTGTTTAAACAATTCTCTTCCTGTGGTTTCTCTGTAGCAGCTCTCATGATGGAGGAGCTGAACCCATACACCAAGATCAGTCCGGCTCGAGGCTCAGAGCGCCAGTCAGCGGGGGCTGTCATGGGCATTATCTTTCTCCTCCTCATCATCATGGCCATGCTTAGTCTGTTCGTATGGTACAGACAACGGCAGAGGGACAAGGGGCACGAGATACAACCCAGTGTGTCCTACTCACAAGCAATGCACATCACCAACACTGACTATTCTCTGTCTGGTAAGTTATCCTGGTGTCTGTCTGTTATGATTGAATAACTGTATATTAATATTTCAGTAGAAGCATATAATCTAACTGAATACACCCCATGCAATAATGTGATTATTAATAACAACTGTGTAGTGAAAGAACTGGAGGGCATTTGATCTCATGTATGATGACACATGATGCAACAGTCCCTTCTTGTCACTCACACTGTTTAAAACAAGTGAAGCTGCACAAATAAAAAAGTGAATTCACATTTTATTGTTACCTAATGGCTGCTCCTGCTGCTTTCCAGTTGCCTTAGGTTGTTGGAAATTCCAAGCGTAGAAAAATGTCACTTTCAATGACTTTCGGTTGAGTTGTAGAGGTTAATTGACAATAAACCAGCAGTATATCTCCATATTATAATATGCACAAGAACCACAGCTGTATTATTTGTACAAGTTATTGAAACAGTAGAAAAATGTCCAGTCCTTTCTTTCATTACTTCAGTAAGTCCTACAACAACGGGAAGACAGCAGCAGGTTTGTATTTTCATGGCGATAGATAAAACTGTCTGAGCTTGAATCATTGTGTGCAAAGAAATAACAGACAGCAAAATAACAAGTATCTTGTGAACCCTCAGAGTGTGGCAGCACTGTAGCGATGAGGACCAGCGCCCCTGAGGTCAATCAGAGCCAGAACAGCAGCAGCAGCAGTGGACAGTGCTTCTCGAACCCCAGTTACCACACTGTGGCACAATGCAATGTTGTCTCCACCATTTCCAGTAACCTGGAAGGCACTCTGACCCTCAAAGTATGTTTGTTTTTTTTCCATGCCTGTGTTGACATTTTACATGTCAGTCACTTCCAACACATTGAAGCAACAACATACTGTTTTTCTTGTTGCAGTCGAGCACTCTGAAAAGCAGGAACGGCTCTGACTGGAGAGCCTACTGCAACCTCAATGACCTAGGTCAGTTTTTGTCTCTGTTGTCACCCCACCACACACAAACTAAATCTGAGCTTTGCAGAATTGTCAAGTTAAGTCCAAGGATGCATGTGTTATTAGTGCAGACCTTTCATCGGCATTAGTCTGCTGTGAATGACGATGAATGAGGGGTCTCTTGTTTGACACAACCTTTGCTCTGATTTTGATAAGATATGCGGGTTGGACAGAGAAAACGGAGGTGCAAAGATGAATAGAGGTCATTGTGAACTCATTAGTTCTCTTTCAATTCTCCCAGTGGCACATTTTTCTATGATGGCTTACATCAGGTCAGCTATTTCACCCTTAGACTGAATTATAGAAATCATTTTTGAGTGCCGTATTCTGATTCAAAATGACTTAAAATATGATATGCTTTGGTTCTAATCAGTGAAAAATAATGATTTGTGTTCAAAATGAGAGTTATGTGGAGACTAGTCATGTATGTATAATACAATCTAGAAGACAGAATTGTAACAATATAAACAGATTGTCTTTCCCAACCCTGACAGTCAGTGGACACTCTGCCCTGCACCTTTTAGACACCTCCTTGTTCCAGCATCCGAATTCACATGACTGACTCATCATCGAGCTCTGCAGAAGCCAGTTAATGATCCATTCATTTAAATCAGGTGTAATGCAGTAAAACATCTCAAATGTGCAGGGCAAAAAGTCTAGGAGAACCGGGATTGGCAAGCAATTTGCAGGGAAAAGCAATGGATATTATAAACAAATACCGGTAAACACACTGTAATATTCTTCTTGCTACTTACAACTATATAGTGGTTTGGTGTAGTGATGGACAGTATGTTTAAATTGATGTTTTGAGGAGAAATTAAAAATTTCACACTGCTGACAGAGACTCAAATAGAGGTTGAAGTAAAGGGTTATGTAAACAAAATGCAACTACTGGATAAATAAGAATTTTTATTGAAGTGGGAATAACAAAGAGTTCACTGTGAAAACTTTTACAATGATCAAATATATTCTGTTCAAATATGTAATTTATCTTCACAATGCCAGTGCAAGGTTAAGAATACTTAATACTGGACTGCTGATATGAAAACAGGAAGTGTTCTCTGATTAAAGACTCAATCAGTGAGTTTGTAAGCCTGAGAAGAAAGTGAGAGCAAGCAGGTGAACTGTTAAATAACCCCTCATCATTATTTACTGCATTGTACTTTAATGGCACACCAACTGTCAATCTTGACACAATGGGGGGAATCTGAATGTGATGTTTGGCTTTTATGTTGTGACATTTGTTGCAGATGTTCAGCAGGGTGAGACACAGACACAAAGAGGCTCCAGAAAAGGTAAATAATTAACAAGTGGAACTGTGTGTGTACGTGTATGTGTGTGTGTGTGTGTGTGTGTCTGTTCTTGTTCCTTTTTAGTTTTGGGCACATTGGCCTGATTGCACACTGACCTGTGAGGACCCGTGTCACCGAAGGGACACACTTTTTAATCCTTGCAGGGGAGTCATTGAATATTGTTTGGAGACTGAGGTCAGGATAAAGGTTACGTCAGGCCTTACAGCTGAGGTCAGTCTGCAGGATATCAATGCAAGTCTATACAAAGATCCTATAAAGCTATTATAATGCGTGCATGCGTGCGAGCGCGCATGTCCGCTGGCTCATCCACCCTTTATATCTTATTATGAGAGCCTGAATACAGGTAGGCAAACTGCAACAAGCCTCAACGATTTAAATGTACCTAAGAGTTAAGAAGTGACTAAGACAATACACTTAAGTTAGGAGTGGTGTTAGAGTGCAGGGTTAAACATTTACTTGTGAAGGTTAGGGTAAAGGACAGGTAATGCATCTGTAAGTAAGTCTGTGAGTCTGCTTGTGTGAGTTGTATACGTATAACGTATGTGTATGTGTGTGGGTGCAGACATGTACTGCTTGTAGCATCCTGTTCAGCTTCATTGGCACCAAAATGACAAAATCCTTTTTTTTTGCTCAATACCAATTTTCCCATCTGGATTTTTGTTCCCCTCTGAGATCGTTATTTCTCTGACCCCAAATTCCCACATGCTTATAGTCGCCATGATTTATGTGAAAACTGCCCACACTTTGGACAAGATCGTGGTGGGCTGAGGTTTTATTCCAACAGTAATTGCTCTCTGTGGCTCAGTGCCTGATACGTCATTTCGTCTCTCACACTGTGCAGTTGGTGGTGAATGTGAGGGACCCAAGGGTGTAAAGAGTGGTTTGAAGGAGCTTTGCTGCGGTCTCTAATGAGGCCTCTTATCAGCCTGATGAGACTGTTATGGATGAGATGAGTCTTCCTCTCTCTCCTTTGTACTCTATTGCTATGTGCCACCATTCACCTGTCAGAGACAAGAAGTTCAACTTCTTCTGAATGGCAAGAACTTTCATTACCATTCTGCTGGCCTCGCCTTGAAACTGGTTTAAATTTTAGGGATTCTATATTGAAGCCCAGTATTCACACCACTGTTGTAAGTCAGTCACAATCGCTTCTTTGTTGATACTGAATATGTCCTTGTCTTGCGGTTACTGCAGATTACATCAAGGGCTCCATGTGCAGCAACAGCTCATGCTCCCTGAATAGTGAGAATCCATACGCCACCATTAGAGACCCACCAGGGCTGGCTTGCAAGCACACAGAGAGCAGCTATGTGGAGATGAAATCCCCCTCCCATCGTGAAGTGCCCTTTGGAGGCACTGCCACCCTCCTGGGCAGTGTGAGCAGGAATGTCTATGATGTTGGTGAGTCCGTTGTTGTTGCTCTGGTGTGTGGAGCTCAGCAGGGTCCTGCAGCTTATGGTTTCTCTGCTCGTGTGTCACGCTGTGAGCCTGTACAGACTTTGTAAGCCTTGATAAGAGGAAATCTGAGCTGCTTTTCTACTGCATGCACTTCTCCTTTCTCTTTGTTCCTTAGCCTTTGCCTGCCGCTTTTCATCTTCAGTCTTTCTCATGTACCTCTCCCCCCCCCCCCCCCCCCAACCCCCTTTCCTTCTTTTCCTTAACTATCACAGAACCAACGGTGAGCATCCTGCAGGGACCCAATGGGATGGCCACTGGCTTCTCCCAGAACCCCTATGACCTTCCCCGCAACACCCACATCCCCAACCACTATGACATACTGCCCATGCGTCACAGCCCCACGCACACACCTCCGCCACCCCCAGAAAGCCCCAGCTCCCTTCTGTAGAGAGCACACCCTCCACCTGGCCCCTGACAGCGTGCCGGCATCCAGGAAAAGTTCAGACAACTTTCAACCAGGCCCTCCCTTTGTCTCAGTATGTGTTTGATACTGAGATCTTGTTGAGATGGAGGGACAGCCGCTGCTCGTCTGGCCTCTCAGCCTCCCAAACTTACACTCTTTCTGTGGCACCCCCAAGGAGGGAGGGGAGAGAGGAGTGCCCCACACACCAGCGACCATTCACCCCTTTTATTTACTTCTACAACAGCTCACTCAGCCTGCTGCCCGGACTCTTTACGGACCTCCTGAACTGGAACGAAATGGTTCCTAACAGTGCTGAAGGCAGTATACATGGATTGAGTAGACAGTTTATTCACAAGGATGGAGCGATCCTCACACTCATTTTTATCCCACAAGATAGGTTTACTATTCAAGAGCAGCCAAGTGTTTGTAATATCCCACCGACGGAAGTGATTTTCCCCGGAGGAAGGAAGGTATTGCAGCCTTGACCATGTCAAAGTGAAGATTTACTATGTATAGACATCAGCGTGTGCAGCTGCTGCAGATCATCTGCTCTGAGGTAATGAAATGATGAGTCAAAGTGGAAAATTACTTCTCACTGGGATATGAACCAGGAAATCTGGGTTGGGAGTGAACTGAGGACGCATGGATAAATAGTAAAATATTATATTGGTTGTTTATCCACTGTTATCCAGTAATGGCCACATAGTTTATACTAATGTGAGATCCGTCTGTACTTAAGAGCCTCTTTAAGTTTCAGTGTTAATGAGGTCCAGAATATCTGGACATGTATTCAGGTCACCAGTGTTACATACATTTATTGCAGTAACAAGAGTTACACGCATACAGGAAAGTTTGGACCCCCCCTCCTCCCACACACTGATAAAGTGATTTAATCTTGTGTTGATTTTTTTATGTGAAAGGGTTTTTTTCTTGCCAATGTTACTTTACATTTTTAAATTATTGGGTGTTAAAATTAATTGCTTTCAACATTTATGTTTTGTATTTATGAAGCTATTTGCTTTTATTAATATTTATTTATATGAGTGATGGTGTTTTTTTGTTGTTTTATTTTTTAAATCAATGTGATTCTATTTAAAAAAAAAAAAAAAGATGAGCATGATCAGATAATGGATACCCACTGATGTAGATAACACAATTTATCTTCTTGTGAGATTATCAGTGTCATTTTGTGAAGTTTCTGAAGTCACTTAAAAACTCTCTCTCTCTGTCTCTCTCTCTCTCTCTCTCTCTCTCTCTCTCTCTCTCTCTCTCTCTCTCTCTCTCTCTCTCCTCTCTCTCTGTCCCTCTCTCTCTCTCTCTCTCTCTCTGTCAAATTGTAAATTGAAAATAATATTTCATCTGACCAATTTATGACCCACAAATACCCTGTGCAGTATTGACAAAGGGAATCATATGTAAAAAGATCATTTATAAAAGATTTTATGTTTGTATCAGGCTAAATAACCTCTTTATTTATTGAACTGAATTTGCTCATTCACTATGTGAATCCCATTTCACCCTCTGTAGAAGCAATAACATGTTGACAATCGATGCACAGACAGTGTTTCATTAGTGCTGGACATTATGCCATCTTTGAGCAGTGTGGTGACAGTGGATCATACTTTCCATGACTGTTTCTCCTCTAAGGGAGGTTTTTCTAGTTGCTGTCATATCAAAGCTGGTTGTTGTTTTGGTACATACGTTTCAAATTAAATGCCTATTCTGCCATCAGACATCTGTTTCATCAGGTTAATACAACAGTTAACAGAAGATGGACTTAATAATTAGTGTTGTAGTCGAGCAGGCAAGTATTGTTAATATTATTACTATTTTTATGGTTGTTTTACATCACATTTTTTCAAGGCCACATGTTATTCAAAAATTCCCAGATGGGGGACATTTATTTCCTCGTGATAATGAGTAGAGTAAGTACAGAGGTGAGAATGACATAACTGACAGTGCACATCCTGTGATTACCTTCCACTTGATTACAGAGGACTATAATTAGTCTTTAACCAACCACGTTCACATTTTATTTTGTGGTGGTGGATTTCAAACCTTGTACTAACTTTGATTTGAAGATTTATTCAATCATATCAGACAGAAAGATTTTATTTATGAACCCACACTTTACATGTAGGAAGGGTATTTTTAGTACTTTGACATACTGTATATCACACAAGGTTCTGCAATGAAAGTACAGTTATGATGCAAGAGGTCATCTGAAACTGCAGAAAGCTGGCAGAGACAATATACTTGTATCAGTCACAAAAACTCAGGGATATTTGACTTTCTGTGAAATTTATGGAAAACATAAAAGGCTCATGCGACTGATATTATACCATAAAAGTATGGTGGTTAGATAGAGGCATGCAATAAAGGATTTCCTCATCTCAAGCAATGGTGGGTATATCACAACAAAAAATGTCTCAATCTCAATAACTTCAGCATCGATTCCAGCTTGACAGCGACATCTCATACTGTGTAGCATAAATACTCCCTGGTCCAGGCAAGACAAGGCCTGCGCCCGGTGGTGTGGTCAGGTACTCTTGCAGGTGGTCTAGCATGCAGACCATGCTGATGTAAATGTTTTCCAATGGTCTGAAATCACTCTTGGTGCCTTTCACGTCCCTTAAATGTGCCTGGAATTGAGTGACACTCATCATCCGGTTCTGCAGGGCACCGTTCACCATGAAGCAGTCATCAGCGTGGGATATGACCAAAGGACGTCCTCATCTATGTCTCTCTGTGACGCTCCGATCTCTGTATCTCTGTTCAACCTACTGATGACACTCTGACATTCTAAGCTTGAAGGAAGGAACAGCTGGAACCTTCGTGGAGGGCTAAAGCTGATATGGTACCTGTAGTAGGAGCTCTTGAGCCGGTGGCTCCCAAAACTGGAGAATGAAAATCTCTTGCGCGCACAAGGAAAAACATGTCCGCTCCACACAGACAGAGCCGAGCTCTAACTGAGATATAAACGTAGGTATTCTCTCTATGAGAGGAGAGTGCTGTCGTTTAAAACACGACCGCCCAGTACAGAGTCAATGCCACAGTATATAAAAGCACTGACTGAACGGCGGTCTTTCCTGCTGGCTTGGGTTTCTAATGATTTCAACCTCAACATAACCTACATTAAATCATGAAAGCAGGCAACATGTGCTGTAAAAACACTGCTTTAAATGTCATGTTAATCAAGTGTGTGTGTGTGTGTGTGTGTGTGTGTGTGTGTGTGTGTGTGTGTGTGTGTGTGTGTGTGTGTGTGTGTGCGTGTGCGTGTGTGCGCGCGCGCGCGCGCGCAACTGATAGATGCAGCGAGAGTAAAATGACGTTATTACTGGAAGTAGGGATGAATGTCATATCATTTGAACTTGAAGAAGTTACCGCGTGCCAGCTCACCACCGTAGAGGAGTTTTGATCGATTCTCGGCAGTAAATAGCAGATTTCCTGAACCCCAAAGAAGATGGACATGGCAACCAAATGACAGCCAACAAGCCCTGAGTGATGCCCTGCTGAAACCGAATGCGACCTGTAAGTCAAGGAGGTATTGGACCAAATCCAAGCGGGTACTTTAGAGGGAGGCATAAAAAACAAAACAAAACCGAGGTCAGACGGCAGCCAGGTGAGCACTCAGTAGAGATGTCGATTTTGTAGCTTGTTGAATATCTTTTCAGTACAGAAATAATTCATGTGATTTCCTCACAGCCCAGGTAGAGCAGGGAGATGAAGGCAGTAACATAACAGAGTCTTGGTTAAAGTTGGATGTCAGACTGGAAGCTGGGCAAACACTGAACAGAGAAGAGTTCAAACTGTGTGAGAACTCGGTGCATGGCAGCTTCCTAAAAAGAAGATTCTGGAGAGGTGGGTATGAAAGGTGATGCCTTTCAGCTGAGTCACTCCAACAGAAAGTCATTTTTTTTTTTTTATTTCCGTCTTTTGAATTTTGTGAACCTTCTTTAGCCATTCTGAACCACTCCATTAAACTTTCAACGAGACGTGTGCTATTAAATATGCCCTGTATGTCCCCGCTCCTCTACTATAAGCCTTGACTAGATTCTCGCTGACACATCCACATCTGTGCACATCTGGGCTCCTTCATTTCTAATTTAGCAGTGTCGGCTGTCTCACAGAAAGTCATTTGTTTTCCTTTTAAACACATTTACATTTTACATTAAGTTTAAAATTAATCATCGCAGCCGAGAACACTTTTCTCCTCCTTTATTTCTACTGAAGTTTGTGTCAGGTGTTGAATGTTTAAATAACTTCGGAATATCCCACGAGAGAGAAAGAGTTTGAGTAATAGCAGGCTGCGACTACATTGTAGTCATACATGGCTGTGCTGATATTTCACCGTACATACGATGTTGCGTTTACACAATAGATAGATGAACAATAATTTGTTAGTTGATAGCAATTAAAATTTAATTTATTTCTTCATTTATTTTGTCTTATTAACATGAAATAGGGGGGGGGGGGGGGCACTAATCCACAGTTAAAAACAATGCAAACCATTTGTTTCAACATGACTGCGAGTTCTGTTCCTTTCAATCATGTACTTTAATGTGCAACCAGAGAAAGAACAACTACTCATGTCAATGTATGACACTAGCAACACCGAGTCGACTGTTATTAGTGTCATTAAGGTGGAGCGACACCACCAATCGTGTAAAGTCTCAGCGCTGTAATCCTGAATGTCAGCACACATTGAACATGTCTCGCTCGATCAGCTCAAGTCAGACCGTCGGAACCAACCGTTGTATAATGAGTTGTTCTGAATTTGTAATATATTTTCAAGGTTTGTTTTTTTTTTAAGGTTTTTTTATTCAAATGTTTTATTAACACAATGAAAAACTAAATGTGGCACAAACTAAACTATAGTATTTAACTGTACAAGTGCATGGAAAACATAAAAGATATACAAAAGTCCTGCAATTGTGTAAAGAATAAAAGATAGATATAATGTTTGAAATGCATATCCTGTGCTACTTTTTAAGTCACTTTTAATAGATATTGTATGTGTTTGCAGCCACTCGTCCAGCCAATCTCAGCGAACTGGTCATTTACTTTGATCAAAACTGTTACTGTGAATTTTTACTCCTGATCGCCCTGGACCGGAAGAGATTCTTTCTCATGATTATAGTGCAGGTGAAATGATACTACAGCATTAAGAGTCCAGTTTTTGCAGCAGAAATTACATCAAAAGCTTTACTGGAGTTGTAGAAGAAGTTTACAATAAGGAATTAAAGATGGGTTTTAAAAAATTCAACTGACTGATACAGTAGTGAGACAAATAAGTGCAAGTTGTTTCACAGTTTTGTTGTATAAGCTATTTCTTTTTTCTCCTCCACCGCTGCTCGAAATCGAGTCCCAATGCGAGAAAAGATGAAAAGAGGGAATTTGCTGCTCAAAAGGCAAACTTTGAAAGATACAACTTTGATTTGTTTGGCGCAGTTCACTGCACCCTCATATAAGTTTCATTTGAAACAGACATAAAAAAAGAAAAAAAAAGAAAAAAGAACTGGAGTACATTCTTCTGTAAAATCCTCCCAGATGAGGATCTCCTAACAGCCAAGTGTGGACGTAGGAGGAATTATTAAAGTGACATCCAACTGTTTCTATGCATTTTGTTTCAGGGCTGAATAAATTTGTTTTTCAAACATTAAAACTAGTCGGATTTCTTCCAAACCTTTTTTTCTAACTGAGATCATTATGCATGTAAAAGAGACAATATTGTAGGATGACGAGTTTAACCACTTATGTTACACGACGGCTTTGCAATGAAACTTATTACATATTTCAATTTGATTAAATTAATTCTGACTTTTTTTAATCTATTTATTTTGCTATACCTTCCACTTATTATTATTATTTTTTTATTGTGAGTCTGAAAGGAAATCCTATTGGAAACAAAGCATCCCCGAACCCCCTCGTTTTTCTCCTTTTTTCCTCTCACAGTTCTCTGTTGACCGCCTCAGGCGGAGAGGCCCACCACAAACTTCAAGAACTACAGACAAAGTATGTGATGCTTTGTATTGTTTCTGGATCACAATAGAAAAACATCTGGAATCAAAAATCTCAAATTCTTGTGAGAAAAAAAAAAATCAAAAAATCAAAATCCAACTTCCTTTTACACTCTGTCAATCCTTGTACTGAAAAAAAAAAGTTAAAAGAGTTAAAAACAAAGACCAACGCCAATCCTTTCTGCTGCATTAGGCCTGTCAGTTGTCTCTTTCAGGCAAAGCTGTCTTTCGCTGTCACAGGCCGAGGGGGCAAACTTCTACATGCCCAGTCAGGCTGCACCTGGATGTTGACCACACCGCGACTGCATGACCTGTCACTTTCACTTCAGTCTGACTCAGCTGCTGGAAGGCAGGGTGGTAGATTTGTGTGCAATGAAGGCAACGTGAGGTCAACAGAAAACATTTGAGATGACAGCTGGAGTGAATACAGCTGCTCCTGGTTGTATTTTTACAGTATAACAGTTTCTCCCAGCAGAATCGGTACCTTTGTGGCTGTGATCATATTTAAAGGTGCACTATTTGACTGTGAGCTGCTGTGGCTAAATCCACAGCAGTGCTCAGCTGCAGATCGTTATTGTGGTCACGTCCAGCTACAAGAACTCTGCGGATCCATTCGACCAGAGCTGGATCTTTACTTAATGCACAATCAGTATTCATCCCAGTCAGGCCGATCATTTTCACTCCATCTGCCACTATGACTGCTCCCTAATTTGGATTGAAATATACCCTGTTTCACATAAATCTGAACAATAACTAAATAAGTCTTTTGACAGAGTGAGACTGGACGAGCACTTAAATGTGCAAAAGATTTGTTTAAATCAATCTAACTCGAACGAAAAGGGAGTAAAAGTCTATGAGGATTATTGTTTTCGCACTACTCCAACAGCAATGTCTCCAAACAGACATAGCTGTTGTTTCTGCAATAAAGAAATAGAAAGAGCATCACAACAATCCACACGCATACCTGACAGATTCTACCTGACAGATTTCTGCTATAAAATTGCCTTTTTCATATTTCATGATTTATTTGTGTAGCAGTGGCGGATCCAGAGAATTTCAAAAGACCAGTGCAGGGGCAACCAAAATATTAATGTCGGAGGGAACTAAAAACGGATACAATCAACGACTGGTAGTGAAGGCTCTTTTTAATATTTAGTCCACTGATGAGAAATAAATATTTATTACCAGTGTTGCACCTTTTAGTTGACCTTTTAACAAATCATTACTGCAAGCTTGTTGGAAAATGTATGATCTACACAAAGAGTCGATCCTCAATGGAAATCATAACTTATTTTTGCATCATAAGACAAGCTAAATAATAAACCAAAAAAAATCTGTATTTTACCAGTGTTTTCAGATTTGAAAATGGAAAATCATCACAAACTCGTATTTTTACTGATACAGGCCTGCAATGTGTTTATACAATAGAAAGGGCAAAACAATTTGCCAGCTTAACAGGGTCAACAAAACCAAAGACAGACCTAAAGTACAAGGCAAGTATTGATCTTACACAAACTAACACCATGTTTGTCGTACAGCAATATTTGAAACAGAGTGTGATTGAATCAAAGGTCAAGAGAGCAGAAAGCAGACAGGAGTTCCCAGGCACGACAGGCTCTGCAGTTTCTTCGAGTGACCAACAGGAGGCGTCAAGCTCGACAAAGCAACTCGGTTAAAGAAATTAAATACTCCTATTACTGTTGAGTGATCACGATTCAGCCGGTCATAGGAGGCTTCAAATTCTACATGTGATCACAAATATTGAATGAAAGAGTTAAGATCAATTCGTTCCGTCGATGTCGTCCCATGGTGTAATGGTTAGCACTCTGGACTCTGAATCCAGCGATCCGAGTTCAAATCTCGGTGGGACCTGAGTTTTTTTCTTCGTTCCCAGCAATCACCTTTGAAAATATGTATTTCGTGTATGTCACGTGTGACACGTGCCTTTACTTGGCCGAAGTCCAATTTTCAACCTAAGGCTATACTTCCATGCATCACACATGGAGGACAACGTGCATCCCTCACTTTATCCCACCAATTGGTATATATCAGTGTATACACACGCACACGCACACGCGCACACACACACACACACACACACACACACACACACCCATGTGGGATAAAAACAAATCCAATCCCATCCCATTTCACCTACATGTTGATAGTTTACCTCCAGATTGTGAAGCACCTTTCTCCAACTCTTGCAACTTCAGGAAATGAATTTTTTTTTTCTTTGCAGAAGCAACCAACAATTCAAAACACTGATTATGTGATCATAATGTAGGCTGCACGCAAAGTTGTTTTGCAGCACGAAAGAACCGTTGGACATCAGACTGAAGAATGCTTTTTCTCCTTCGACATGCAGACCACAGTTATATGTTTGGTTATAAGGTATTTTGTGGATGTCTTTGAAGAACAATGCATTCCAAAAAAGCACATGGAAGATACTAAGAATGTGGTCAATCTAGTGCAGACTGTGTGACCAGCCAGCGATGGTCTGCTGTCAATCAGGTGGTCAAATAAAAGCATTGACCTTCCTGGCTACATTATTTCTCATGCCCTCAAGTACCACTCCACAATAGCAGTTAAATCAATGTGGATGTATGCAGGAATGTCAAGTAAAACTTTAGTCTATAATCCAATAAAAAGAAACGTACAAAGATTTGAAATTGCTGTTTGGATCACAAAGCTCGACCACAGCTGGTTCTCATTTTATTGTATCCTCAAGTGCCAGCAGAAAAAGTTGCTTATGTAACAAAAAGAAGAAGAAGAAAAAACAACAACAACAACAACTGGCTTCTGTGTCTCTTACGCTGAATCCACGTGTTTCCTGTCAGTATTAAAATAGTGTTGTGTAAATTTTACATCCAGTCAATGTGTTGAAAGTTCTGTTCGGCTTCAACCATGTTGTATCTTCCTCTTTTACACAACAAACAGCATAACGTTTAACATCTTTGTTGAAATACTGTGTAACTAATTTCAAATATAGCCTGGAACTGTTGTAACTGAATGATACAGCTATGATTTCACACAGAAGCACATTTCATTAATATATAAAAAAATAATAATAATTGGGAAATGTTTAACAATTTTACTCTGCATTTTTTAACTGTGATTCCTTCTCAAAATTGAATATATATATATATATATATATATATATATGTATTTTTTTTAATGCTGTGAAAAAAGCTTTCCCCAGACACTTTCCTGCAGCTGAAGCTCCCTGCCCTCATGGGAAGTTTGCCACACACTTTAAAAAAAACCCCACTGAATTAGATCAAAACAACCTGGCTTCACTGTTGTGATTGCACAATATTGATGACACTGTTAACTCTACCTTGATTAATGTCTTCTAGCAGTTAATTTTTAATTTGTTTGATGTCCCACAGTTTTGTTTCCTCATAGATGTTCTGTTTCCTCCTCCAGACAGCAGCAGTCTTGTGGTTACTGTCATCTTTAAATCCTCCTTGTTATTGCATGGAAGCTAACACCTGCAGACATTTAATGTTTCTGCTTCTGATCTATGGCTCCTGAGCTCATACCCAGCATCCCACTAAGATTAAAACACGTCATGTGAAGCCAGCGCTGCTGATTAATGTTTCTGCAAAGGCAATATGACTGAACTGCCTCATGTTTTAAAAAGCAAGGAGCGTGTAAGAAATGTAAAAAGATAGTTGCATCGCAAGTGGTGGTGACGATGGGCCCATCAGTGCCATGAAATGTGACATTTCAGTAGCAGCTTATTTGTCATGTGGGGAAAAAATAAATCAGTATGTACACGAGGTAGCAGCATACACACGTTAAATAATCAACCACTTTTTCCTTTGCAAAAAAATGCCTTTTCC
Source organism: Blennius ocellaris (assembly GCF_963422515.1). Lineage (NCBI taxonomy): Eukaryota > Metazoa > Chordata > Actinopteri > Blenniiformes > Blenniidae > Blennius > Blennius ocellaris. Next base: position 20,473,634 of record NC_137660.1, on the reverse strand, counting down.
ACTCCAGCTGGTTTTATGGAAAAGCATGGTCATAACTAAGACACAGTCAATTCACAGACGGTAATAGTGTAACTATTAAAGTAATTTACTGTATCAGGAAGACAGAGGGAAATCAGAATGAGAACCAATTTATTAATCCCAGAGGGGAAATTGGGTAGTTTCAGAGTCCGGTATCGTATGAGATGTTTCATATAGTGTGTTAAAAAAAAAAAAAAAGAAAGGGTAAATTCTAAATTTGAGGGTTTTTTTGGAGGTGACTTCATTATTTCAGGCCTTTGGGCTCTTTCACTCTGTGAACTTACCCTTTTTCAACCTTTACTACTCTCGTGACATCTTTGGACGTCTGTAGTGGATATAGATAAAACCAGAAGCTATCGACAACAGTAATGGAAGATTTCAGTTCAGTTGAACAGATCTGTTGGTTTTATTTGAGGACAACATGGGCGAAAGAATCTTTACCCCAGCAGTTATGTTTATAGATACATAACAGGTGGGACAAAAAAAATGATATGAATTTAAAAAAAATGTAAACAACTATCACCTCACTGAGCTGACCTGTACATACAAAACCTGCACTTCCGACAAACACAGATATTATTTCACAGTTTCTGTACAGATATCTTCAATTCATAGATAGATTCATTCTGGGGCTTTCGGTCTGTGTGTGATTCAATCTCACACAGACTAATGAAAACTCTGACAGTCTGCTGCGGCTGCTGACTGAGCATTCAAGCTGTTATTCAGACTCACCAGGCAGATTTGTAATTTTCATATTTTACCCGATAAAAGATCTCCAGTCATGGGAGGAAAGTAACCATTCCATACGTAATGTGGTTATTCAAACGTTATTCCACTCTGCCTCCCTTATATCTCATTTTGTCATCTGAAATATTCATATCTCTAAAGGTAATACTATATCTGACATGATGATTCAGCCGCTGTCTGACCTGTTATTGTCTCCTCAGTGCACTTGATATGGATCTTCCTTCAATTCAACATTGAAATGACACGGCAAGGTATCTCAAAAAAACAATCTGATAGTCTGGTATTAGCAAATCCCAATTTGTTTATTTGTATGAACTGTGTATCTTGACAACCACCACAGAAGGGCAGCAGAGGGCAGGACAATGAGGACATTTTGTCCTTGTCCACAGAGCAACCTGCCAGTTTTAATTTGCATGTGTCCCCTGATTGAATGTCCACAGCTGTTTTGATGACAATGAAATTAGTACAGTCAAAACTATTGCAGTCAAAACTGAAGTGAAAACCTTAGATTTTGTTTCGGGTCAATGAAACGTAGGATATTTCATTTTACATTTCTCAGTGGCTTGATTAAAAGCCAGAATACACATAGAAACACATACTGGGATAAAAGTCTAAATCCACATTTGAACATTTGAACACAAGCAAATAGAGCATGAGGATCAATGTTTGAATCAAAATTAAAAATGTTATATTACCTTTGATAAGACAGCTGTCTAATGTTTGGAGTAAACAATTATGAATAAAAGAATTGTCAGGCCACCAAAAAGCCATCGGTGTGCAGAAACTGTATTATTATATTGTTATATTATTGTTTGCTTGTCTGCTGTTTTCTCCCTTTAACTTAACCAGTGGAGGGAGATGATGAAAGCCCACGGCTAAGTCTCCTGTGATTATATCCTGAGTAACCAGAAGTGACGAGGTAATCTCTCTCTCTCTCTCTCTCTCTCTCTCTCTCTCTCTCTCTCTCTCTCTCTCTCTCTCTCTCTCTCTCTCTCTTTCTTGCTCCCTATTTATTCTGTTTCGCACATGTGTAATAACAGGAACAAAATATAGCCTACAATGGATTTTAGCACCCAAAATAAATTGGAAGTGTAAACTGTCTCACAATACGTATCTACAATTGGTTGAAGATCACACACGGCACCTTGGTTGATTTAGAAGAAAGAAAATAAAACTTTGAATTGTCTTTTATTCATCATGTTACTGCATTGGTAACTCTCCCAAATTAGTATATTGTTATTACAAAATAGTCAAAGAAATCATTTTACTCATTAAAGATATTTTCTGATGTTGTTTGGCCCCTTTGCCTTGGTAGGATATGGCTTCACATTTAGTGCAATTAATCGATCATTTTACCTTAAAATAGGAACAAAAATGAATGACAGTTTGCTTGGGGGATACATATTAGTGCAAATGTGCTTTTTCAATTATACAATACAGTTTTAGGAAGTCATATAGGATTATTGTTATTGTTATTACATCATAAAGTGGGACAGTGGTGCTAAGTAGTGTGCCACCATTCTGTATTACTGAAGCCCAGTAAGAAATAATCTGATTCAGAGAATTTCATTCTTTGATGGTAAATTATGAGTGATTTTGCTTCGTTTAAAACAGGTTTAAGTTTTACATTTTCAAGTAATTTGTTAATTGCCATACAAAGGGTAAAAAGCATGTTTTGTATATTGCTGTTTTGATATGTACAAGCAGTAAAAACACATTGGGCCCGACAGAGGCTTCCACTTTGAAAGTAAAAAGTGGCAAAGGTATGGGCCTGTAACTGTCATCTTATGTTGCTCATTTGCAATTTCATTCTTTCTTTTTCTTTACATTATATTGCAGTTTTAAGATATATATCAATATTAACCTGCGTTCTAAACTTTATTTATTCCTTTTTGTATGACCATTTAAGACATTGCAAGTAACTAATTTCAGTGAAACTAAACAGAAATTAATTCAATAGCTTGCATTTCATTTACCAATTTTAGTTTTATACAACTGTGTTGTACAAAACAATCCCAGTAATATTGTCCTGTATGAGTCAGTATTGCTTAAGTGTCTAAAATGTATTGAAGGATTGCAGTTTGTGATGATTTCATGTGTTGTTTGCATTTTTGGTGTTGGCAAGGATTGTCCCACACATTTTGAATCATCTGCCATGGCTTGAATGTACATCTCTGAAGAGATGTGCTGATGTTTTATTTCCTTCTTCTAATTATTATATTGATTAATATTAAACAAGCAAGAAAGCACTGAAATAATGATGACTTCAACAACAATACATGTACGTTGCAGTATAAGCACAAATGAAATCATACACATATTAAAAATGAAACCAAAAATTCCTAAAATTGTTACAGCTTTTCATATGAACCATTGTCTTCTACAATAGTGATAAGTTTGTTTACAATAACATTTTTCATTATTTTACATTTAGTCATGATAGACAGTTATTAAAGAATTTGTGTATATGTTTTCTAAAACAATTTTCAACAAAAAGTCTAACTTCGTGTTCTATAGTGAGCCTATAAATTATATCCACTTGAACTTGAACCCATATTTACACAACAGTTGTCAGTTAGTTGCAAAACTAACTGACTTTCGTCCTTTAGAAATAAGTTATTTATTTTTCAGATACATTTGTGAGATTCGGTGATGTTACCAAATTCTCCAGTGTTTTGTTTAAAATTGTTATATCACTTAAAATGACAGCTTCCGGTTAATATTGGTGGAATGCCAGGAGGAGGGGGGGATGTCAAACACATAATTGACTCGGGAATGGGGTGAATTATGATGCTCAGAGTCACCAAACTCAAATGATTTATCAAAGAAAGCAGTTGTGAGATGTGTGACGCTCACCTGAGCCGCTCAGGTTTTCTCTCTCTGCTCTCAGCCGCGAGGCGCGTCACCAGTGACGTCGGGGAGGGTTGTAATCAGTCACGTGACGCGCGCACGTCTGGATAAAGCGGCGCTTGAGACTACACAGTCCATCTCGACCAGTCCAAGCCCACTCAGTGATAGTATTATTGTGATTTCGGGGAAACGGATTTAAAAAAAATTGGACAACAAACGGACAAATATTCTTCCTCTACAGAAATCTCATCTTTTTTTTATTTCGACCTGCGCGCATATACTCCACAGATCGTCTCTGTACATCGTCGTGATGTGAGTAGAATTCCTTTAATTATTTTATTTATATTGTGACTAGAAATACACGACGTTCACACTCTGCTTTTGTCTCATCGAGGTGGTTGTTTTGTTTTGCTTTTTGATAACCTGAAATCGAGTACTTGTTGGTGGTGGTAGTTATTCGTGATGCTTTCAGTTGTTATTTTGACGCCGGCTTATTTATTTGCACAATTCATAGTCAGATAAGCATGTTTTGTTAATGTTTGAAGCTATAAGCATTGCTCCAATAATTTAATTCCCCACGTTGGAGCGTTGATGTGTGTGTTTGATTTGCTGTACAAATAATGCGCCCATTGGTTACGGCGAAGTCATATGGGGGATTATTCTATTGCATCCCATGTAGATGCTCCATAAGATGGCTTCTTCTTCTGAGGTGTGCACCAGAGAAATCCCCTCTGTTATTGTGTCCATTTGTATTATTTGCCCTCCTCTGCCGGTGTGCGCTTTACGCGCCTGTCACGCAGGGCTCTGGAACATTTCGCTCTTTCCAGCATCACCTCATACTATTTTCTCTCTCATCTCTTCTCTGTGTTTATCCTGGGCGTGTGTGGTTTCCTCATCAGGCAGCCAGGGTTCCCCCTGTCAAACATAAGGAATGCAAATGGCTGATGTGGGTGAGGGTTGTCTCCGTGGCTAAGAGGGAACAGATGCTGAGTGAAATGTTGTGGTACTTCCTCCCTGCCCCCCTGCTGTTGTCACGGTCCTCTAATCTCCACAGCCTCGGACTGTCCAGCAGCCTCTGCTTCCGTCTCTTTAGGCCTTGTTTACAACAGCACTGTGATTCTCAAAGGCCTTGATATTTCAAGAGGATTTACAAAATGCATGATTCAATATGTCCTCGGATAAATTCCAGAATGAGACAAAACAACAGTCCTGATATCATCTGAATGACAGTTTTGTGATGAGTTGCTGGTATATTAGTGAGTTATCCGAATTGCCCCAGCTTGTTCTGTCCTGCTATGTGTGTTTACACTACAAGGTAGTATATTGACTCACTCAAAAATCTATTAGGATGAATCAGGTGTATGCCACATCCCGAAACAGAGCCAAGCCAGGCCTAAGACAGCCTGGCACTACAGTCGCTCAACAGAGTACATAAACAACAGAGGCATGGCTTATATTTTACATAGTGGCCATTTGAGGTTTATTAAACAAGCCAGGCATGGTCTTAAGATGAAATATTCTGATTGAAAAGACGGTCGATGAATAATCAATAGCATTTTTTTGAAAATTTAGAAAAATGTTTTGGGAGTGAAATTGTGCTTTTTAAACATCCATACAGTTCTGGACCCAATTCCAGGTAACTGTGGGCAAAGGCAGAGTTCACCCTGGACAGCTCACATGGAAAACACAGAGAGACAGAGTAGCCTATCGTACATTTATAGTATACCCACGTTCAATGTAGCGTCACTTCTTAACCTCACAAGCATTACAAGCAATTATCACAAAAGGTTCATTGTATTCTCCAGGTGAGTTCACAACGCAATAAATGCATAATATGCAATAAGCAAAACGCATTTTAAAAGTGGTGCAGAGGTAATGGACATAGAAATTGCAGGTATAAACCAAACGAGAAAGAGCAGTCTGTGTTATCCTGAATGGAGCAGTGCAATCAGAGGAAGCAGAACAACGTGCTGGTCTCTGACAGTGTGGGAAAAATATCATGTTTGTGATTCCTGAAGGGCCAAGCTGAACCAAGTGCTTGGGAACATTGCGGCTTTACAAATTTCTGCTGCTGACGGTTGAAGGTGACTCACAACAACAGTAGTGGCTACGAATAGAGAAGTTGGTTTGTTAGCTGGCTCAAAGAGGAAATCCGCTATGTCTTTATTTGTCGCGTTGTTGTGAAAAAAGACTGGTGAATGAAGAGATTGCAGTTTCTTTGGGGACTGAGAGTGACTCACTTCCAGTCTTCAACTAATGCAGGATTGCCTCCAATAAAAGAAGTAGGGAAACCTGTTTGAAAATCACATTGGAGGTAAAATATTGAATCTGATGGAAACAGATTTATTTATGTCTCCCGTCCATGACCAGGCCTCAAAGAATTTCTCAAGATAAACCATCATAATTTCAAAATATTTATTTACTGAACTCTACCCATTTGCGATTTCAACAGAACTACCCATTAGCCCACAGGATTCTAGTTAAAAGCACCCAGAAGCACTCAGATGCTGATTTCAGCATCAGAGTGAGACATGTTCAATCTGCAGTTCACTGCTCACTTTTAATGTTGTTGCTATGGAGAAGATTAGATTTAATTTTAGGCCTCCACTTCCTGTTGAGGGGGAGGAAGAGACGCAGTGGATGCCATGGTAGTGGGAGCTGGAGATTACATCTATATTTAATCCCAAACCTTCCAAGTATTATGCGACACATCTGTCATGCTACCAGCTGTATATTTAGCAGTGTTCATGCGATGTGTACTGAGAGCAGGTATTTTACAGGCTCTAGAGCACTGCTTCGCTCATACAGGAGGAGGATGAGATGAGTGGAGATATGTTGGACTTTGGCCTGTTAGATCATTAGATTAAATCCGTTGTAAACACAGATTACAAAAGAAATGGTTTTTCCATCATGACTGTGCTTGGCTGTCTCCATCCTGACCATGTTTGTTGAAGCTTTTATGGTGACGAGGCACAATTTGTGACCCGCCGGTGAACCGTCTTAATAGTACATTGCCTCATGATATTTGATAACCTTGAGTATGGGGAGGACTGGCGGGATGTGTTTTAATGGCAGACATTATCTGCTATCGGGAAGACATGTAATATTATAATCAATCTCATATGAAGAGAGAAGTCATCGCATATCATCTTTCACTGACTAATACTTGGAGAAAAACACTGTTTTCTATGTGTAGTTGATTAAACTCAACTTGTCAAATTGAAAATTGCAAACTGAGAAGTGACATTGTGAAAATTACAGAGTTAAGCAACATTTTAAAAATAGCTTTTAATAGATGCTATGTTTCACATTGTAGATAATTCTAATAATTTTAATTATTGGATCGTAACATTTATTTGCAAGATATTTTTGTTTCTCAGCCTCAAGCTCTGTGACCAGCTGCCTTCTCCGCTGCCATTTTATGCATTTAGAAAGACATCTACTTATATAATCTATCTCATGTAAGAAAAGGGTCATCATTTATCTTGGTTGAGTGAAAAATCTGTTTCATTGACTTGTTCCCACTTCACTGTGGAGTCACTGCAGCTTACGGTCTTTTCCAGTGGTCTCGGTCCAAAGCATCCTCCCTCACTGATTTTCTCTGTATCTGAAAAGTTGAGTTTTCATCTCCTGCTTCTTCTCTGGAGCTCCATATTCACAGCTCACAGTGGGTGAATGACTTTCTTTTATTTCAATAATATATTATTCATATGAATATTTTCCATTACTGAAAAACAATGCAGTAAAAATGCAGAGTTTCTAATAAAGTGTTTCTAAAATGTCAAGAATGTCAAAATGTTTGTCTTCAATCTTTCATTGCTTTTAGACATTGAAATATAATAAATATTGTTTCATAAAAGATTGACAAAACATAAAGAGAAACATTATTCACATTGTGCACATATCGATGTGTATTTGTGCACATGCAGAAACACTTACAAAACAGGCAAGTAAATATCCAGGATAATAAAATGAAGTAAAATTATGCAGCAAGATTAATACAATCTGAGACAGTTGGACAAGATTGAAAATGACATATAGGAAGCCTTGGGACTCAATTTTGTTTCCATTTGACTGCATTTTTTTTGTTTGTTTTTATGTTTTTGTTTTTACCACAGATAAAAGATTATGTAGATGAGTGATGAAGAAACCATTGAACATGACAAGTGCATATATTGCATCTAGTGGTATAAACTATTCCATATAAAGAAAAGAGTTCCATTCAATCTCTTTTCATCAAAAATATATGTTAATGAATTCACACGTTAGATGATGGACTTTTAACCCCCTACTGAAAAAAAGAGACTCATGAGAAAACTGAAAAAGCTTGAGCAAACATTATAAAAGCAGATATTTTAAATACACTGGGTTTTTTTTGCCTTGAACCTTAGAATTCACTGTCCATCATGTTTGTTCTTTACAATGGAACAAGCTGTTATCAGGCTTCTGCAGAACTCGATGTCGACCCACTTATTGGAATCAGGTGTGTTGGCATGGAAACATGTTAAGCAACGTTTCTCGGTCTGGTCCTGGGGTCTCACTGCCCCACATATTTCACAAGTATTCCTATTACAGCACATCTGACTCAAATGAATGAGTTGTTTTGATAAAGCAGGAGGCTGGCGATACTCAATCATCCCAAAACCAGGGGTTGAGAAACACTCCTGTAAGTGCTGCTGTTCTATACGCCTCATTTGCCAGGAAGTGAAATCCACTACTGAAAACATAAGGCAGTGTTCAAGGATACCAGGAAAAGATGAGAAGGTTTTTCTGTTGTTGATTCGTCAGATTTACCCAAAAGGCTTTGCACAGCAGAGCCCAAGCAACAACAAAACAGCCATCAGCTCATAAGAGAAAATTTGACATAAACAAATGCAAATGAAAAGACTTCAGGAACCATGAGCGACTTTGTGTTGTTGAGTCATAATTCATAAACACACTGTTTCTGATGTGCCGGACAAACAGGGTTATAAAACAAACAAATAAAAAAGTCCACTGGATTCAAATTTACAGATAAATCAGTTGAAAGCCTTCCTGATTTATGATCAGAGGTTCAAGCAGAAACTGTCATTCTTATTGGAGTACTTACCGACTCTGAATTGCTCTCATTCCCCTGCACAACATTGATTATCTTCTATAGATTCATTCTTTTCATGTCCTTGTATTTACAGCCACTTCTACACTGTGAGCTAGTAAACAGTGACTGGCTGTTGGTCTTATTACAGAGCCACAGGGGAGGAACAACACACGGGCCCATTAGCTTTAAAGTCTGTAGAAGCCAAAGTCTTAAGTAGGTGAGATATGGGCACAGCCTCTTCTGCGCCACAGTTCCTAACAAGTGACATGTCCAACACGGAGGATGACATTATGCTCACTCCCACATATCCCAGTGGGGAAATAGGCAGCTGTTTATCAGTTTGCCAGTGAGTGTGGAAGAACTGCTGAGAGAGATAAAGCAGGCTCTTCAGCTGCAGTACAAAACACTGGCCCAGTGCTGAGAGGGCTTCCAGGGCTCCCTGCTTTGTGATAAAGCCATAGCAAGCTGATTCATAGGCGCTTTCTCTATTCCTCGCGCTTTCATGACATTGTTGAGCCCAGAATACACGCCGGCTGAATTTTACTTTGCAAAAAGCCCAATAAAAGTTTTGCTTGCTGCACTACAATGCACCTTTTTCCTGAACGCTGTGTCACAGCCCCTTGTTCTTATGCCGTCTGCACATGTTGTTTTTCTCTGTTTCCTCCACCGAGGCATGTGTTTTATTTTATTTAACTGGCCATGGCTTATAGCAAGGTCAATGGTCGCCAGCCCTTCTATATTTCTTGGTGAAGTATCGTGTTTTTGCAGACAGGAATGTACGGTAAATGCTTCCAGATGTTCTCATTATATGCTGTTATTTCTTCTTCTTGTAATGTAAGTGATGCCTGCATTTTTCTCGCCGCGTCATATTTCAAGTTTAAGACGGCGAGTACACAGGGAGGGAACTCAAAGAGGTTACAGTTTTTGCCAGCTTAAGATATTGAGATTGTCTCACTTTTCTTGTTTGTTTTCAGGATAGAGGACATTTTGCTGTGATATTAAAATGCATAATGGAGGCCCTGCTCATTTCTCTGCTTTTACAGCCCCACATTGTGGGAATGGGACATGATGGAGGATAAAGGGCCTCGTGTAGCCGACTACTTTGTGGTTGCCGGCCTCACTGACTCATCCAAGCCTCTGGAGGAAGACCTGCACTTTGACGATGCCGGTCCCAAGTCAGTAAAACCCAAAGCCCCCATCACAGATGTCGCTGTGGTGATCCGCTCCCTGGGCGAAGAGGTACCCCCAGGTTTCACCTGTGTAGAAAGCACCCCTTCAGGCCTCTCTGCAGAGCTCAATGGAGCCAGCCTCAGGGGCCAGCAGATATTCTTGTGCTTCAAGCGAGGCCGAGATAAGCCTCCACTGACGGATCTCGGGTAAGAAGTAATCCTTCCTCACGACCCTTCACTCACCTACTGCCACTAATCACCTCTCTGCCTCGGGTCACTGTAATCGGCTCTTAAACATATCCTCTAGTTAGACATCTCTTAAATCTGTAATTTATCAAAGCTATCCAGTTTTGGGAAACATTATATGTAGAGTCACTTCAACGCTGCGTTGACTTCCAGGATCCTGTATGAGTGGAAGGAGAAGCTGAAGTCTGGATGTCACATAGTCCAGACCACGCCTTCAGGCCGCCCTGCCAACATCAGCAGCTCGTCCTCTCAGCGCATCTACATCACCTACCGCCGCGCTCCAAAGAGCCAGCCCCACACTTCTCTGGCCGTCACTGATGTCTGCATCATCATTCCCGGGAAGGGGGAGACGCCCCCTCACACCTTCTGCAAGGTGGACAAGAACCTCAACAGCAGCATGGTAGGGCGAAGTAATACAATATTCATTCATATAAATAAAGCATGTTTGTAGATATGATTTACAAAGTGTTTTTGTCTATCTCTCTCTGTATTTTTCCAGTGGGGATCCTCAGTCTACCTTTGTTACAAGAAGTCTCTGGCTAAGGCAAATGCGATTGCATACAAAGCAGGTGAACTATAGCACTGAAACATGTTGAATAAAAGATTTCTTTCAGTAGTTATACTGACTGCGTGAAAATGGTTTGTGTATGTGTGCACAGGTCTGTTGTGTAGGTACCCCGAGGATGACTACGAGTCTTTCCCACTGCCTGAGTCGGTGCCCATGTTCTGCCTGCCCATGGGGGCAATGATTGAGTGCTGGCCAGCACACACCAAACACTCCCTGCCTGTTTTCTCCACATTTGTGCTTACCGGGGCCTCTGGAGAAAAGGTAGAGCCTCTGGCATGTATTTCTTCCCCCAGTAACTGTGCTCAATTATCCTGCTGTCTTTTTTGCATCTTCTCTGATACTTTTGCAGTCACAAGCAGGTTGCCAAACACAGACTAATACAAACTCGCATTGTGACATCGCCAAGAAAAATACCACTCTCTGTAAAATCTGGCTGTTTCTGTGACATCATCATTGATTACGGAGTTCCCCAGAAGTTCACATTTCTTTTTTCAGCCTTTTAAATACAGAAATTCTCCTTTAATGGCCTCTTTTCAGCTCCATTCCGGCTCCATATCTCTCTCTCTCCCCCTGTGCATTAAGAGCCGTGATGCATTCAATGATAAACTGTGCTGGTATTTCGACAAAACCAGAAAATCCTAATCAACTTCTCGACTCTGACTGCAATCAAAAACAGTCTAAAGGCTATGTTTAGAATACTTAAAGCCTGTTAGCTTTTTCAGAGCAATGCAGCATAAAAAAAAATCTTTTTTCGCAGTTCATCTTCTGAATAATGGATGCTCATGCGCCACTCGGGCTGGTGCGCAGGTTTTAAATACTGAATGCCTCAGTGCTCATTTCTTCCTGCCTGCAACCTCTCGTCTGCAGACTATAGTCTCATGACACTCCATGCCTGAATTAATTTGTTTATTTATTTGAAAGAGGGAACTTCAAAGGACTGAGCATGATTCAGCTGATTTATTAAGATGACAATTCTCTTGTGAAGCTGCCACTACTTCCTATCTCGATATGCACAGTCAAAGGGCTCTGTTTTATCTTCGTTAACTTTGCATTAAGGTTTTAACAAGTGTCTGTCCCCTTGAGCATGTACTGTATTCTTTATACAAATCATCATACCTCAACTGTGATCCTTTTGTGCGCAGGTGTACGGAGCAGCGATTCAGTTTTATGAGCCTTACTCAGAGGAGAGCCTGTCAGAGCGTCAGTGCTCACAGCTCGGCCTGCCAAGCTCTGATCTCGGACCTGATGGGACCAGGAATGTTTACAGCAACAAGAGCATCTGCCTGCTCTCCCACTGGCCCTTCTTCCAGTCCTTCCGGAGTTTTCTCACTTTCCTTTACCGATACGCCATCTCCGGACCACATGCCCTCCCCATTGAAAAGTTAGCAAGTTTTATAGTTGTTTATATTTGAGTCGCTCAGTCAATTCAAAATCTGTTAAACACCTAAATGCACCACCTGCGTGACTAATTGATTGCTTTCCTTTCTACAGACACATTTCTCACTTCATGCACAATGTGCCGTTTCCCTCTATTCAGAGACCACGTATTCTTGTGCAGGTGAGCCTAAAACCTTATAAGCAAAGAAATGACTTCTATTTTTAGTGGCTCCTCTATTTGGTTTTGACATAAACTCATTATAAGCTCATCCAATCCAGTACTATGCAAACACACTAATGCTTTTTTTTGGTGTCATTCACAGTTATCTCCACATGACAGCCTGATACTGAGTCAACCTGTGTCCTCTCCACTGCCGCTCAGGTAGTGAAACCTCAGCAAGTTGCAAAATTGTGACAGGAGTATTTAACTTTTACTTCTGTGTCACTGTTCAAACAATGTTGACATCATTTCTGTGCTTTCTTTTGCGGCAGTGGAGGAAGCCTGTCCACGTTATTGCTGAATCTGGGCCCAAAGAATGCCGCCACTCTGCTGGTGCTGGCAGTCACAGAGCACAAGATCCTGGTTCATTCCCTGCGTCCGGATGTCCTCACCAGTGTCACTGAGGCCCTTGTTTCTGTAAGTCTCATGCTCTCTTATGACTGAAGGTTGTGGGTAATATACATTTACCTACAGGACTGCGGTTTAAATAAATTTATGATAATCATTGTGATGCAAATGTTTCTCGATCAAATGCATTGATTGAAAATGGATTGGTGGCTGTAGAATTGTTCAAAACTGTTGAAAAAGTAAACGCTTCTGCCCCTTTTGTTTAAAATAACGTCAGCTTTAAATAACTAGCAGTCCTTTGATATTGTGTCAGTTTCACCGAGTTATGGGAGTTACTCATGTAAAATCTTTTTAATTGTTTTAAAATGGTCCCTTGAGGTATGATGTATGTTCTTTTAAGAGATTTTCTTAAATTAAATGTGTATTGTTTTCTTTATGTGGCTAGAATGGTATACAGCTTAAGTTAGGATCCCTGCAGTGTCTCAACTGATGATAGTGATCGTGATGGACGTGTATTCTCTCTTACAGATGATTTTTCCCTTTCACTGGCCGTGCCCCTACATCCCTCTGTGTCCTCTGGCCCTGGCAGATGTGCTCAGTGCACCGTGCCCTTTCATCGTAGGTGTGGACTCCAGATACTTTGACCTGTACGTCCCTCCGGCTGACATAAGCTGCGTTGATCTCGACACCAACACCATCTCTCAGTAAGTGACCTCTGACAGTAGCCCACGCATGATAGACAGCCTCGTCCAGCTTTAAAGGTACCCAAGTAAAAATCCCTTTTCCATGGCTGGGATTTTTATTGTTTGCCCTGTGTTGACTTCCAAGGTTATCAGTGTCTGTCAGCAAGAGCCTCTCTTATGTAACGATAGGAGCTGGAATGTGAACTATTCTTACTGTACACATAAGCCCGCAGGGGTTTCAGTGGTCTCCAACATCAATTCAAAAGTTGTTTTGCGGGGAGATTAAATTGTCAATGCGGATGTCAGTGAATCTGGCTCCTTCCTTATTTCTTTATGCAATGTTTCTCCGCTGTCCTCCTGCGTAACGAAGACCATATGCTGTGCTTTCAGAAAAGACGACAAGAAGGCTTTAATGTGGAAAATCCTGCCGAGGAGAGCCTGCAAACATCTTCTGAATACTCTGAATAAGATCCATCAGCAGCTCACTGAGGGTGAGTCCAGTCTGCTGCTGTGTCATATCATAAGTGCTGTCGTGAATAATTTAGGTTGTCTGCATGGGTCTGTTGAGTCAGCCTGAACCATTAACTTTGTAAGCTAAAACTTACTGGATGCAAACACTGGTACATTAAAATAGCTTATGTGGTTTACTTTGTCTCTGGAGAGCTTGTGTATATTGTGCCAGCTATTCCTAATTGTGTATGCTCTCTTCTTCATTGGGCCTCTTATGCTTTAATTACTCTGTGATTCCAAGAATTTATTCTTCCACTAATTTGAATCTTGTGTCTTTGAATATATAAATATCTATTATGGTATTTTATAAAATAGAACCATTAGTTTCTCTCGTCGTGATGGATGAACAGCAATGCAATAATGCTATGAAATAGCTCTTTATTGTCAGATTAATGTTTGGTTTTCTATTGTTGTACCTCAGTTCAGCTAGAAATATGACAAAGCAATGTCATGTGATCTATTTTTACCCAATTTTTACCAATGCTTTTAGTTTCTGGCCATACAGATGGAAACGTTGGCTTATCTTTGCAGCACTTCGATCCAGACAGAAATATCTTAAGAACTATTGATTAGATCGCTCTTAAATTTTGTAGAGACATTTAGGATCCTCAGTGGATGACTCCCAGCAGCTTTGATCCTTTTATTTTAGCACAATCAAAGTACTGTGACGGAATATTCTGTGCACTCATCACATTGTGGGAAAGGTTTTAACTTAAGTCATTCTTTATTGAAAGTCATTGTGATGTTGGTGCACGCGGTTCCCAATATTGGGCTGCGACCACACCTAATCTCGTTCAATAAATCCTTATGATGCTCCTGAGAAGAAGATGCTTACTCATTGATTTGAATCTTGTGTTGGACTGTAAACACAATTGGGGTCAGGGGTAGCATTTACTCTCATAGTGTGATTTCTTTAACCATGCCAGAGTTGAAAAAATGGGAAAGTTTTCTCTTTAGTCAGGTTTGCTTTGCACAGTTATACTTGAACAGCAATGCTGTGTGATTGCCCTGTTGCAATGAAGTGCATAGTAAATAATTGTATGTAATATTTCATACAGCCCAATACTCACTCAATAGCTTAATAAATGCAGTAAGAAGTCAAAACAGAACATTCGCTTACCTCAGTTTTGGATACATGTGACGACTGATGAAATCACACTTGAAGCACTATCGAACTAGGCTTCATTTGAGTTGGACCAAACATGACAGTTGTGGAGTCACAACTTATTCATCAAGCCATTCCCAGTATTACTGGATCAGCTGTGTGAACCTTGGCTTTGTTGTGCTTTTGGTTGGGTCAACGAGGGAGCCTCCAGGTATTATTAACATGCAAGGCAGTAGTGCAATTCTTTGTTGTCAAACTATTAGTGTCTTTTGTTTTGGACTTTCAGGCGGCCATTTAAACCTTGAAGATGCACAGATGGACCACACAATGATGGACAGTGAACTTAACGGTGGAAAGAGCCTCCACACCCTAGAGCTGGAGATCCAGGAGGCCTTCCTGCGGTTCATGGCAGCCATATTGAGAGGTTACCGTTCCTATCTCCTGCCCATCACCCAAGCCCCCTCTGAGAAGACCACTGATGCCAGCTCTCTGTTCGACATCCAAGGTTTTTTTGCAGCTGCAGCCTGTAATGTTTCATACTGCTTGTAATCAAAAACCGTGTTGACACGTTACTGTTTTCATTCCCCTTTGATTTAGTGTTGGAGTAGGTTAGGGGGTTAAGGTCTGAGAGGTGCTGCATCAAAGTTTGCCCTAAATCACTGCTGTGACGGATGTGGTGATTTAACTTAAACCTCGGTGGAAATTAGGCTTGGATGACAAGTCAGAGAAGCCGCTATGATTAATAGCACAATGTCCCAGCACATCTGTGCGCTGTTATGTAAGCAGAGCAGGAGCAAGAATAACTTCTTTTAGTATTTATTTCCTGTAAATGTTGTTTTGCTCTGCAGTTGAGTATTCGGAAACGGAAAGTCTGAATTCATAATGTCACCAATGTAAATCGCTTTTTTTTTTTATTTGTGTTTTACAGGCTTTCTGAAGAGCAGAGATCGCTCGCATCAGAGGTTTTACTCCCTCATGAGTAAGACTCAGATGTTCAGTCGTTTCATAGAAGAGTGCTCCTTTGTCAGTGATAAAGATGCAAGTCTGGCTTTCTTTGACGAGTGTGTTGATAAGGTGAGGTTTACTGCAAATCTTTACTATAGATTTTCTGTGTCAGGTACAATACATCACACTCATCGTGCTGTACGAGGACAACAGCTCAGTGAACAGTATTTAGTCTGGCCTCCACTCAATAGCAAACTTTCTGATCCATTTAGAGGGATGATTAATCACATGCTGTCTTCTCAATTAAGATCTTATGGTGGCTTTCGGTTTAATTTGAATGTGGCTTTCGATTTAATTGGAATGAGTTAATAAATAAATAATAGCTATTAACAAAACACAATTAACATCCCGGCATATCCCATAAGGCTCGAAATAGCATTGGTGCTAAGCTGTTCCCGTCTATACTTCCTTACTCACTCTTTTCTGTCTGGTTAAACTAATTCTTTGTCCTTGTATTATTCTATTCTCTAATTTTCTGCCTTTTGTATCTCTTTCTGCTCTATCATTTGGTGTCACGGTCGCTGCCTCTCAGTTATTCACCACTGGAAGCAAGGTAAGCCAAAAGAAGAAATGTGGCTTTATCTGTCTTTTGTTGTTTTTAGTCAATCTCCTTATTTTAGAGGCAGCATTTTGCAGTATGAGCCCAAACACTAAAACACCATCCCGGTCCTCTGCTTCCAGGGATGTGCATTTGTTCATATATCAAAGTGACTTAAAGCGTGGGACGCCTAAATGTGAGGATGTGCATGAGCTGTCAGGAAGCTGCATTATTGAACCAGGTTTCATTAGAAAAAAATGAGAACTGCCTCCTACTGGTCCTTCCTCCAACTCTTAACATAATGGCATTAATTATATGTGCTTGTTGAGATTACTGTGTGATCTCCTGACGTCAGCGTCCATGAAATCTAACAATGCAACGAAATTGGAAGACAAATGCACCGTGGTAATAATCTGTATTTACTAAAATGTTATGACGTTTTTTTTTTTTTTTTGCTGAAATCCCGTGGGAAGTAGCACTCATTGTTAGCGTGTGCTAATTTTTTGCAGATTTGACAGCTTTGATGAACAGAGCCTCTTAGCATCCTTTGTTGCTCACACAAAAACACACAAAACATCTGCCTCCCGCCCAGAAAAACATCTCCCTCCCCCTCTGTGTGTGATTGCACATTTGTGCAATCAGGAGGAAGTCACCATTTACATCCTGTACCAACAGTTAGAGCCTCCGTATTAAAAGTTGTTGCGGTTAATATTGGGAAGTGGAAGCACTGATTCATTCAGCGTCATTGCTGCTGAGGTTGACAACAAATGTACTATTGGGAAAGACCTTCTGGGTGCAAGAGGAAGGGCAGCAAACGGAGAAACACTGAGCAGAATTGAAGCGAGGGCAAATAGGTCAGTGGGAGTCAGTCGACTGAATCATCCACTCAACTGAGTGGAACAAACCCTTTAATGCAGGAACACTGGGGAAATATTCAAATGCTGTCATAATAGTCATGTTTTGTTTAACCCATGTCTGAGATAAACTGGCAATCAAGCCAGAGAAATCCAGTGACTGAACACCAGCTCAATACGTTTTTTGTGATCTTCCAGTCAAATGCTTTTTGGTGCAGATTTTTTTATTTTTTTTATTTTTTCAGAAAAAGGAACATGCATGTTTTTGCTGTGCTGCTTTGTGTTGCTGCTCTCCTGAGGCAGAAAGCAATGCTTAGTACGACTCTCTCCAAACACGGATCAGTCGGTTAAGAGCTGAAGCAAATGTGGCAGTTTAGTATCAAGTCCTGCTGCCAAAGTGGTACAGCTAAATGATTTCATATCCCCTGAGCGACATAGCATCAATTTTGTCCAGGTCACTGGAATAATTTAGTCTTGGAGGATTCATAGGATACAGCCTCTGCCTTGGCAGTGCCCTTTAGATAAATTATATTGGGGCATAGGCCATATTTTACGATGTTACAAGGCTCATTAGAGGCATCTGTTTGTCTTTACAGACCCTCATATCTGAAGGTCCACTCGGAGTCAAACACTCATGGGGGCAACATGCAGCAGCATTAGCATTTGTCTAGTGTGGTGAAACCTAAAAGCGGGAATGTAGAACAAAGATGGATGTGTGTTTGTTTTGCAAAACAGATTGACAGTGAAAGGCCAGAGGACACCAGACTGATGGAGCTGGATGAATCCCACCGCAGCGAGCACACTGTATATATCAACCCTCCAGAGCTGCCTCCTCTTCCACAGGGAGAAGAGCATCCGCTGTGCTATAGGTACCACCCTGCATATTGATCTTTATCAAACAGACACAAAACAGATTCTTTTTTTTTTGCTCTGTCTCACACGATTTCAATGTGATGCACAAATGCTTCTCCCAAAGGATAAATGTAACTCAAATCTTGCTGAAGCTTTTATCACTGTTGTTTGTCAGGTTTAGTGATATTTTTCTTGAGCTGGAACGCTTTGCTTTTGGTTTCTATCACACTGTTCAAGCTTCGAGGTAATCACACACAAATGGTTGTACTGTTGTGCCGTTTTGCCTGGTATAAAATTTAGGAGATCTATCTCTGTTAAACTTTATCTTGTTTTTTTTTTGTTTTTTTACAGCTACTCTGCCTTTCCTGTTTTGAATGCTGAGCTTCTGGAGCCACTGGAGGGCCCAAATCCATTATCAGCGGGCAGCACCTCGCGTCACAGCAGCCCAGCCAGCCCGACAGCCATCTTCAGACGCTCTAAACAGGTCAGCCACACGAGATTTGGTTGAGATCGATCCATCCATCTTCTATTTTGCTGTATCCAACTCAAGGTTGACTGAAAGATGGAGCTGAGCCAAGCTGACTATGTGTGAAGGGATGGTAAAACCAGGTCGCCTGCCCACCAGAGGACAATTAGACAACCTCTGGTGTACCAAGAAAAAAAAAATTCATATAAACACAGGGAGATCATGAAAACGCCACACAGGAATCAAACCATGAATTAGCTAGCTGTGAGGTGACAGTGCTAACCACTTCACAACAATGACGCCTCTTGAGAACTTCTGACTAGTATACTATTAATTTGTGTGAAACTCACAAATTAGAAAAAATCTCTTTTATTCATGCAGTATTCATTTTTTTTCATTGTGTCGCAGGAGATTAAATCAGCTCAAAAGATGGCCAAAACCTACTCATCGATGCCTCAGATGTGGTCCAAGTGTCTGTTGCGCCACTGCTATGGCCTGTGGTTCATCTGCCTGCCAGGCTTGGTTGGCAACTGCCACTCCAAGGTTCGAGCCCTGCGCACAGCCTACGATGTGCTGAGGAAGATGCAGGACAAGAAGCTGCAGGCTCCAGATGAGGTAAGAAAATGACACAGATCTAAAGATTGTATTTGTCAGATATTTTCATAATCAAGCACCAAGTACATTCAATATTGTTAATGGCTTCCTTTTGTTGAAGGTGTGTTACCGCGTGCTGCTGCAGTTGTGTGGTCAGTACAGCCAGCCAGTGCTGGCCGTCAGAGTGCTGTTTGAGATGAAGAAGGCGGGAGTACAACCCAATGCGATCACCTATGGATACTACAACAAGGTATGTGCTGGTATAAACAAACAAGTATAAATACAGCAAGCAGATAAGTGATACTGCATTATCAGTTTAAATCTTAAAATCTATTGTAACTTTTTCAAGGCGGTTTTAGAGAGTACCTGGCCCTCCACCACCAGAGGAGGCTACTTTCTGTGGGGAAAGCTGAGGAACGTTATTCTCGGTGTGCTTCAGTTCAAACAAGCAGGCAGAAAACAACAGAACCCACACAGAGATCCTCAGCTTTCAGGTAAGAAAACCAACATTCTCCTTTTTCAAAGAAATCAGAATAATCCCACCAGCATCCTAAAATGTACAGACTAGGATTTTTTTCCCCTCAACATCAACACTTATAGCTTAAAATAATTAGCAGAACAAGACAAAATCACATTCAAGATGTCAGTTTACACACAGTAGTCTTCCAAGTCTTCCAAGCTCGTATCGACTTGCAGTATGAGTTTTCACCACAAGGTGGTATGTTGAGTCACTCAAGGAAGCTGCCAAAAACATCATAGCACAAGAATGGCTGATGCTACCAAACAGTGCAGCACTGTACGTGACGAGTGGATATACGTTTACCCACTGGGTCCAATCTCAGCCACTGCAACTAGCAGTCAAAGGACGTTGACCCAAAGCACAGAGACATAAACACACTTTATCCCTTTTAAAAACAACTTTCTGTCAGTAGTCCATGAAATCTCTTATTCTCTGTGTCAGTGCGAGAAATACCCAGAAGACATGAGCTGTTTTTTTACATCCTGTGCTCTTAAACTGACTGACTAAACAACCCAGGATGTTATAGTGTGATTATTTCTTCCCCTTTTCCTTCACCTCTTCACCCCATTATTCATTTTTTAGGTGCCATGCCTGACTTTGTGTTATTTTCATGTTTTAATTTATGTGTGGTGGCGTGTAAAATCTTAAACAATTCAAAATGTAGTGTGTTATATAATTAATGCTGTGTTTTGCCTTTCAAATTAACGATAACATCTTGAAAAATATATCACAGGAAAGATTCAGTTGAAAGCTGCACATGTGTTTGGTATACACAAAGAATTCCAGTTCTTTATGAATTCTTCAACACTTGCCTCAAAGGAAAACAACTTTTGTTAATATTAAAGGGATCAAGTCTCTCTTTCAGTGTGTGTTTTTAAAAATTGAAAGAAGCCTTGATATATAGCTTATCATTTCAAAGAAGCTGTTATCATCTGTTGTTTAACAAAAAAAGAAAATACATCCTACTTATACATTCCGAAGCGAATGATTATTAAAAAACAACATTTCTTAGAAAGCCTTTACATCGTAGTATGAGAACAGATATAGTATGTAAAGTACTCCCACACTGCGTGCATATAGACAGGAAACAGGAACCAGTAGGCATCGCTTAATACCCACAGATAATCAGGTTTTAGGATCTTTAGGACTGATTTATGCGCTCTAGTGATGACTTTGCATTTGCCGGTAAATTAAAGAAATTCTAGAGTGACAGTGTTAAATTTTTCCTAGTTACCGTGTTTCCTAATGAATACATGTAAATGAGTGTGAAGCTCCTCTGGGAACTGTCTTTTCTTCAAGGCTCTTCCCTGGTCTCATTATAAGGTTTATAGCAGCTCCAGCCTCCTGGAGCACTAAATACTTCCCAGTCTGCATTCGTCTAATGACACTAATTAAACAGAGAGGAGAGGTTTTCCACCTCAGCACATACTGCTCACAGGTCTTCCTGATGTCAGTCCCTAATTCCCACAACATAACAAAAAGACTGATTACTTAATGATTACACGTTCTAATGAAAACATCTTGCTTTGTGCTGCTTATTTCCCCCATTGTTGCTGTGTTCATTTTAATTTCATTGACTTTATGTCTGGAAATGTGAACATGAGCTCTGATCTTTGAGGTATTTTAGCGATCATTCAGCTGTGCGTTTACACTTTTTAAAATGCAAATGTGTCATTTAATGTGATTTATTCAACCCTCATTCATTTTTGAGTTGAGATATAAATCATCCCATATTGAGACACCACTCAGTCATGATGACGGCCGAGGGATTCAGAACATTCCTGCATCTTCGCTGTGGAAGATAATGATTGCACCACAGTTCAGCGAGTGTGTGTACATTACAGGAGCTGAACTCAACTCTCGTAATCCTGTTGGTACTGTCATTTGTTTAGCCTCTCATCCTCCCTTCTTCCCTGTTATCTCCCCTCAGACGGCAGTGATCTTGACACAGTCAGTCATGGCAGCTTGGACAGTGCGAATGACTCCGCTGAGCGCGTCTCCATTGATACAGACTTCACTAAAATGGACTCCAGCGATGATGGATTTAGCACAGGTGAGAAGATACAGCAGCACCACTTCGATTCTGTATTTCACACTCCAGTCAGTTTCTCTTCCTCTCTCTAGTTTGAATTGATTGGATTTCATTTGCCACCTTATAAGAGGCCAAATCACATGATTCATCCAAATCACATGATTCATAAACCGTAATCTTGTATTTTCCTGCATAAATGGTCCCAATAAGTTGTTTTGACGTTATTGTGCTCCACACATTCTCCGCTCTGTCAATCATCTGACTCCAACGGAAAGAAATGAAAGGCTTTGGTGCCTGAGAGTGTTAAAACAGTCAGTGTGCACAGTCAAAAGATTGAATTAACATGTAAATCAAATCTTGCAAAAATATGTTGAAATGTTGCTTCAAAAGCAGATTACATTCCTGTGAGATCTCTGAGTCACGATTAAAAAAACCTCAAACAAGAGACAGAAAAGTCTATGCAGATGGTGACTGATACAGCAATATCCAGCTTTTTGCTTTATTGCATCTCTGCAGCTATCAGTGGAGTCAGATGTTTAAAACTTTATTTATACGTGTCTTCTAAAAAACACAAACAACATGGCCTTTAGGGGTATATTAGAAATCTACATTTCTTTTACTCGCAATGAGGCTGGCTCAACTCTCGCTCAGTGGTTTACAAAGTGTAACGTGGGGCGACAGATCGCTTCAGGGTACGCTTCAGCTGTATGCATCGGAGGGCCATTGGAACATCTTTTCCCAGCATGAGTTCCTTCATCTCAGTTTCTGTGTAAAAAGGAAATTAATTAAAACACACTTCGATAATTGAATTTACTGTAAGCGCATTGTAGACAGACAGTGAGAGTCGAGGGATTGGTCCACGCTATACAGGGCTTTGAAAAACCTTTCTTTTGTGCAACCAACCAACCAACCAACCAGACGACACCCTGGACAGATCACAAGTCTAACACAGTGCAAATGTAGAAAAGACAGAATCCTATACAAGATAAAAATTTAAAAAAATGATACAACAGTGAGAGTGCTAACCACTACAGCACCATATGTCCCACCTTCCACAAAATTCCTGGATAGAAAAACAAATTGTAATAGGTTAGTGGTTTTCCATCCTTTTGACCTTGCAAGTGTGATGCAAGTTTTAGAAAGGCCTTTTTTCTTTTCATGCTGCTCTTGCTTTTCTATTCTGGGAGTGTTGCGTGCTATAAGCTGTGGGGAATATCACCGGGCTCTTTTGAAGAAAAACTCTTAGATCAGTTGTGTCTTAGAAAATATCCACTGAGACTATTAGAACAGGTTCAATCCATTCAACTGCCCCCAATGGAAAAGACAAAACAAGTGAGGGGAAATATTGTTAATTACTCTCTGATGAATAAATCTTTTTTTTTATATTTATATTTGCAGGTGGACAATCAGACCAAGGTTACGATTCCTTGTCGAAAGAGGAGGAGAGGTCGTGCGGCAGAGAGAGTGACAACACGACAGTTGTGGACTACAAAATGAGACAGTCCAGTGAGTTGAAGAGGATTTTAATCTCTCATGTTTGACACTTTCTAAAAAGCGAATCACAGCTTACTGCAGAATGAGAGCTATCAGAGTTATCTTATCGCAGCGTGGGTGTAATGCACTCTCTACTCATCCATTTGCTGTTATATTTTGGTGTTTTTTTGTCCTCAAACAAGCTTTGGCTGATGGATGAGTGTTATATAAGCAGGTGATTGCCACTCTGACAGGATTTGTCTTTACTTTTTGTTGCAAGCACTGAAATCCCATGTCTGATGTAATTTCTGCTCCAATCCACTTAATCAGTAGCCCTCACTAATTTGATGAGACTTTTCATCAGAGTTTTGATTTCTTGTTAAATGTAACTAAAGGCATCCGCATTTTCAAGTAAATATTATTTACTGACACATATACCAACCTGCAACTGTACCCCAGCACACAAAAGTCATGCGAATGCATTTTACCCATTTATATGCCATAACCTCAATCACAAAGAAAGTAGCAATCTGTGTATACATGAAGAAATTAATAATATTTACTGATGAACACTGTTAGTTGTAAATACAGAGATTTGGCTTGAAAGACTAAGGGCACGTAATGTGGTCTGGAGTTCCCAATTTGAATAATTAAAAAAGATAATAATCTCAATGCATAAAAACGTGTCAATGTGTGCAGGTCTGTGTGAGCATCGCGACACTTGTTAAAATGTGATATGTGCATGTGTTTGTATTTATTGTTTCCCCCTATTTTCTCTTTGTCAGTTGATAGTAAAACATGGTGAATTGCAGTAACAGTTTGAAATATACTATTGAAATAAAACGTAATTAATTGACGGATGATTTAATTATTCAAATTCTCCAGCACCTGAGACTGACATTCCAGTGAACAGCACATCTGTTTCTGCAAGAGGCTCCAGATCAACAGACACTAATATAAGTAAGTATTTTTTGCTGTTGTTTTATTATTAGATGTTACTGTAAAGACGACATTTTCACTAATTACCCACACAGAACTTAATGTTTTGAAATGTGCTGGGTTTTCTTTTTTTTTTACAGTCAGCGGGAGCAGGATGGTTTCCAGTCCATCGAATGACGCTCTTTCGTGTACAGTTTTACCAAAAACTGAGAGGCCGAGTTCTCTCGACTTGTCTGGTGGAGCGGGAGCCCTGAGGCTCACCGTTCCTCTCCTCAGCTCAGCGAAACACCATTCTGCCGACCGGCTGCACGGAGTCGAGGAGGAGGATGCAGACTCCGATAAACAGAAACCTCTCGCGGAACGTAGTGCCAGCTGCAGTGGGGGGACGGTGAGGCGGACAGGTATTGAAATGGGGTTCGATCCCTTGTCGCTTATAGCGACAGCATCGGTACAAGACTGTGATCAGGACAACGGCAACACGCCCACTGCCCGCCGCAACCTGGCTGAGGAGATCGAGACATACATGAACAATGGAAACAGCCCACTGAGCAGCCGAACACCCAGTATGGACCTGCAGAACCCATCGAGCCCTTTGTTTCGCACTACGTCGCCTCACGCCTCTCCGCAGCCTGCCACGCTTCGCCGCTCAAACACCCATCTCCCTCTACCCGTCAAATCCAAGGAGAGGCTGAGGACGTCGCCCTCGCTTCCTCTGGGTGTCTGTAACAAAGATCGGGAGAGGCCGTCCTCCCTGGTTTCGCCATCCTCTCCGACTCCCTCCGCCTCCTCATTCTCTAGGGACTCGCTTTTCACCCCAACTTTGGACATCTTCAAGAGCAGCGTCATATCAGCAGGGAAGGGCGTGGCCGAGAAGGCCAGCCGCCTCTACTCTCGTTTGTCCTCCCAGACATCATTGACACAAGTGAGTGCAGTTTCATTTATTTATTTATTTTTTTCCCCCCCGAGCAAATATTTCCAACACAATCTGATTCCTGTTTGGCGAATTCCTGGAATATGAAACTTTTCTTCTTCAATCTCCCCTGCAGGATATAAACTGTGATCGCATGAGTGTGTCCTCACTGACCTCGGGAGAGGTAGACTGCTCCTCACTGCTCGATAATGACTCCTGTCTGGACCCAGATGGCTTTACCTCCCCCCAGCATGCCAATGTGTCCCGAGTCAGGAGAAGCCCTGTTGGGGCTTCTCACACCAGCCTGTGCAGCCCCAGCACCCCCAACAGAGTGTTCAGACACAACTCTTTCTCCGGTTTGTTGCACATCCTTTAACCACTAGCATGGCCTATAAAAAAGTAAAGCTGTTAGTTCTTTAATGTCATTGATTGGTATTTAAAAGACGCCAGCGATTGTAGCCTTTTGTGTTCCGTCTCGGTATTGTATTGCATTGGTTTGAACTCAAACACATCTTGATGATCTAAATTTAGAAAAAGAGTCGGTCTCAGTGATGGAAGTACTTGTGTGTCGTGTTAGAAACTAGGCCAACAGGCAAGAGTGTTGATTCAGTGTGTGTAGGCTTGTTCCTGCACCCAGCCACAGGCTCCATGCTAAACCCAAACAGGGATAAATGCACACGTGCATGCATACTCACGTGCACACACTCACAGACACAGACACGGTTAATTAAACCTATAAAATATAAACGCAATTGAGCAATTAGGGATAACATTTGACAACAAAAGGTTATTGCTTTTATGTATTTGTCTAATTTGATCATATTTAATCCAGAGAGGTATATCTTTGATAGCTGTTAAGTCTTGGCTTCTGTTTGCTTGTCTAATTGAGTAATCCTCCTTCATATCCAGGAGGTTTGGCACTTCCCTCTAAAGCTCTTCATACTCCAGATTCCTCCCCCGACACCAGCCGCTTCCAACCCTCTCCTAATTACACCGTAGAGGTGAGGTACTCACATTAAAAAAAAAAAAAAAAAAAGAATCCCTGATCAGACACTTGTCTGCCGACTGACTTGGAATTTAATAACTGATCATTCCTCCCTGGTGTCGATACTCACCTCTGTAGGTTCTGATGTCGAGCTGCTCGCTCTGTAAGACATGTGACTGTCTGGTGTACGATGAGGAGATAATGGCAGGGTGGACTGCAAATGATTCGAACCTCAACAGCACCTGTCCCTTCTGCGGCACGGCGTTCCTGCCGTTCCTGAATGTGGAAATCAAAGATCTGAGACCACAGAGCAGGTAATATGTTCACGTCATACTGTAACTCACAACGAGAACCAAACCCTTTGAATAATTAATCAAGGGCTTTCATTCTTTCCCATTAAATTCAGTATTTATGTGAAGTGTTATGTCTATGATCTCTTATATTTCTCCTTTCTGCTAAAGATATGTGTGGTATCTGTTGTGTTCAACAGAAATGGCTTCAGTTGTTTTTACAGCTATCAAACAAAATATCATGAGGCACCTCAGTCCTGGCCAAAGCAAAGGATCTATTAGCTAAGAAATCACTTTAAATTCTTCACTGGCGCTGACTTATTTAAGTCACGGTTTGGAAGTCTGGCTAAACACTTCCTTACAAAGACTCACTATATTACAAATATGTTTTTTGTTCATTTCAGCAATAATTCATCATAGTGTAAGTTTGTTAAACAATTAAGGTCCCCGCAAAATAAATAAAAATACATCTACATAAACACATGCATTGAAATGCAGACAAAACAACCTTTATCTCTGTGGCCTCTTTGACCAGACTTATTCTGTGTCTCCCCTCAGGTCCTCTAAGACTAGTAATCCTGTTAAAGAGGAGGACACGTCTGTGCCGCTCATTCCCGAGGCCGAAACGTCTGCAGACTGTGCAGCTCGTCCGTCTGTGGCTCCCCCACAGGAGGAGGAGAGCTGTGGCAGCTCAGTGCCAGCCTCAGTGTCTTCTCCAGTAACAGTGCCCTACTTGAGCCCTCTGGTGCTTTGGAAGGAGCTGGAGAGCCTGCTGGTGAATGAGGGTGACCAGGCGCTCTCGTCCCTGAGTGTTGTTGACCAGCACCCCATCGTCTTCTGGAACCTTGTGTGGTACTTCAGGAGGCTGGAGCTGCCCAGCAACCTGCCGGCTCTCATAGTGGCATCCCAGCACTGTCGCAATGGAGACCAGGTGAATGAATTTAAATGTGTGTGTGTGTGTGTGTGTGTGTGTGTGTGTGTGTGTGTGTGTGTGTGTGTGTGTGTGTGTGTGTGTGTGTGTGTGTGTGTGTGTGTTGGACCAAAAATAACACTTTACAGCGCGATATTATATAAGCATATTTTATTCACAAGTGGAACAAGTGACTCTTGTGACTCTGGTGACACCTAGTGTTCATTGAAAAAATAAATTAACAACAGCGACATGCATTTTCGCAGGCATCTTTATCATTAAGAATTTACAATAATAACATTCAGCTATTGAAAACAATAAAGGCTGGTCTCTAAATGGTTGTTTTCTTGCATGTTTTTCACTCATAGACTCACGTCGTATCCTCTGAGGACAGTAAGCAGGTTCTGGTGAGGATCATGTGGGACAACCTGAAACTGCACCAGGACAAAGTTCAGCCCTGCTACGTTCTGTGGAACACACACTGTGAGTGGTTTCTGTATTTACTACCACTGTCTGCAGAATAAAATATTAAACGAGTTTTTCGGCTTATTATTCCGCCGGTTAGGTCAAATATTTACATGCAAATTAGATGATGCATATTAAAGAACCGAAGCGTCATGCATAATTCAGCTCCGCACTCTTTTTAGTTGTGTCATCTTCATCAGTGCCTTCAGAGTTTTATTTTGATTGATGGAGATGAATGAGGCTTTGATCAGGGTGACTTTTCTCTCCACACGTTTGCAGGTGCCAACTCTTTGGTTCGCTCGGGGCTTTGTGAGGAAGGCCAACTGTTCACAGTGGAGCTACTGCAGGGTTTTGTGAGGAGTATTAAGAAGAGCGACGTGTATCATCCCATGAGTCACATCATCCAGCAGCTGGGGCCCGAGTTAGGTTTTAAAAGACAGAGGTGGGGAAAAGAAGGTTGTCGTATTTAAAGTTGCGCATGGAGGCCGTAACAAATGGAAACTGTAATTAATTACTTTTTTCTTTTCGTCTTTTAAAAAGGAGCCTCTACAGAGATTTATTGTTCCTCGCTCTTGTGGCTTTGGGAAAGAACAACATTAACATCAGTAAGTTCAACACGCTGAGATTCAGCCTTTGGTGGTCGTGACAGCATGGATTGTATAACCACAGTGCAAATATGTAGATGATGTCATGATATGTGTTGAAAACTTTGGGATATCCTGACTATATCTCTGTAGCTTCATGAGCTGGCGACTTTTCCGACTTGCCCGTAGTATTACCTGGACATTCTCTCAAAATACCTTCAGTTTTTTTGTTTCTACATCTCGTCATGTGGTGCTATCATCTTGGCACTTTCATTTGCATAGTGTCTCGTGTGAAATCTGACAAACCAAGTTGGTGTTTTCAATATCTGGAGTGTGTGTATGTGTGTGTGTGTGTGTGTCAGCTGTAATTTCTGAGAAAGAAAGAAAACGACTTTATCGACGCTCTCTGAGTGCTGCCAGCACTCATCTACAGACTTCTTGGCTCTTGACACTGTGTGATACTTGGTAATAGACCCAACTGCTGCATGGACTGCACTTTCCCTCCCCAGTCAATGGCGGCTAAGTGTTCAGCACATTATCTTTCATCTTGAATACTCAAAAAAAGCCACTCCACTTACTTCCTAAAGGAGACGCGGGGTAAAAAGTCTCACTCAAGGAGACAACCAGGGAATCTTAACTACAGCAATACTCGAACCTGAGACTTACCTGTACCAAGTGTCACACTGTGGCCACTCCACCGCTGAGAGGCTTTAAAGAAAAAGGGTCATCATTTGTGAAAAAATAAGTCTAACAAGTAATAATTTTGAAGTTTTAATGGTTTTCAGGGATTCCAGTATGCTACAAGACCTTTTTTTTCTAATAAGCTGTTATTTCATTGCAGATGCTTTTGACCGGGAGTACAAGTTGGCCTATGATCGCCTCACCCCAAACCAGGTTAAACTGACACACAACTGTGACCGGCCCCCCGGAGCAGGGGTCATGGAGTGCAGAAGGACTTTTGGAGAGCCCAGTTTATGAGCTCTCCGTCTCAGTACGTTATTCCTGCAACCACCGCCAACTTCAGACCGCCCCTCAGACTCAGGACCAGCGCACCTGACCGGAGCGCAGCGCTCTATTAAAGCACAACGGGAAATCACAGTAAATGTAAAGCAACTGCCAGTTTCTGCTCCACTGTCAAGAGCTGAGAGGCATGAAGTGACAGGCTTTGTGTTTGTAGATATCTAGAAAATCTACCGTATTTTCAGCACAACTATAGTAATGTGTTTGTACAGTTGTTATATAAACTATTTTATGCCTTCGTCTCAGTTTAAGCTGTGAATATGTACGTAAATGTAGATGTAAAGTCACGCTGTCAAAACACCTCAGTGGTCCTGGTGACCTTGTGAAGACTGTTGTGTGTGTGTGTGTGTGTGTGTGTGTGTGTGTGTGTGTGTGTGTGTGTGTGTGTGTGTGTGTGTGTGTGTGTGTGTGTGTGTGTGTGTGTGTGTGTGTGTGTGTGTGTGTGCGTGTGTGTGTGCGTTTTTACGAAGCACTTTGACAAGATAAGCTCTTGCCATTTCTTCTGAGTTCTAAACTGCAATGGCCCAGCAGCTTTCTCCCAGAGTCTCATTGGATTTGTTGTGCGACATTTTCCCTGGATTAACTCATTTAAAGCAAGAGAAAAAAAAAAATCCTTGATTAGAACGTATAAACTGCAAAGTTCTTAAATACTAATTGTATTAATTAGAACCTCAAGTTAAAAAAATTGGAATGACATTTATGACAACTTATTTGTAAGCTCAATAGGCTTGAAATAAATTAGCGTGTGATGTAAATCGGAAATAAAGGAACATTGCAGCATTTTGAATTAAAAAAAATCATCATATTAAAAAATGATCTTTAAAATTCGATTCCATTGTTTTAGATGCATTTTTGCACTAAACTACTGAAACGTGACTTCAGAATTTCTTTCCCTTGTTTTTCAAGAAGGGAACACGGAATAATGTATATGCACAAAGTTTATTTGTTCAATGTTATTTGTACAATGTACCAAAAAAAATAACTCAAAAGGGAGTGTTATATCTGATTTATTTACATCTTTTTTTAAGCAATACCATTTTCAAAGTTGTAATTAAATTATTTATGTGTCACAAGTGTGGATTTCCTTGAAAACTAGAAACAATGAAAACAAGAGAGGAAATCAATGTTTTCTGTTGGTGCAATCAACACATCTTTTGATAAAGGATTTACAAGTACGATGATGAATCCATGAACAAGTGAAGAGTATTTGGCTCTAGTATTTTGTATATTTTCTTTGGGTCTTCACAGTATATTGTGGATGTCAGTTTTAGATATTTAGACAACAATGCACTGTTATTTGTGACCAACACAAGATGAAATGACATTTTAACCACTTTTAATAGCCAGCCAACTCCCCAGAGATGGTGGTGTGGGTTTCTTTGCACTGACCATATTAGTAGATGTATACATGTCAAAGGAGTCGGGTTCGAACAGCAGCTCTGACCTGCCCTAACTCAATCACTTTCACTGTGTTATTACTGTTTTTCACCAAAAACTAACAAGCTGCCCTGCCTCGACTGTTTGTAATGTGACACGGCTGCACAGCTTATCACTGGACTTCAATATGACATTTGATGATACAATGCTGGATCCGATAAGGCTGTGTGCACCGAGAAAAATAAAACACAATCTCTCATAATGTAAATTAGCATTCACCCACTTTGTAACAAGTGATAAAAAAACAAATCCACAATGGTGACCAAAATGTAATCGTATGTCTACATGTTGTTTATTTGTCGGCTGGAACAATGTTTCTGGAGTATTATTTATCATTTGTAACACAGATACTGATTTGTACAATTTTTACGTATTAAAAAAAAACTAATTTCTGCTCTGACTGGATCTATAGTTTGCCTTCATTAATGAATAAACATGTTTATTCTATAAAAGTCCATTATGATTATGTTTTTCTTTTCCTCAGCTCTATTCCTGGCATTTCCACTACAAATTCAACCAAGCTCAGGATCTTTCTAAAGAATGTCATAAAACAAATGTTGGTGCATTTGCATTCTTACATATTGTACAAAACTCACAGGTAGGAACCCATCTCACCTTTAGCACAATCTCTCGTCTTCTACTTTCTTTTAACAGATTATGTGAAAGATTGTTTGTCCCCCTGCCAGTGGTCATTCTGACACTGCAAAAAATTACCCTATTATCATATAGTCCTGCATCCCCTGATGAAGTGAAAATATAAATGTGAAAGCTGCCACTGTTGCAACGAGTATTTAGTAGTAAAGGTCCTATTTGCCAATGGGCTGCGACAACTTGTGACTAACTGGAGACACAAGAATGTGAGAAAAGTTGTATTTTCACATTGGAATCCTGATAATTGGTTAATAGCATGTCACTCAAATATTTAAAGACTGTTACACAAACTCCTGGTGGAATTCAGATCAAAATTAATCCATACAACATTCACACAACAATAGCCAGATCAAAGTATAAAGTTTTGGCAATTGCGGCTGCCTTGCAACAAATGCACAAATGCTGTGTAACAGTTGCAACAGCGATGCCAGGCAAATGAAAATTCTTCACTGTGTGTGACATAAATCAAAATGCAGCTTATGAAAGAAGCACAGAAGCTGCTGGATGAGGAAATGCTAAAGACTTATTTCTTGCACTTTCTAATTTTCTGAAATAAATGCAATAAATAAATGCAATAACTACGAGAGAATTATTTGGGGGAAAAAAAAAGTTGTGCATGCAAGTTTTGCGAGGCCCCGTGACTCACATAACATAATTATGTAGGTTTTCAGCTATTTTGGAAACTCTTTCAATTAAATTCTTCTGTAAAATGTCGCCGCCCGGTGAGATATTAGTATTGCTGCTGACACCCCAGACGTAGCACTGGTATCAATGCAGAGCAACTACAGAAGCATGGTTTGATGGTTTGAGTCCCTACAAACACTCACGAGACCCGGACACGTAGAGTTCAACAGTCCTGCTCCAGGTTGCAAGGAGAAAGAGGAGCTGAAGTAGGTTTTACTCGATTTCTCACTTTTAGATGGAAACGGGACAGACGATGATGCGATCCTCCAGCATGACGCTGAGCACCAGGAAGATAAAGTAGAGTAAGAACATGGTCGAACCCAGCACCTTATTCATCTTCCATTTACAGGTTGCAATAGAGATGGTGACAAAGAGGAGCATGAGGAAGAGCAGCACAATGGCACAGAAGAGCCCGTTGCTGCTGACGGCCACCGGAGCAAAGCCGTGGAAAGACGAGTACAGGAGCCAGGGGACAGGGAGGCTGTGAAGGGAAGGAAAATGCCAGTAAAATGAATCAGATTTTTTTGTTTTTGGTTTTGTTTCCAATTATGTTGTAAAAACAGAAGCTGACCCAACAGTGATGTCAAAGATGTTGCTGCCCACAGAGCTGGACACCGCCATGTCCCCCAGGCCTTTACGAGCCACGATCACGCTGGTGATGAGGTCAGGGATGGAGGTTCCTGCAGCCAGGATAGTCAGGCCCATGATCTCCTCCGAGATGCCGATGGTCTCACCCACCTGGGTGAGAAGAAAAAAAAACACAAAAAAAAACGCACACAAAATGGAAAGGCACATTGTTTTTTCTCAAAAGGAAAAAAGACGTGTCAGTTTTCACAAACAGCAAAAGACAAAGTCACATATTTTAATGATAACATTAAATGCCTGATCTCTGGGATGTTATGCCAAAAATAAGTATTTTTGATATTTTCTAGACATGAGGTACTTTTTCAAAAAGCCAATACACTTAGTTCAGAAAATTAGGTTTATCTATCTTAATTGGTTGAATTACTCTATATGAGATAAATATGAGCTAAATAATATTTCGCACTGTACATACAACGGGTGGATTGTGCTCTTTTTAAAATCTATCTTCTGATTGCAGTCGTTATTTGAAAAACTAACTCTAAGTATTTCGACCCTTCAGACATCATTGACCTGACTGTGAATGAAGCAATATAAAGAATAGTTTGGAAAACCATTACATTCTGGTTATATTTACATTTAACACAACATCTAAAATCTGTGTACATTGTGGGAGAGAAATGGCCTCAGTGTGTGACTCATACATGGCAGCTTGTTGAGACTGACCTGATGAGCCCACCACACCATGAGGTAGGAGAAGACCGCGATCCACACGATAGAGCCCAGAAAGGTGAACACAAAGAACCTCCTGGATTTCTGTGGGACAAAGTCAGTGTTGTAAAAGTGGAAAAAAAAAAAGAAGAAAAAAAAGATGTAACTGCTGCTCTTGAGCATCTCTGTCTCTCACCTGGTTTCGAACATCAGGAACCGTAAGCCACAGAGGAAAGACGATGGGTAACAGGAAGAGGTAGGTGGCTTGTTTCCGTCTCGTGTCGGGCCACCCTAAAGACAGAGGCTCATCTTCTTTTTCCTCATCAGCCTCCTCTTCCTTTTCCTCCTCTTCATCATCATCATCATCATCGTCGTCGTCGTCGTCGTCGTCCTCACTGGATTCGTCGCTGTCCTCATCGCTGTCCTCTTCATCACTGCCAGAGTCTTCTGAGCCTCCTGGATTGTCCTGATCTGCTGGAACATCGTCCTAAGAAAGACATTAAAATGGACGAAAGAAGCAAAAAAGCAACAACCAGACTTGCTTGAAGTGGCAGCTTGACAAAAGCCGTAGCTCTGGACCTTGATTCTTACGTAGACAGGTATCAAAGACTGACTTCTGGGCTTTGTGGAGTGTACCTTCTTGTCCTCTGGCTGCTCCTTCTTCTCTGCCTCTGGAGTGGGGGAAGCCACTGGCTCTTTCTTGTCCTCAGATTTCTCACCACCATCTGTCAAAGGAATCCCAGACTCTGACTTATTCAGTTTTCTATGACAATTCCTATTTATATTTAGATTGCGCAGCCACCTTTACAGAAATGAATGTGGTGATAGGATTTACGTAATGTATGGGATGATTGAATGAACTGACCGTCTTCACAGCATGCATATGCATTGAATTTGATTTTATGTACTTTAGCTTTTCTCCAGCACTGTGTGTGCATTTTAGGTAGCAGTACACTACATCCAGTGGGATATATTTTTGTGTTTCAAAAACACAACCCAGTGTGTACTTAATGTCATTTGACTTCTGAACACCAAGCAAGAATATGCAGAAGAAAGAAAGCTAAGGAAAGTATTATGTCACAATATAATGGAGAGAACTATACATCTATTATTGGTAATTCGTTTTTTAATCAATTTGTTCAGAAGCATTATACTGTGTAATAATAGAAGAGCACCAGTTCAATAGAGGACCATCGCAGCTTTACATGTGTTACCTTCACTTTTGCCTTGAGATTTGCTCTTCCGTCTCGCCACATTATTCAGAATCTCAGCCTTTTCCTTAAATTTCCCTACAAACAATCAGAGCAAAAACAGTCTGAGAAAGGTATGTGGGGTTACTCAATCATGTTACTGGAACAGTGCTGAGTAGATAAGAACTCATCTTTATAAGTGTACATCAATAGCATCATCAGCAGTAAAATCTTTACAGCAGCACTGTTCAATGTGATGAAGAGGAAATTGCACAACAAAGCTAAAATAAACTAACATTAAAAATTAAAACTAATAACAATCAGTGAACTAAAAAAATAGCAACACTACATGTTCAACAAATTGTTTCTTTCACAATAAATAAAGTAACATTACATATTCACCCTGACAGAAATTACTTTACAAGAAACATATAAATGATAAAGGAAACAGCAGGATGTCCAGTCGTCTATATTTAATGTGACCTTATAAAGCCAATAAAGCGGTGCATTCTCGTACTTCCAGGAAACACATTGAAATAGAGAGTATCTATCTAATAAGGGTTATTATTTCTAATTAGGGTCACAAACTGTCAGAAACATGCTGGACTGAAAAGAAAGAAATTGTTGAGTTAATCTCCAGGTGGATATGGAAAGGTCTCTCCAAAAGCACAAACTGACAGATTGTACATAAAGAAAGAAGAGAGACACAGCATGTGCATGTGATCCTTTTTTTTTATAAGCTCATTTAAATCAGATTACTTTTCTGAAGTAGTGAATAGTTTGGTGGCCTGAGGCCTGCAAAACAACTAAAATGGAGGCCGTAGACAAACTGAGAAGCACTTCACTGTTTCACGCCTGCAGGCAAACAGAGCAGAAAATATGTTTTGGTTCTTTGGTATCATAAGAATGATCCATTTGGACACACTTGAAAATGTATCACGAATAGCTGTTTGCCAGCCCATCTTAACCAGCCTTGATTACTGTCTCCCAAATTATATTTAAATAAATTCAAATGAAAATTAAGTATTTGTAATAAATCAATACATTTAAACACAGTGGCAGGTACAGTTTTCTTCTCGTGAATAATTCATTCACCGTGTCACTTCTCTCCCATGATTCATTGTGGACTCACAAATGGATCCATCTGTAGACTGAGGTAGGTATTTATCTGATTAGTATCAATCTGGACTTAGTGCTGCCTTCATATGGGACAGTTTGCTAATCCATGCTGCCATGAGAAGGACGTCTTTCCCAGACAGTCGTCGCAAAAGCAGTTTTCAGGCCCCCAGATTGAACGTGTACTCACCCTCTCCAAGAGGGTCTAAGGTGTGAATCATGAGTTGGAAAATGGTGTTTCTCATGGTGCTGTTGTGCAGAGATGCTGAACTCCCTCCTCTTTGAAGGGAAGGCTTCAACTGTGGAAAGAGATTACCGAGATTAAGACAGCTCCTCACAGTACAGACAATTAGACATCACAGTCAGACAGTCATGTTGAAGTGATTGCCACTTTCTATTTTCTTAATATGTGCCTGGAGGTGAATCTGCACGTGTAAACAGCAGAGACATACAGTATTTATCTATGAAATGGAGGTGAAAAGTCTTTTTTTTTTTTTTTTTTAGCATCCGGGGCATGAAGATGCAGTTAATTAGCAGGATGATTTTTTTTTTTTTTTTTTTTACCTTTAACAGATTCTTGTCCTCTGGAGCAGGAGGTGCTTTATCTTCACTCTCCTCATCTGTCTGTGTGCAACAATGCATTTGTTTTCAAACATCATTCATTAATCAGTAAATTCGAGTTATTTCATTTAATCAATGTTACATATCAGCCTAAGCTCAAAAAACACTGGTGCACTATGGTATTGTCATATTTTACCCACACTGAGCATATGTAATACATTTACAAGTAAAAGAGTTGCAGCTCTTAGCCATGATCTTGAAGAGTTTCATCATTTGTCCATCATCTCATAAAGGTAAAAAAGATAAACATAGTAGTGGGATTATGCAACATGTAATTAAAAATGGTTATGTTTGAATACATGAAATGTGCTTTCAGCAGCATATTAATCTCAACAGAAACTGTTTTAATGAATACCTTGTGTGAACGCTTACTTGATCACGTTCACTACAGTTATGTTGATGCCACAGTGTGAACAGAGGTGTACAGTAACTCTTCAAAGGATTAGCTTGCTGTGGCTGATCAGCTTTGGTTAGTCAATGTTTGCCCAAGTATCTGTGACTCGTGTCATTTCACTATCTGAGCATGGTGGCTATAAAAAGCTCCAAGCAAATGTAGAAAAATCGTATCCAAATCGAATAATTACAAATGTTGGGTTTTGTGTCTTTAAAAAAAACCTTAAAACAAGAAACAGCAGTGAATATGAATGAGATATGTATTTATCATGTATCATATGATGTGACAAAGTTTCCTTTGAGTTATAACAACAGCAAAAGTATGTATTGCATATTTTGTTGAGTGTAAATTATTGTGCAGGATATGCTGTTCTTTATTTTGAAGGGCTACTTTGTAAAACTGAAGTAAGATAAAGTAACCCGGACCTTTGCAAAAATAAATACCTGAAGACCAAACCATTACTCTGTCAAGTAAGGAAATGAGTAATTCCAGTTGTTTACACAAGCCAAGCACAGTTTTGTGAACACACGAGCTCTTACCTTTTCTGGTTCGTCCACAGTGATGATCTTCACAATGCTCTTGTGCTTGTAAAGTTGTGTCTTGAATGCTTGCTCTAATTGTGTATTAAACTTCATGAAGATGACATAAACAGTGTAACCGCCCACCAACATCATGCTCTCCCACCACATGATGACATTGTCCAAGAAAAAGATAATGAGTAAGATGAGGTCAAATATATAGAACGATACATCCCTGAAAAGAGGCCACCAGGTCAGGTGAAGAACCTCCCGCGAAAACAAAGCGCACATCCCAATCACAAACAAGATGTTGAACACAGCCGACCCGACAATTGTGCCAATACCCACGTTGCTGTGGGCAATGAAGACACCGATCAATGAGGTGAAGAGTTCAGGGGCGGAGCCCCCGGCAGCCATGAAGGTAGCCCCTGCCACATCATCAGAGATGGCCAACTTGTCAGTTATTACCCCGAGAGCAGGAACAAAGAACTCATCGCACACGATCGCGAGAGACACAAACATGTACATCATTCCCATGATGTGGAGGAACACCCAGCCTCGTCGACGGTCCTCAACAGAGAAGATGTCCTCAGGGTATTCACCCTTCATATGTGGAGCTTCTGCGGGGGGTTTTGGGGGAGCGGGTGTGGGTGGTGGTGGTTCAGGAGACACAAATATGCAATGCACAAGAGTCCTGTTGGTGGTTGGCAACAATGGAGAGTCAGTCGGTGTAGCACTTTTGAAATCTGAAGTTGTATCTGTGCGATGCACCACATGCATCTCTGGTGTCGTCTGATCTGTGGGCTCGACTTCATGTGCTGCAGTAAGAGGCTCCTCCAGCCCTCCAGTTTCGGCTGTGGCCTCCTCAACCCCCTCTGTTGAACCTTCCCCAAAGTCTCCTCCAATCTGAGGCATTGACAGAGACTCATAGAGCCTGGCACTGATGGTCAGCTGGTACAGTGTACAGAGGAGCACCCCGCAGAGGAGAAAAAGAACTCGGCTCAGCCGCAGGCGCTTCCTCCTTGTACAATACATTGTCCTCCAAAGCAGTCGCACTACTGGCTAGGTTAAGTTAGGATGCATCAATGGGCTTTGGCAGAGTCTGGCTCTCTCCCCAGTGGACCATCGGTTGACAGAATTCACAACCTCAGTAGTGTGATTCATGTCACATCCGTGAATCCTCAGAAAGCCCAGCCTACAGTAAAGTTAAAAAAAAATTATCATCAAGACTATAATGGTATAAGACAGTATCCAGAATACCAGTTTTCAATGCATTCAAACAATTCATTAAAACTCTTTGTGCAGTTGTGTGCTAAGTATTATTGTCAAGTCCTTTTCAAAGGGTCATTAAACAAAATACAAAAGACAAAATTCAAGTATACAGAGTAGGAATGAGTCCACAGTAGAAAGAATATAAACAATATGGACTGTCATAAGGGCTCATTCCCTTATCAAAACCAAGACATCAAATAAAGTATATGTATTTAATGACAAATGCAGACTTACCATATAACCTATCCTTTGACTTACAGGGAGCAACGATGTCCAAAAGCAAATTTCTTCAGTCAGATGTGGTGACACAATCACAAACTCTTGGCAATGACCAAAGGGTTATGTAGGACACAGAACAAGTCTTTACAATGGATCAACATAATACCTAATACCTGAAGTCTTCTAAGAGGATTAATGTGCATTGTCTCACTCTCACTTCATGAGTATGCCTCTGTAATATTTCATTTATTGCAAAATATTTGCAGTTTCCCACCAGTTAATGTTGCTTAATATAGTCATATACCTGTAATTGTTTTATACTGCATAAGTACCGGTACATAACAAACAAACAATAAATGATGAATAATCTAAGATTTGTAACCACAGCTTGCATCATAATAAAACATTTCTAATGAGGGGCAAACATGCTAATATCTCAAGCAATGTACAACTCAAAGTATGATATAAAATGATTTTGTTTTTTGAGCAGTATATCTGTTTAATCTGAGCTTATCACTGTGGAACTGTTTATCCGGCTGCACAGTGTGTCCACCGGTCAGGAAGCAGTGCTGCACATTAACATATACTCTCCAATATTTTGTTTACGTGTGTGTAATGTGGATCTGGATAATATACAATTTATAGATATTACTGCTACAGAGTTCATGGAAAACTGTAATTTCCAATTAAATATAGTTCAAAGGTTTGTTCATCTGTTTGACTTCTCAATGAATTGCTGGGCTTTACCTCGTTTACTATATACTCTTATTATGAGTCGGGACATGAATATAAAATGTTATTTACAAAATAAATGTTTGCAATATGTAGCATTATGCATGTTTTGAGCTGTACTATTTGCTAGTTTTAATTTTTCAATAAAGAACTGAAACTTAATTGCATTCTCAATTGAATATAACCATGCGTAAATAATTGTGTAAATATCAGAACAAACATCAGATTTTTGTGATTTTCTAAAAAGTTTATTTCATTTTACAAAACGAACATGGTCACAATGTGTACGTATTGTCGAAACGTTTGAAAGACCAGCAGCGTGGCAAAGATACACAGGTTTATACCCAAAAATATGTATTTTGCATTAAATCTATAAAAATATACGACTGCAAAAATATTTTGAAATGTAAACAGAAGTAGAAAAAGGCCCCTTGACCCCATGCAAGTACAACTACAGTTACATTGCTACAGTTTTACTAGATTACAAGTGAAGTTAATTCTGTGTTACCTTGGTCTTGGTGCCGTGAAGTCTGGTGCAATATATACATTATAATAGTTTCACATGCAGCGATGTATACATTATAATAGTTTCACATCAGACAGCATACACATTAGATCAGTTTTGCATTCTCTTGTGTCAACTTAGGCTGCAAAACAGGTCCCGGATGAAGGCCAGCTGTTCTGATGTAATTTCCCTGTCTCTCATACCTTTTATGGAAGTTCCACGCAGGACTATTTGGACCTCTATAAAATGAGACGAGATCTTACACTCGGTAGAGTGAGAAGATTGGCAGCGCTAATCACTTGTGCATCAATATATTTGAATATTTGACTGCTAAATAATAATGTTGAAACTACAGACATGTGATTGTTTAAAATGTGCATCTGTTGGTCCCTTATAAGAAAATGTTGATCTGTAATTGCAGACATCATACAGATGTAGGCAGTTATTTTTCTAAATGTTGAAATTCTTTTCTGATTCTACCCAGGCCAATGGACAAAGTCCATAAATAGATGTTTGTGAGAAATTTGAATAGGAAATGGTAAGTGGTTTCAGTAGAATGTGACATTTTACATCCCGTCTCACACGCTAACAGGACAAACAATAATATGATACTGTAGCAGAAAGCTAATGACCAGGAAGATAATGTAGAGCAGGATCATAGTGGATCCCAGGACTTTATTCATCCTCCACTTACAGGACGGTATGAGGATGATGGCGAAGAGGAGCATGAGAAAGAGCAGCACGCAGGCACAGACGAGCCCGTTGCTGCTGACAGCCACTGAAGCCGAGCCGTGGATGGATGAAAACAGGAGCCAGGAGACTGGCAGACTTTGGAGGAAAGTGACAGAGGAGGAAATGCAGAATAATGGGAGACAAAGAACTCAGTCAACTGTGTGTGTTAGCTTCATTCAGCTTCAGTTGGGACACACCAGGGAATCGAAACTCACCCAACAGTGATGTCAAAGATGTTGCTGCCCACAGAGCTGGACACTGCCATGTCCCCCAGGCCTTTACGAGCCACGATCACGCTGGTGATGAGGTCAGGGTTGGCGCTCCCTCCGACCAGAATGGTCATAATGTGATGTGGGATTCCAACAGTTTCTCCCACCTATAAAAACAAGAGTAATGTTCCATGTTCAACTTCACTGATTCACTTTAACAACTGCAGAAGGTTTTGAACTCAGAAATTACTTTTTATCCAGGCTTTAATTTCCTTTCTTTTAATTAATTTCAGATTCATAATTACTGTGAAGTAACATTAGTTATTTATATATTATTATTATTGATTAATTATTATTGTACTTAATGTTAAAAAAATGTATTGATTGCTTTTATTCAGCCTCATTTATCTACTTCCTCTGTTCCCATTTTATTCCCAAATTTTAATTTATTATTCTAATTTTAGTCTACCAAAAAAATGTGTTTGCTTCAAGTGTGTTTGTGTATGGGTTTTTTTTTCGTACTGTTTCCTTATTGAGTAAAAAAATAAACCAATACAAATCTTGGTTTCACTGCAAACAT
Source organism: Blennius ocellaris (assembly GCF_963422515.1). Taxonomy (NCBI): domain Eukaryota; kingdom Metazoa; phylum Chordata; class Actinopteri; order Blenniiformes; family Blenniidae; genus Blennius; species Blennius ocellaris. The sequence goes on along the minus strand of NC_137660.1, from coordinate 20,432,126 downwards.
GATTGACTAAAACCACTTGTGCATTAATTAATTATCAAGTCAGAGTTGAGTCATTAGCATTAGTTTTTTGTGAACAGCTTTGTTTCTAAATAGTTTCTTGTAAAGCAAAAATGTGTGTATTGCAGCAACTCCCAGGACACATGTAAAGAACGGTAAACATAAGGCTTCCCAGCAACAATAATAAATCTGCAAGAGACTGAACCAACGTACAAAATAGCAAAAACTTCCCTCTAATGGTTCCTTTAAATTCCCCTTAAAGGAAATTGCTTTGGGTTCCACTGATCAGTCACATCAGTCAAGACATAACAGCATTTTGTTTGTCCAAGTGATTCTCACCCGCACTAGCAATCAAATGCATAAATATACTTTCCCCGGGATGGTCAGTAAAGTATCTAATTGTAAAGTGATTACATAAAAAAAAAAAAAAACACTTTTCTATCCTAAACGGGTGAAACAACTTTGTTACACTCTATTGTTAAGGAAATGCCCCCCAAAGAAATCCCTAATAACAGTTTATTATGAGAGAACTTCCTCACAGTACTTAGAATTGTCAGGGGAAAACATTTACACATTTTTTTTTTCCAATTAATGCTGTTTGCATTAACTGACCTGATGACCAAACCACAAAATGAAGTACATGAGGACAGCAATCCACAGAATGGAAGCCAGAAAGGTAATCACAAAGAATCTCCTGGATTTCTGTAAAAAAAAAAAAAAGAAAAATAACATGTGAAAAATACACAAAAAAGAAAGCACACAAGAAATCATGAACAACAACCCATAGTCACCTGGTTTCGAACGTCAGGAAGTGTGAGCCAGAGAGGGGCGACTATTGGCAACAGGAAGAGGTAGGCAGCTTGCTCGCAGGGTGTGTCAGGCCACTTAAAAGACAGCGGTTTATCTTGTGTTGCTTCTTCTTCCTTCTCTTCTTTGCTTTCATTCTCAGCATTCCCATTTTCACAGCAGTCATCACTGTTTTTCTTGCTGTCATGTCTGTCCATGCCGGAGTCTTCAGATCCTCTCGACTCATGGTCCCCTGCAGGCACATCATCCTATAGGAGGTATTTTGTGGACGATGACTAGCAATAGTAAAAAGGCATCTGCACAACAATTGACTGACTGTTTAATGTTTTTCAAAGCACCCCTGGCTATTCCTTTTCCCAGCTTTTTCTCTGCCGATGTTACCAGTTTTTCATAGTTTTATCACTGCAGATCAAAAATGACTACATTTTGAAAAATGAGCTCATGCAAGCCTTTTTCCTGTTTTTTACACAGGTGGGAACACTTGTGTACAAACAGTGTGTGTGAGTATCATTACCTTCAGTTTAATACTTAACTAACAATAGTTAAATCAATTATTTGCACCAATACTTAACAATGTATTTAAAATAGGACAATATTATTAGTAATGAAATGAGCCCATATATTTGACTCAGAAAATTAGACAAGATTAGCTTAGATTTTTTTTTAGACGAGAGAAGTTTCACACGAATGCTTACCGTTTCCAGTTCTTCCACAGCGATGAATTTTACAAGGTTCTCATGTTTGCAGAGATGGGTTTTGAACAGTCGTTCTAATTGTGCATCAAACTTCAAGAACGTTACATAAATAGTGTAACCAGCCACCAGCATCATGCTCTCCCACCACATGATGACATTGTCCAAGAAGAATACTATTATTAAGATAAGGAGAAACATGTAGAATGACATGTCCCTAAAAAAAGGCCTCCAGGTCAGATGAATAATCTCCCGAGAGAACAAAGCACACATTCCAATCACAAAAAAAACGTTATACACAGCTGGGCCGACAATTGTGCCGATACCCACTTCGCTGTGTGCAACCACGACCCCTATTAGAAATGCAAAAAACTTTGGGATGGATCTCCCTGCAGCCATGACAGTGGCTCCTGCCACATCATCAGAAATGGCCAACTTGTCTGTTATTACTTTCACAGCAGGAACAAAGAACTCATTGCACACAACTACAAGTGCCAAGAACATGTACAGCATCCCAACAATGTGCAGGATCACCCAGCCTCGTCTGCGTTCCTCAAGAGAAAAAAGATCTTTTGGGTATTCATTCTTCAGGTGTGGTGGGTTTTCTGGGATAGATGGTGCTGACAAAAGTGTGGATGTTGATGCTGGTTCAGGACTCACATTTGTGGTTGGTAAAAATGGAGATTCAATGGTTGTGACTGATGTGAAATCTGAAGCATCACTTTGATTTCCCACATGTATTTCTGGTGTTGTTTGGTCAGATGGCTCTGGATCATTTGCAGCAGTGAGTGGTGCCTCCAGCCTTTCAGCATCCACATCTTTAAACTTCTCTGTGGAGTCTTTTCCTGAATCCTCAACAATCAGAGGACTTTGCAAAGGCATATGCAGTTTGGCACTGATGGCAAACTGGACCAGGATACAGAGGTAAACCCAAGAGCAAACGTTCAGTGGTAGTTTCTCTGTTCCTGTGTGATTCATGTTGTTTTGAAGAAACAGTGTCACTGGTTAAAAATGATCCACATTAAAATCAAAGTCCAGCCTTCGGACTAACAGACCATAGGGAAGCGAAGTCCAACACTTCAGTGTAATGATTTCCTTCACATCCTTATTCAGCTGGGAAATCTAATTCTGTAAAGATGAAAGGACAATCAGATTAAGCTTCAGAAGAGTATGTCTGCGATTGTTAATTTCTATTCAAATAACAGCAGACTGGTATCTATAAGACGGGTATACAAAATCCTTAAAATATGTATAAAGAAGTCAGTATGATTTTCTATTTAAAAGTTTCACAAAAACTACATTATAATTGAGAGTCTGACAGCGGGCGATAACATTAATATAAGCATTGAAACGTGGTTTGAGTATTTTACTAAGACAATGCTGAAATCACAACAATCTGATGCGCTCATGTTCTCGAGTATAATTCCGGTAAAAAGAAAAACATATGGATTTTCTATCCTGGGGGCACTGATGATTTGCAACTCATTTTAACACATCGTACACGTACATCGTTCCTGACTTCCGTAAGTATTTTTGTTTTTTACATATGTCGATCTTATTAACGCGTTTTTCTACGAGAAAAAGAACCTAAATTTTATACTTTAAACTTTATAAATGTACTTCAACTATGACGAAGTCGAATATGTCGAATTACCGTCACTTGTTCTCTCTGAAGATTTTGCACGTACGCTTCTTGAATTGCAAGAAAGTAAACATATCATAGGAACAATTTATTCCTTACAAAGTACGCCCATGTCGCCCGGACGGATATAACGGGTGCACACGACACTCGTACCACTGGATCCGAGTGAAGAGTTGAATGGCACGTACTAATTTATTACGTTTATTTATCATATAAACTCGTGACTTTATTTTTTTTAGTGGTTACTTTTCACAAATCATTTAATGCTAAACCAGATGGTTTCGTTTATCGGCACTTTCCGTCGCGGAATGCTAATTTATCCGAATAACTAGCAAACGTTAGCTCATTTCTTCTGTCCTGACGTCGTCGTTACTAGTGTTTGTACAGTTTAAATAAACACGCATAAAGACCAAGTAACGCTGAATGTACAACTTATATTACAGCTCAAATAAATGGCGCACAGTGCTGACCAACGATCATGTTCAGGACAAGTTAGTTATTGTTTACATTCAGTTCAATGTAGAATACTTTACATGAATGTGTTAACAATACATATTATATTGTTAAACAATCGTGAAGCACGTCAGTATAAATATGTATACAAGTCTTATAGTTATTGACTTTATAATAAAGTAATGGTAAAATGTAAAAGCATGTTTGGTAAAGCATCGCGATGTAAAAAATGGGGTGATTCAATTGCATACATGTTTTGAAGATTATTGTCCTGGAATGTAATTTATATGATATGATTTGATTCAAATGAACAAGCACATAAAACAAATTGAGGTTCTTCAAACAGATTGTTTTCAAGTGATGGCGCTTTGGAAGTAAAAACTAAGTTTTATGTTTAGTTTTCAAATCATGTAGGGTAAACAATTCGATAGTTGCTGTCTGCATGTTTTAAACCAACATCGTTTTGATATTAGGAATGCATTTCAGATGTACATCCCCTGTTCAGGCCATAGAATGTTCAACTCAATTCTTAAACACACCAGTGTATATAGAAACAATAACAAACTTAGAATTTGTTTTTGTTTAGTTTTTTTATTTCGTTTTTTTTTTTTTACATAAGTGTTTTGCATAGTTTGCACTTGGTGTTGATTTGTAATTAAAATCTGATTATAATTACAAAAAAATAACAAACAAACAAAAAAACAATTCCAATTATTTGGATCAGGTGCAATTTCAATATGAATCACAGTATTATGTTTATATCAGAAAGCATACCCAGGTTTTTTTTTTTTCAAGTGGTCTCAAAATGCACTGCTGGCATATGCACACATAATAATCATACGTTTCTTGTCTTGTGCTCCAGACGAAGCACTTTGGAGGACAGTTTCGGTACACTGTAATCTTGGGGATCTACCTAAGCAGAGAACCATGCCTACCGTGGTGTTGATGGACGTATCTCTGTCCATGACACGACCAGTGTGTCTGGATGGCAGCGAAGAGTTTCAGAGGAAGAACCTTGCTGTCCACGGCCTCAACATGTTGTTTGAGCATATGGCCTCAAACTATCGCTTGGAGTTCACATCACTGATGGCCTTTTCTTCCCTCTGGGAGCTATTGGTGCCTTTCACCAGGGACTACAATGCTTTGCAGGTAAATTGCACTTTATATTTAAAGGCCTAAGTTGCTATGTTTAAATGGGGGTCGGAATGAGATTTAAGTGATTATGTGTTTTTTTGTGTGCAGGAGGCTCTGAGCAGGCTGGAAGACTATGACAAGACTTGTATTGAAGCAGCACTTAATGGCGTCAGTAACGTAGTACAGCAGGAGTGGGGAAGTGCATGTCCCTGTCAGGTATTTTAACTATTCAAACACTATCAGTATTTATCATTAACTCCAGAAACTGATATTTATTTGAATAATTTTGTTACTGTGATTTCAGTTCTTGGTGTCTATTGCTTATATTTTTGTGTTTTTTTCCTTCTCTGTCTTTCAGTTGGTACTTGTTACTGATGGATCTCTTGGCATCGGAAAGGGTTCCCTGAGACACTCGCTCCAATCACTAAAGCAGCGTGGAGATGACAAGAAGTTTCCTCTCCCTTTCCCTTTTCCAACCAAATTGTTCATCATGTCTGTAGCCAATGCAGAGGAGGTACTGACTCATCCTTTTTGTTACTGCCTTCTCACCAGCTTCACTGGCCCGATTGTTGTTCACTTTGAAAATAATAATTTCAAAACAAACTGGTTAGTTGAACTTCAGAGAGCTGCAAAAGGGATCTTCTGCTAAGATATTTGAAGGAAATGTTTCAGAATAATGGAAAGCTATTATATCAGTGGTTAAGACAATTGTACATTGTGATGCGCCAGGGAGTTTTTATTAGACCTGCAGTCTGGTGAGCAGCAGCATTCCACAACAACAACAACAAGCTTTTCGACTTGCTGATGACAATGTGCAGAGGGTGACTGCCAGTGGCCATGATGTCCAGTCATTTGTCCAGACTCGTCTTCTCTGTAACTGTCACCAGAGTGTGCAGCTCTGTGCTCCCCACAGAGCCGGCCCACCTGAGCTTGACACCGCCACCATGGATGAGTCATACTTTGGTGTGCTGCCTCCCACACACATCACTGTGTAAAACAAGGCCACCACAGATCAAGAAAGCATACAGAGTTTCCTGTAGATGTTCAAAGATCGTAGCCTCATCAGGAAGTACAGTCTGCTTTTGCTCTTTTGTACAAGTGATTGGTGATACTTGTCTAGTCCAGCCTCAACCTGATGCACAGTTACAAGTGTACAGCCTCCAGGTCAACCAGCCACATGTTTATCTTGACTTCCCAAAGACTTTGAGGTGCAGAAGGCACTGGACAACAAAGTTCCTCAATGAACTCCTGTGCACTCTTTTATCATCGCGAACACACCCATCATGATCATTATTTGTTGTTTGCAGGAACATGTTTACATGACCCCCATCTTAAAGCAATTCATCCATAGTTCAAACCTTTTGAAAACTGAGATTTTCGTTTGCTGTCTAAAAATGAGACCTTGTGTCTTTTGTAACTGCAGTTGCAGATGACCGACGCCATGGACAACTTGGAGGAGCTCCTTCGCCTCAGCGGAGGGGATGGGCAGATCTTCACTGTGGACGGACCACTATGCATGAAGAGTGTACAGGGCATGTTTGGGTATGACTCTGAAAAACATATGAGACAGATTCAGGATTGTTTACGTTTTTCTTTCACATACACATTACAAAATTTGAAGTGCAATTTTTAGGTCTCAATTTGACAAAAGGTTTTATAGAATGATAAATAAGATGACTGTAAATAGTAATCCTTTCATACAAATATTCAAACAGAATAGTGTACTCATCTCATACCATACTTCAAGAGAAAATACTGTATGAGGAAAACACTCATCTTAAGTAAGAAACATTCTGTTTGTCTTTCTGTAACTGCAGACGGCTGATTGACTTAGCGTACTCTCCGTTCCACGCGGTTCTGCATTGTGGCAACCTGTCGTCAGACGTTCAGGTGTTCCCTCGTCCCGAGCCCGTCATAGTGGACGACGAGGTGGAGCCCATGCCGCAAACTGTCAGCACAGGTACTCACCCTGCTTCAAACTTCATGATTACACTTTAAAGTTAAAAAAACTTACTCTCCATACGTTTTATGATTCTTTCCTATGTTTCGCAGATTTGGAAATCGTGGGATTCCTTGAAATCGCTGACATCTCTAGTCCGCCTGTTACATCCAGACACTTGGTTCTTCCTATTGCTGTAAACAAAGGTTGGCTTGAATGTTTTTAATCCGCATGCAATGCGGGGTTTGTCATTACCTAACATAAAATATTATAGTGTGGCTTTTGAGATTTCCAAACTTAGACACGTTGGGATGGAACTGAGTCTTTAAACCCATTGAGATTCTAGAACAAACAACTAAAAAGGAGAAACATGAGGTAATGAATCCGATGTTAAAGCATTAGAAAATGGTTTGGCAAGAGGTACATAAGAGATGTAAAAATTCTCCTTATACTCAAAAGGTATGTCTATATATCTATATCTATATCTATTGGGCTCAATGGCTAAGAAAAAGTGTTAAGATAATGGACAATCTTTTCATAATTAGTACTGTTCTTCCAGATTTAAAGAAAATATTAATTTAGAAGCCAGAGGCCAATTCTGGAAGTACCATCACATTTGTAGTACCACGATCATTTTTGTGGCTCTTAGTCTGTGACTGGTTGGCCACCCCTGTACTAGCTAGTAAATGTTATGGTATTTTTAAATTCCAAATATTAATACAGTATTTGGAAATGTGAAACAAAATGATCTAATTCTTATTATGTCACAGCTTCAATAAACATACAAATTTTTCCCTTAATTTCAGACGTGGATGAAGTCGGTACCGGTGCCACCGAGGAGCTTGAGGAGGAACCCTCCGCCAGTCAAATGGCAGGAAAAAGTCCCAACTTCTGTGTGCTACTGCATGGAAGTCTGAAGGTGGAGGGCATGGTGGCGCTGGTTCAGCTGGGGTGAGATTCTGTCAAGTTGTTATCTTTGTCTGGTGGCGTTTCACTCCAACATTAACAGTTTGCTATATTTTATGGTGAAATGTTTCAAACGTTTGTTTGCCAGGCCAGAGTGGTTCGGTATGCTGTACGCACAAGCAGATAGCAAAAAGAAATCCAACCTGATGATGTCTCTGTTTGAGCCCGGTTCAGAGCCTCTGCCGTGGCTGGGAAAGATCTCACACCTGGGACCAATCTCAGGTAACTTTCCTCTCCTTCGCCGTGTCAGTGTCAGGGTTCCCATCAAGTTAAACTAAAACCTCTGTAAATGTTCACAACAGTCTCTTAAGCATCCTCTTTAATACTTTCTGTTTCGCCGTTATTTCTGTAGAGGTGAGTTTGTTAGAGAACCCTGACCTGCCACACAGTGATACATAAATGACTGCGTGAGCGCAAACGACACTGCAACAGAGCAGTCAATAATTGAGCCAGCTCTCTTACAACCGTTCTGATTTTGACAAGGTTATTCAACCGATTCATGTGTCCCATAAACGTTCATATATTTCAGAAGCTGCAGAAAACCCGTATGGAGAGGATGACAGCAAGAGCCCTTTCCCTGTGACGCCGCAGGCCAAAAGAAGTTACGCCCAGAACGTCACCGTGTGGATTAAAGCCAGCGGACTGCAGGTGAGGTCAAATACACTGGAAGAATCTCCAGTTGTTTGTCGATCTCCAGAAATCAAAAGCAGCATTTCAATAGATACCGGAAAAGGGAAAATTCACAAACCCACATTTCCTCTGTGATGTGAATGCAATGCTGCTTGATACAAACACTGCCTTACACTGAATGTTAGAGCTTTCACAACAGCTTCGGCTTGAAGAAATTCATAATTTAAACATGAGATTAATTTCTAGTTGTCGTTAAAAGGTGTTTTTATGCTTTTAGACTGATGTCCAGAAGATCCTGAGGAATGCAAGGAAGCTGCCTGATAAAACACAGACTTTCTACAAGGTGAGTTGAGCCAAAATGGGTCAGAAACGGGAACAAAGCTGGGACTTTTCAAGGAATTGATTACTGCTTCGTCGACGCATCTGTGCAGGAGCTGAACCGCCTGCGGAAAGCCGCCTTGGCGTTTGGCTTCTGGGAGCTTCTGAAAGGAGTGGCCGAACTCTTGGAGAGGGAGTGCACATTGCTGCCAGACTCCGCCCACCCCGACGCCGCGTTCCAGCTCACCCACGCCGCACAGCAGCTCAAGCTGGCCAGCACTGGTGACTCCCAGTACGCCGCTTTTGATCACAACATAGCTCCCATGCACACCGACTTCTCAAGCTGAGCCACACCCCAGTTGGCGTGAATCATCAGAGAAATATGGACGCCTGTGTGCAACGGCCATGGGGTGTATTTCACACGTCGGTTGAAGAACTCACAGGGACACTTCACGTGTTTGTAATGTAAATGTCAACATGTACATAGATTTTGTTTTTTAACGTGTCTTTGTAGGAATTTTTCAGAAACAGACCACATTAAAACTTCATTTTTATTCAGGGTTGAATAACTGCCACACGTACAGGAAACATTGGAAGGAGTAACTCTGAAAATAACCAACGGATTGACAAAACATTTAATTAATATGCTCATAAGAGCTTATTATTGAGTGAACATGATTTCCCAGCATGTTTTTTCCCTGAGCTTTGTAAGACGGGTGCATCTGGAATCATAATAACTTAATAACTATGAATAAGGTCGCCTTCTTTACATCATTGACTTTACATGATATCAGAACAGCAGATTTTCCTAATAAGTGATTGTTAGTCAAAAATACCACTGCAATGGGGGGAAAAAAACGGATCAAACAAACTTCAAACAGTAAAATGGAGAATACCAAAACCTGTAACTTTAAAAGAGCTTTTAAGTCTCCATCTGATTTAAGAGAAAGCATTTAGTAGTGAGTGCCATCATAATCACATACGCAGTGATGAAATGCTGTTAAATCTTATACTTGATGTCTGCACGAAAGAACTGATTTTATAATAATAGGCCAAACTTAATGTCTGAAACACAATTTTTATCCACAAAGGTCAAATAACTAATTTCAGAAATGAGCAGGCAGCGAAGGTGTTTGAGGAATGTCATCGTGGCTCAATTTCAGTTCGCTTTCCTCTTTTTGGTTCGGAAACGCTTCTGCCTCTGCTTGTAAAGGTGCCGGAAGTTGATAAGAAGTCCTATAAAGAAGAGGAAACTGGCAGATCAATATCAGAACAAAAATTGTGACATCAGAATGTAAAATATGTTAATAAATCCTGATTTACGGACTTACCCAGGAACATGAGAACAAGATAGAAGTACAAGAAGTACGAGAAGTTCAGAGAGGTGCCGATTGCTTTTGGTAGAGGAATGCTGAAGAGTTTGGTTTGGTCAAAGATGGAGATGGATTGTATCACTGCCACAGCTGCAATGGGTTGAGAGACTCACTTCAGTAACTGCATTGAGGAATTGTAAACATTTCATAAAGTGACCAATCTTACCTTCGGCTAAAACGCCTAACGGGTACAGTGGTATCCAAACGGTGTACCGCAGCCAGGTCAGAGCTTTCCAGTTTGTGTTGAGACAGCCCAGCATGTAGAATGGATACCTGAAAAAAAAACAGCAACACAATTGGAATTAAGCGTTATTGTATTGGCCTATAACTTGAAAGGATGCTGGTTATTATAAACAGTAGACATTAACTTCAAATTTGTTGTACAGCAGGAATTTATGCAAACAAATTGTAAAACACAGTACAGAAATGTTCCTTTTAGAGTCAAAATTGAATGTAATTTCCTGCTATTGATATCTAAGAAAGTAATTTTGTTAATACTTCCAATGTAACGGGTCACAAAACTCATTTTCTGTTTTCGGTCACAGATCATTCCTTGGTTTAACTTAAAGGAAGTAAAACATAACACCAGGTCAATTGCATAACGTGAGATGCTACAATTCTTTCTTTTTTTTTTATTTTATTTGAAATGACAGCTTTTAATTTTAGGAAGAAGGAAGTTCAAACAGCTGACATCAGCAAGATGGCGAAACTTCAGCCTCAGTCTGTGACAATCAGCTGCTTTTACCTTCTTCAATAAACCTCTACTTGCCTGACAATCTCAATAGCACTCCACAAGTAGAATACGAAGAAGACGACTGGCTGGTTGTGCATTTGCTCCAAACTCCCAAAAATGATGAAGAGGATGAAATTCCTTCCGACCACCTGAGGCACAAAGAGAAGCGACAGACGCACTCGTCATGAACCGAACATGATGGTATTTGCAACAAGATACATGATTTGTCTGAGATGCTATAAACAAACTAAAAGAACAGGTACCTGTATAAGAGTTGGAACAACACCTGTGTGGACAATGCCGAAAGCGGCATTGAGAACTTCTACAGATGCCAGAATCTGGCAAAAGAACATCACATCCGACATCGTGTGAAATGTGTCGTAGAAAGAATCTGAAACAAGAGCATATTTCTGTGACTCCACTGGTCCATCAATAAAAACAACTAAAAGCTGTAAAAAGAAAAGAAAAGTGGTGATTCTCACCTTGTCCAAACATAAAAAGACGCACAGTCATGTTGATGAACATCCAGGAAAAACCAAGAAACTGGACCAAGTTGTAAACAAACAAAAATGCTGTTTTCAAACTGACAAAACCTGAAAGATTACAAGAAAATGTTGAATATGAGGGTAGCTGATCCATAATAATGAAATTTAGCAGAATACATCCAAGATGATAAATAACATAAAAAAATGACCATCGGGCCTGTGATACCGCGGCCTTTATAGAGCAAATCTGGGATCTGATGTTTGAATCCTTTTGAATCCTACAGACGGTTAGATTTTGATCCAATGTGGTGTAAAAGAACTGAAATATGAGGGATTTTGCTGTATCTCTCAGTACGTCTGGTCAAAAGATGCTCACCTTCTTCTTTATGCCTCACAGCCTTGAGCCTGTTCTTTCTCTCCTCCTTGTAGAAAAAAAAAAAAAATTTTTTAGAACTCAATCATTCATTTAGGTCAGTGGTGCCATCTTCAACTGAACAAGTGTATTTCAAAGCCCCCACTCAATGGAAAAATAAATTTCCCCCAACTTTTATTTGTTGTACACAAACTTGCTGTCCATTTATCTCTGGGTCTGAACCAAATAACTACCCAAGAAATTGCATTTTAGGATTTTTCAAATCAACTTTGTTCCTTTTCTCACCTTGTAAAACAAGTATGGGATCTTTAAAAAAAAAAAAAAAAAAGCTTTGAAATGTGTGCGGATCTCTATAAACAACACAAATTTAACCACACCTTTTCCCGAATCTCCATCTCGGCATCTGACTCGTCCAGCCAGCGGTCGAAGTCGGGCGTTATGAAGATCGGCCGGCGCTCCTGCAGGGTCAGTCTTTCCCACCAGCCCCGCTGCTCTTTCCTCACCGTAATGTTAACCTGCCGCTGCGTGGACTTGTGACTCACCTGGGAATGCAGGTTCATGTTTAAATGTTTAATTGGTTTAAATTTAATAAATTATCCTTAAATATTAGCAAGACCTGTTATATTATTTTCAGCTCAAACAGTCAAAAGTGCAGTGATCAGGTCATGTATATAAAAATAGATGGTATAGATATTAAAAAGTTTATTCCATAAAATGTTTAGGAATCCATATATTTTATAAAGCATATTAAGGAACTAGTTAAAATAATGGCTAAAATTGTAGGCCTACTATTTAAAATAAGACATGTACTGTTATTACTGTACAGATCTTTGAGCCTCACTTGAATTATTGAAACATTTAATGTATTTACTTTTTGTGTTTAGCACCACACTTGTAGAGACATGTGTGTTGTTTATTTATGTGTATGTATGTATGCACAAATTAGTCTGCCTGGATGATTTCAATTCAATTCAACTTTATTTATATAGCACTACTACTAACAAACACATACCTCTGGCTTCACAGGTAAACGAAACTCCAAGTTGAACTCGTATTCATTTTGTCCCTTCGCACCATGTCCCTTCGCTACAAGATAAGACAATAGATAAATGTTGCAAATCATGCATTTTAAAATGTTTTTTCTTTTTTCTCAGGGGAACTTGTGCAATATCAATGAAAGTCCGTTACCTGCAAAGTGGAGGACATTTCCATGCACATGGACGTCAATGTTCTGGGGTGGGAACAAAATACATAAAATTAAAGCACTTCTTGTGCATGATGACAAAAAAAAATGGCATTTAAAAAAAAAAAATCTACAACTGAAATAATCAATCAATAAAGAATATAATGTATATCATTGCAATTCTATGGAGTAAATCCCTCCCGATAGTTATTTATCATAATTTCAGTCTTTATTTACTGTAAATTACTCAACAATTATCCACTTAAATTAAATTCTGTGTTTTATCAAAATGTAGAGTTTAAGTCCCTGCATATTTCCTCTAAGCATAACCTTTTCTGAATAATTTGTACAAAACTAAGGGAAAGGGTCCCCCACGATCCTGACTTTTCCTGCTGTGTGAAGCCATGAAGCTCTCTCGGTTAAGGCACTGATGTAGATGAAAAACATATAAAGCCATATGCACACATTCATGCTGACTGTGTATTGTTTTCATGCATAGAAATTACATTTCGATACGAGAGTATTTCCTTTATTTGTGAACATTTTTGAGTAAATGCAATGGGCCGATTAAGGGGTCCAATCTGTTTGTGCACATGTCTGTCTACACATTTCATATCTGAAAATAAAAATATGCTGTGCAAAGAAACTAGTATGATTCCAAGACCTGGTTGCAGCCAGAAGTCAGGAAATACTCCACCTGCCCCTCATGTTTTATAGCTTCACCTGCAGACTCACACTTTGTACCTGCATTGCATGTTTATCTCTATGAATGTGACCCACTAATCACTCATTCACAAAACTGATTACAAAAAACAAACATTCCATGTCGACAGATACTGAGAGGCCTGATGAGAAAGCGGTGTAACTATATGAGCCATCGATTCATTGGATTTCCTTATTTATACGGGCACCATCTGCACAGCATAGAAGTATTTACACCAGCTTGTAGCCTTCATTTTTTTTTTTTTTTTAAATCAGTAAAAGTTTATTAGTCGCCTGTAGTGTAAGATTAGATTGTGAGACAGCACTGTGCTGATGTGCCGTCACGACCTGTTAACTCACCTGAGCGTCCGTCAGCTCCACGCGCAGGTAAACTTCTTCGTGACGTTGAGCCCAGTAAACAAGAGGGGTGAGCGGCATGGCGACGCCTTGTTTTCAGTTCTTCCTGAGATGTTTCAAGCTGGTCTAATACTGGCAGGGGTCTTCTCGGATCATGCTAGCTGCACAGCGAAAGGCTTCGGCAAAAATACCCAGAATATTCTCCGAGGCGTGCACTGGCTTTCCGAAGCTGCTTGCGTCACGACGCACTGTGCTGTCCCCTGCTGATTGGCCCGTGGAGAATGTTTACGGAAGTGGAAGTGGATGGCGGACACAGGCAGCGCCCTGATACAGCACGGTGCACGGCAACCCGTGAAGCACTGAGCTCGCCGTGTCGAGGGAACATGCAGACAGACGAAGACGTTTTGTGTTCAAAAACGGACTTGTTGAAATCCCCTGGGACGTTCTGTGTGCTTGTTGGTGTTACAGGAAGCGTCGCAGCTTTAAAACTGCCTCTGCTGGTGGTACAGCTGCTTCAGCTCCCCGGGGTGAGCTGCTTCCTGCATGTGTGACTCGATTATCGACAGTCGTGTGTTCGTTGTTTGTTATTTGCAACACGCGCGTTGCTTCTCAACATGTCATGGTGTGCACAAACTCACATTGACCGCAAGGTGGTGATGTTACGCAGCTTCATGCCAATTTAACTTCAATATCAAGGAGAGTTGGTTAAAATGTGTTGTGTTTTTGTTTACTCATTGCGTTTATCAACGCTCAGGTGACTCAACCAATCCATTGCTCACATCAAAATATAACAAGTTAATCATTTCCAATATGTTTATTGTAACGCCTTTTCAAAACTGTATTAATCTGATGACATTTGGTATGAAAAACAACAACCCATATTTGCATTGCATTTGCAATCACCACTAAACACCATAAAAGCACAAGAATTTTGGCTAAAAGGGTGATTTTTTTTTTCTTTTTGCCATCAATATTGTGAATAGCACAGTGGCACCATGTTGTATCTCACAGCAGGATATGTTTTTTATCTGGTTAAACAAAAGTGCATTTGAATGTCTTTGTCCTGTTTTATGGTTTAGGTGGACGTAAGAGTGGTCACCACAGAGCATGCTAAGCACTTCTACAACCCTGCAGAGATATCAGTCAAAATCTACAGTGACAAAGATGAGTGGGAGGTAATATTAAACACTATTCAAATGTGTTTTTCTGTCATTTGTATGTGTCTATAGCAGAGACACTTGAATGTGTTGCTGTTAATATATCAACGAGACAGTATAACATTCCTAAAATGACTAACCCTAACCGTATCCCTTTCCAACAGTTTACATGTAGATTCCTTCATACTCTTTCAATGGAATATATGAAGAATTATTGTTAGTGAAAAACAAGGCTGTGTCAGAGGAGATTGAGATTTTTTAACATAGCATCGCATATTCCAGAAAATAAGTGAAAGAGTCTTGTTAATCTGTACCAAACTGCTTCTCCTGTGTAGCTGTGGACTCAGAGATCTGACCCTGTGCTACACATTGAACTGAGGCGCTGGGCAGACCTATTTGTCATTGCCCCTCTTGATGCCAACAGCCTGGGGAAGATTGCTAGTGGCATCTGTGACAATTTACTGGTGAGAACATTAGAATATGATGAAAAAAATTGTTTACCATATAATTTATATGCAAGCATTTCCAGGTTGATTTGTGTTTAACCTTTATAGACGTGCGTGGTGAGAGCCTGGGATACCAATCGTCCTCTCCTGTTTTGCCCTGCCATGAATACTGCTATGTGGCTGCATCCCATTACAACCCAGCAGGTGTCCAGGCTCCAGGAGTTTGGATATGTGGAAATCCCCTGTATAGCCAAGAAGCTAGTGTGCGGAGATGAAGGTGGGTTGTAATACAAGGGAAGCTGATGTTTAATATTTCCATATACAGATTGGAAAATGTTGCTTCTGCCACTATGACATAATCTCTCTTTTTTTTTAAATAACTTTTCATTTGTTCCCTTTTTTTTAAATTTCTATTCCTTAAATTATACTGTGATTTGGTCTGTATTTACTTGACATTTGCCTGCGGGGACGTTGAGTATGATCACCATCACCTGCAGGAGAAACATCAAGTTGCCAGGAGACAGGAGACCTTTTTGCGCTGTAGTTATGCATCAAAGTATTCAGTTTCAACCATATGCCATAATTTAGATACACCAAAAGAAATGACAGATTGACTTTTCTTTTTTAATATTTATCCACGATAAGATCCAAGATATTTATTGTCATATATACAGATTAATAGACATTTACACTGTACAATGAAAAACTTACTTCACTGCTCCCCAACCTATAATTAACTAAAAGATATTTATATAGCTTTATCTCTGTGAATTCACTTAATTCTATCACACAATCAAGCCGAACGTTAGACACTAATGGTGACGACTTGCCATGCAACGTGCTCTCGCAGCTGCTGGAACAATTGAAGTTTTGTGCCCCAAGGCCACTTTAACAAATGAACAAGGCAGGATGAGGGGTCTTACCACCATCATTGGATTGGGAAAAAAAAAACCCCAGCTCTACCAACTCAGCTGTGCCCAAAACTGAGAAATGAAATGTCTTAATTAAAATGATTCACCACAACAATTGCAAATATTTACAGGTATTCTGTTCTCTTCAGCCAAGAGCCTTTTTTCCAACATAGCTTTTTGACATGTTTCAATGGTGTCCTCCCATCTTTATCAGAACTGTCATCTAATGGTGGTGGATGATGTATTTTCATGGCAGCCAGTGGTGCAAATATTGATTTACAAAGAGAGTATCTGCCCCAAAACATTTGCTTCCTCCGTTGATTTGCCTTGGTGATGATTTGGCTCCTACTGGACTTATTCTCAGTCTCAAACTGCTTTGAATAAGATTGGCTCAGGCTGTGGCTTCGGGAACTTGATTCTGAATGACATTCAATAAACAAAGCTGATTTTACCAATCCGGTATTAAAAGCAGTCGTATAAGATCAGTTATCTGGAGTGGATTTTGACAGAAAGTAGTGACACAGGTATTGATTTTATGGAAAACATTCTTCTCTGCAACCTCGTGATCAAAGATATGAGGAGAATGTACATTTTCATGGCATGTTTTAATCCTCAAATTTAGAAAGTTGTTGTTTCATCAGAGTGTGTCATGTGATTAAAGTTGATGAAGAAAGAACCTTGTATAATGTCGTCGGAGACCTACTGACCCATGTATTAATTGATTACTACTACTGACTAAATCCATGATTTTGTGTAATATCATTGCTACATTAGTGTAGAGGCAGTTTCTACTTGCAGAGACCATTAAAATGTAATTAAAACTATTTGGGGTTGCAGAAGTCACTGTGAAAGGCGTAAAGTCTCACTCATAGAAGTCACAAGTGTTATAATGATCCAGCAGCAAGTGTGAAAAATAACTAATTTTAAAAGCTATTGTTTTCAAGTTTAGATATTTGATGTAGAAAATAAAGGCAATATTCTTCAATCAACTCGTAGGGACTGAAGACCACTTAAGTCTCTTTGATTTACAGGCTAACTATGTGAGGTAAAACTCTTGGCATTGTCTTCACACACATTGTTATATATTATGTATTGATATCCAGTAAGAAGATAGTAGACACATTGTTTACATTTCTGTATTGTTGGGCTGTATCCAACAGAGCTGTTGGATGGTATGCGAGAGGCTCCAGCCTGCCTTTCTGAAAGGTTCAGCCGACTTTAATAGCATTTAGTCACGAGTGGATCATTTTGTTAGACCTGATGATCACATGATCATCAGCTTCTGTTTGTCTGCATTGGCCCCAAAGCATTGTTCTTAAAATTTCAGAGATGGACAATGTCCTTCCTGAAGACATTGCGGCATGGTGTAATTTCCATAGACCACGAGACAGCATTAAAGTCAACATTTGGTTTAGTGGTCAAGTGATACGAGGTGGGGGTTTTTTTCATCCTCTCCTTCTAAAACTGTATATAAATCAATGGGTCACGGCATTGAAATCAGCTGCTGGCATCAGATTTAACTGTTTGTTGCTGTAACTTTGCCGGAAGAACAAAGGAAACCTTTTCTTTTATTTCTAGCTGAGTCATTGGGCATCGTGCATGAACTGTTTTGACACTGAACACTAATTTTTGTTAATGGTTGAGTGACTGGTTACTGACTAATCCAGTCCAGGATAAACTGGTTTAGCGTTATACCAAGAGTTGTGTGAGTAAGCAAGCAGAAACCTCTTCTCTGCAGTTCAACACTTTTTTGTTCATTTTTCTATTAAGAAAAGTTTGAGTGACTTTTAACTTTTTTCTTTTCCGCAGGTAAAGGTGCCATGGCAGAAGTATCAACTATTGTCAGTGTTGTCAAACAGTATCTTCAGAAACCAGATGCATCACGTGAGAAAACGTGAATGGCATCATGCTTTTAATGCCAGCTGAAACTAAAGACCAATAAAGAATCAACACGATGGCAGCTTTTACCTTCAAGTTATTTGCTTTTCCAGCTCATACACACGCATGTAAAACGTGTGCGTGTTGGTGTGCGTGCAGTGTCTCAGTATTGTCACATTTGATATTCTTAGGAATACGAAGGCCTCAACAACTGCATACAAATGTCAAACACTGCAACCAGAATAATAAACAGCCTATTGTTTTGTTGTGGAGGAATGTCTTGTGAATTCAGTGTGTTGTTATGTCTTTGTTATTTTCATTAACATAAATGTTCATAAATCTATTTAGCTGTGCTAATACACAGCAGATGTGTAATGACCAGTATGCCATTTCAGTTAAATTTAAAACACCTCAGTAATCTTCATCATGTCACCCTGATATGTGAGGATCTTGAGTTCAGGTTTGATCTGGGATGTTTTATCCTGTCACTTTATGACCGCTTGCCTATGCTCGTTCGTTTTTTTGTTTATATCTCTTAACACCCTGGTCAGGCCGCCAGTCCATCACAGGTTTCCTGTCACAACTTATTGCCAAGTCAGCTTTAGGGTTCCTTTCATGTAAATCCCAGCCTGAATGCAAAATCCAAGAGTAGTGGGAAACGGCAGGGTTCTGTGCTTAGTTACATTAAAATTCAGGACAAATTGCTATTGGGGTATTCAATGAAGCACAAGGCACTCTAAAGCACCTCATATATGCACGTAATGTTGAATTTGTGAGAGACTGGGGAGTGGGATTATTTTTACCCAGTGCTTGGTGGAAAAAAATCCATCTGAAAGCTGTGAAGCTGGGAAATTTGAGTAGTTTGGTAGCACTTGCATGCGGAAGTCGCATCTCCCTATGTTGTTCTGTGTAATAACGTTTCATTGCAGTTCAAGTGAAAAAGAACTTTGTCTTGTTCGCAATGATAAAACAGTATTGTCATGCGCATGCTGAGCAACCCATGTTTAGGTGGTGAGAACATTATTTGTCATTTGCGCTTCAGATTTTCATGAGGCAAAGTTGTTTTTTGTTGTCTTGCAGATACTCCCAATGGATAAATCAGCCTTTTCCCAATGGTAACTGAACAAAAGCCTTGCTGCATGCATGCACCATTAGTCGTCCATTCTTCATTTTGTGGCTTGACTATGTCCATAGTGTATAAAGTTTTGTTGAATAATTATCCTTTTCTGTAAACACCATTATGAGTGCCTGTGTAATCGAATATACTATGCATGATGATTGAACCACAACGATGTAACAAGATTATAAATGTTAAAAAAAAAATGGAAAGCAAGCCCGAACAATTATAACTGTGTCTCAGAATAGCCGTGGAAGGACGAGAGATCAATCGCAGGCCGTGGAAAGGCCAGAAGTCAATTATAACTGTATCGCAGTACAGCCATAGAAAAACCCGGAATAAAGCCAGATGGCGAACACTATACGAACGTACGATGAACAGATAAGCGCTAAATAGGAGCCTCCCACACGCATTATGTCCATTGTGAAGAAACAAGGTTATTTCCAAATTAACGATGAATGATCAAGAAGAAAAGGGGATGTGTCTGATGGGAGGGGGACGACCCCAAAGGAGTGTATTTAAAGACTGAACCAAGAAGCACTGACTTTGTGTCCACTGGTCGACCTGGGCTCCGAGTTTTAGCAATAAAACTCTGTTTGCATCCAGATCTCGTCTCCCAGCCTGTTTTCTTTGTTTTGTAGACTAGCTGAGGACCAGTATAGTTAGAGAATTATTGACATATGCTCGTGGAAGATTTCTGACGTCGCACTTGGCCCTGGACTGCAATCCATCCAAAATCCACAACAGTTTCTGTCTTGGAGGGATCCACTAAGGCCTCTCTCTAATAATCCCCGCGCAAATCTGTTCAGGACTTGTTGAACTGCTTCCTGACTGTTTCATTGTCATCAGGAGGTAGCAAAAGAAAACTTTCCACAGTTTAGTGTTTTGATCTCCTATTTCGTCTTTTAAGCCCTCGTCTTTCCTAAATAATCAAAGTAGCAAATAACTTCTCTCACACCTGTGAGTGTACAGAAAGGAATGCTGCTGCGACAATAACAGCATTCAATCCATGGGAGTACATTCATCTTGTCATTCAGGCTTATTGTGTTAAGGCATTTTTTGTTTGTCTCTTCGATATTCTTGGCAGAATCATTTGTATTGTTGCCAATTCTTTGAAAATGGGTCAGGTTGGTTGAACAGCTTGTGAAAAACTTGTCAAATCAGCTTGCGTCCACATTTTGGAAAATTAATACATATATCATAATTTCATTTTTTTTTTAAAACACAAGCAAAACTTTTCTTGGGGTTATTTTTTTTTAATCAAACATCATTAGCAGCAATTATCATTAGAGATGATGTAGGGTTAAGAGGAAATGGTGCATTATTCCATCTATCTATCTATTAATACATCTTAAGAAAATGAGTTTGAATTGTGTTTGAGTCAAAATGTTAATCTAATAATACTAATGATACAAAGATAAATTGTAACAACATAAAGTTCATCATATGTTTGTCATATAGTCTGTAGATATCTATAGACATGTGATACGTCACAATAGAACAGACCGGCTTTACTGCACCGGCAAATACAATTATTTATCCAAATGTGGATGTCTGAGACTCCGTAATGAGAAGGTGCCCTTCCCACTTCATTGTGTTGTGTTGACAGGGCTGCGCAGAACATCTTTACCATTTGTGTGAGAAAAAAAAGTTTCCTTTGCCTCAAACATGTTTTACTGAGTCTTTTCACAAATAACCTCAAGTAAGAAAGGTCACATGTGAAGAAACACAGTCTCCCTTTACTTTAAGATGTGTTTATCTTTCTTTAAGCCCTCCAAAAGGAAGTGTATCTGCCTGGACTGTGTCCAGGAAAAAAACTGACAAGATGATAGTAAATCATCTCTGACAACGTGTGTAATTATCAGTGTGCTAAAATGTGCAGTTAGCTCACTGTCTTGTGTGTTAAAAAACAAAATGTTGCTGGCAGTTACAAAGGTGTCAGAGTAAACTAATTTGAACCATATGCTTCGCAAATCATTAAGATATGTTTTTACAAACTAATATCGCTTTGTTTTGGTGCAGAGTTTATTTTCAAAATGTGTTTTTCTCTCAGCAAGTCTTCTCGATGTCGGTTTCACAACACACTTCAAACACAAGTCATCACACACACCTCAGGTGACTCATTCCTTTTATTTCCTGCTCATCAATTACAGTCATCAGTTCCCGAAGACTGATATCTCTCTTCCTTTTGAGAAAGAATGGTTGTGTCACACCAAACACATGCAGATATGTGTGATTCTTGTGTGCTTTTCTGTGTTGTGTGATTAAAAAAAAAAAATCTATTCCTATGACATATGTTATCTGTGGGTGTTTGTTTCTGGTGTGAGAATTGCACCATCTGCAAGTTGCCTTGATTTCTGTCTCTTTCCATAGGAAGCATTTTTGTTTCATGTCACATCCAATAATAAGATTGTGCTCCAATATCCCAAACAGCCCTGTAATCTTATACAATATGGAGACCGGTGACTATTTATATAACTAATAAATGCTGTGTCTGTGCATTGATTGTTGGTATAATCAGGTAATTTACTTGCAGTGAAGCATGTATTGCAATGTGTTTGTATGTTGTTGGGTATGTTTTTTTTTTTTAAATAAGAGAGACTCAGCCTTCACAGATAATGGTGTCAACACATGCAGTGGAAAATACGATGCAGTAAGAGCAATGGGGAAGTTCTGTGACACAAGTAAAAACAAGAAAATAACTGCCGTAATTGAAACAGTAATGGGCCAAGGTCCAAAACCCCAGAAGGCTGACACGGATAATTATGAGAAATTGGAAAGATTTAATTTTTGATTGTGAGGCCTAAAGCTCGCACTAACATAGTGATTAGAGAGGGGGCCCAGCATACTATATAAAGAGGGCATGATTTCAGTAAGAGGTCCAGATCTTGCTCTTATTTGTCTAAGTGAAAATAAACTAGTTGCATGGAGCACTGCATAGCTCCCGAGTCTTTGTTCACCTTCTTCAGGCCACTCAGGGTTTTTAGAGAAGCATCGGGGAAGATCAAGATTCAGCGACATCATTTGGCCCAGACTAAGATTGTTGGCATTTTGCCTGGACAAATATTTTCATCTATGTTTCTGTGTGTTCCTACTAAATCCAGTAGAGCCGGATGAAATTTGGTTTGCAAATAGCTGGGGGCTTTGTTACTGTTGAGCTGTCGAGTCATCATGGCACATGGAGCTGTGTGAATGGCTCCCTAAATGAAAAGCATCCCTGAACCATAACCTGTCCTGCTGCTATTGGCTGCTGTGTGATTCTATTAATGAAGCCAGAGCAACATTACATCAGACGGATTGACAAGGGGAGTGTCCCTGTGGCCTTGACAGCACTGTGGAGGAGGTAGCAGTCTGCAGGTGTGTTTAATGGGAATGAATGCCACATTCTCACAGCCAGGAACTTTTTCCGAAAATATCTGATAAGCAAGCACAAGCAATGGGAAAATCTCAAAGGAGCCCTCTTGAAGACAAAGCATACATGTTTTATTTCCATCCGCTGCAGGACATGCTTATCAAACAAGGATTCCAAATAGTGCAATCAAACTAGAGCCCCTTTGTTTGGGATATGCAAGAATTCACAAAGAGGTAGAAATCTGACTTCAACTGTTGAGCTCTGCAGGAGAATCACGCTGCTGCACGCAAAAGGACTCTATGCTTTTATCTTTTTTTAATGACAATGATTGTCAGCTTAGCTGAAGTTTCTATAATTGCTATGAGTTACACTTTCATGGAAATAAATGGCCGATTGTGTTTTGTCTAGATAATTATTACAATTACAACCAAAGCCTCAACAAAAAGTACAAAGTTCCAGGTCCTGGGAACAATAAGTACTGGCCACAGCCCTCAACAACACTGTCAACTTGAAATGTGTCAAATGAATGCTGTGAATACAAACAGGGCATGGTAGGTCTTCTCCTATATCTCTGATTGTACCTCACAACATTTTTTTTCATATAAATAATTTTTATATGTATTTTTTTTTGTTTTTAACATTTATTACCCTTCTTTTTGATACATTCATATTCTAATTACTTTTTATATGTCATGTTATTTTCTCTACTGTTTCCTTTGCATGCATTGTTATTACTTGTCTTGTACATACTCTTTCCTTGTTCTTTTATTTTATTATCGCTGTGTTACTATTTCTGCAATATAAATGAAGACTGATTGAATCACATTAATGTTGGGATATACCATATAAAGCATGCATTGCTTTTATCCTGCTTGTGTGTTTAATGAAACAGAAAAGCAGTAAGATGACCTGATCCTAGCACAACAGCTAGTATAGCAAAAACATTTCTGACTCACAGTTACAATAAAACCTTTGTTTTTGCCAGTTAAATACAGTTCAGATAAGGCTAATTCTATTTTGGTCATATGTGACTTATGATGCTGTCTGTAACAGGAAATTGTAATGATTTTTTTTCTTATAAACTCTGTGACACGTCAAACAGAAATAGTTTCTATTTTTGCATAAGCAAATAAGTCTACATCTATGTGTCAATATGTTTGGTGTTCAGAGTGTCTGATGCAACTCGAGCTGTCTCCAAGCGAAACACGCTGGTTTCAGTCCTCTGGAGATATTCAAGCGTGTTTCATCAGACACTATATACCCTGAGAGATCAGCTGCTCTGTGTCACCACGATTGTTCTTATCGACTCTGAGGTATTTAAAAGTGGTAAACATCCAATGGATTCACTCAGGGCGAGATAGAAATGAACGTGCTACATGTTGGTTTTATACTGAAATTTGAATGTGCTTGTCATACATATTTTATGTGCTACGCATGCATGGAATAGTACAATTTATAATTTTTTTTCCAATTTGAAAACAAAAAGATATGTACAGGGGAAAAAAGAGAACATTG
This sequence comes from Blennius ocellaris, assembly GCF_963422515.1. Lineage (NCBI taxonomy): Eukaryota > Metazoa > Chordata > Actinopteri > Blenniiformes > Blenniidae > Blennius > Blennius ocellaris. The sequence goes on along the minus strand of NC_137660.1, from coordinate 20,407,966 downwards.
TGATTTTTGAGTCTCTGTTTTAAGAATATATCATAGTCACATTAAAGTAGAGACAACAAAAATAAAATGCATCTAACTTTGGCCTTGTGCATTTGTTAAATAATCAAATGTGCATTTTCTTTTTACATGTAATTTGAATGCGAAGTGTTGTGAGCTGACTATCGTATAAATAGTGCAACTTGAATAAGACTATTTAAATGAACTCTGACAGAAAGATACACAACATACACAAAAGCTCAAATTAAATAAATGGGACTTGAATAAGTTGAGCAATATATGCACATTAGATAAAATCATATGTTAGATTTTGAACCTGATCCACACTGATAGTTATATCTGTGATAGTTATATTTGTCAAAGATTATGTAGAAGTAGGACAGGTGTATTCAGCAGAAGGGTACACACAAAGGGAAATTATCTTTTGTGTATAATCATTTGCAGGCTTAGAAATCTGTAACAGGTTTGTTTGGGGGAATTCAGTCTTTAAGAATTTTTTAAGCCATTTTCTCCTGTTTATGTTCAACCAAGCTGCACCACTTCTCTCCCAGTTGAGTATGCACATCAGTTTTTGTTTGAGGATTTGTCTTGTCCCTTGGCGCCGTGTGTTGGTTCGCCTCGAGCTGTAACACCATGGCAACTGGAAATGTGGGACATGTGAGAAGTCTCCAAAGAGAATTTTCTTTCTTTCTTTCTTTCTTTCTTTTTTTTAACCTGACTATTCTCCTCAATCAGCCCCCCCCAAAACATGCACCTCTTCACATGTGAGGACCTCCGGGACCAATGAAAGCCACCAACTTGTCTAGACTAAACTGTGGCAGCCTGAAGGGACCCACAAATTGGCTTCCATCTCTCAGGTGGAAAGGGACAGGTATGATGCAAGCGCAACAAGACATTAAGTCAGTCAGAGAACAAATCAACATAGAGTGGAAGAATTTGGTTTTTCTGATAAAGCATCTCACTCTAATTATTGACCAGGTTGCTTATTTAAACATGTCTGCTATATAACTCCTACTTGACCACTGCAGCAACAGTCGTTCTGTTCCATGCCACGACTCATGGTTCAGATCCACTGAAAGGTAAACTGCACAACATGATTAATGGCAAGAAGTAAAACAGTGTCCTTGAGGTAAAGGTTGACCTGATTTTAACTTTGGTCAGCTAAAGTAAACCATTAACTACATTAGGATTAGGTCAACAAACAGTAATTCTGTACTATAAAGCCTCTTTCATGGCATGTTTTGTCCATGTCTGGGATGGTTTACAATGCGGAGGGGCTTTCGATTTCATTCATTGCTTATTTTACTCTGTACTATAATTGACTCAGCTAAAAAGAACAATTAAAGACTTGGTGCTGTCCAAAGGATGCTATGAATTTTTGTTTGTCTTGCAGATAATGTTAAAGTGCATCCCAGCTCACGGGCTCCAATCTTTCATTTAGTCTTAACCCAAATGAATACTCTACTAAAATTCACATCGTTGTGAAAATAATGTGGGACAACAAATATGGCCAGTGGTTAATAAATTAACTACAGGCAACATAAAATAAGAGAAGAATTAAGTTAATTCAAAAATGTATTAATTCCTTGTGGTGATGTCATTTTTTTTTTTATTTAAATGGGTACAATACAATATAATTCCAAACAATAAAAACTGAAAACTTCACAAACTCAAGACTGCCAGATGCAGTAAGACCCATCACAGAGTGAAAATGTTTATATAAGGACAATAAAGCTTTTCTTGATCCTCCTGTTGTGTTTCTTTGTCACCAAACCCATGGTGATCACTTTTCACTGTCATTTCACCATCAATATGAATCCACAAAAACACGTAGACAAAATAATCACCCAATGTCATATAAGGTCGTCGTTTTTTTTTTTTTGTATTTTTTTTATCAGCCTCAGCTCATGGGAACGTCACAAGTTTTGAGCTCGTGTTTGCTGTGTATGTTCAGCTGGTCTTATTTACCTGAGCTCATATTAGCGCATGTTTTTTTTAAAGATGATACTCAAATGATAGCTATATATATATATATATATATGAAATATTTTCCAAAGTCGTTTTTTTTTTTTTAATCCAGTTGATTTATTAAAAATGGTGGCACAATAAATTAGGGGGAGAAAATAAAATCATATCCCTGGCCAAAGTAACCAATATTTATTTATTTATTTATTTATAGCAAAACCCTTAATGTAGAAAGAGCAAACTTAAAAATGTTTCAACCATGCATTGTATTAAGACATTTATAATTCTCTCATGGACCTCTGGCACTTTTGGCCTTTAATGAGCATCTCAAGGCCATTGTGTCTCCACAGACTGAGCTGTTAATTTAGGCCTCCAAATGCCTTTATACACAGAGCAGCACGAAAGTTATACCACTGAAACGATGTTGCAGTTTCAATTTTCAAGATTCGGTTTCTATGTGTTGAAATTTATACAATTGAAATTGTCCCTGTGAAGACGTGCAGTGGATTCTCAAAACATGTATAAGATGTGCGAGTCAAACAAGAGTGGAAATGCTCCTGATTTGACACACATTTCCAAACCGTTGTGGGTCACGGGGTGACGGGGTCAATCTGAGCAGACTGCGGATCAAAGTGGGGTATAACCTGAAGAGGTCGCCTGCCCATCACAGGCAGGACATGTACGCACGCATGCACGCTCTACAGAGATACACAGAAAGGCTTCCAGGACTGGACTTGAAACGGCTCAGATGAGAGCACTTACCACTGCATGAGCATTTCTCTATGTATTCAAGCGCCAGGTGTAAACAAGGTGATGGAACCTTGTGACGATTAGATGAAGTGAGCTGACTTTCAAATCAGTGAGTTACTATAGAAGAGCAGGCTCTATTTTCAAAGCAGGATCCAGGCTCTTAACATCTGTTGCACCATGCTGAGGATGTGCAGTTTCTCAGACATCAATGATGTGCAGGTGATAAAGGAACCTCTGCTCACACCAGCTTCATTGCATAAAAATGGGTTTATTACAAAGGCCACTATGGTTTGCCTGGGAGTCGACTTGGGAGTCAGAATGAGTCTCTCCCCGAATCCCAGCTCAAAGCTCCCTTATATAGCTTTGTATATAGTTCAGTATTCATGAGAACCTCCCATGGCATATGGTTTCCATCAGTAATGGGACCCCACTTCTGCAGGCACCAATTCCATCAATTCCCACGTGTAGGAGCCTGTGATACATAAACATTCCAGAACCATTTAAAGAGAAACATATGAGACACCATGGGAGTGTAAATGTTTTGCAAAACACACATATTGAACCATCTTCAATACCTTTCCAGCTTTGGGTCGCAGGATGCTGGGGTCAAGGAGGGGCTACCAAGTAACCGCAAATGCATGTTTTTGGAAAGTGGAGGAAACCGAAGCCTCCATATTAAAAAGCATACAGAGGGCGGAAACGCAAACTGTTGAGGAAAAATTCACATTAGCATGTTGAAAAAGACATGTATTCCTATGGCATATGTCATGTGCATGATAATGAGTTTCAAAGGACATCTCGTCATATCATGAATTATAGTGTGAGGTTGTCTGTTTATCCGTGGTAGAGCTGAACCTCCTGTGAGCCTTCTTAACAAACGTTTCCCCATGATCCGATCCCAAGTGGCGAGCTATAAAGACGTGTGTGAACAGGCACCAAAGCGTTTTCACTCAAACCACTTCCATCATGTGTTGCGAATGCGTCCCGGGATGGAGGCGTCGCAGGAGAATACATCCTATGTAAACATCATCAATGCGTGCGTGAGTTATACAGTCTTTCCAAAGAAATAATAGAAAAGAACATGAACGTCCGTGCCTGGAGGTCTGCAGGAACATGATCCTTATAGCGGCCTGGGCAGAGAATACTGTCCAGAGCAAGCTGGGTGACTCATAATTGCGCACAGAGATTTTTAGCAGAAGTGACTTAGAGGTAGCAATACAATCCAACGGGTAAATACAAGAAGACGAAGAGTTTGTATTATACGAGTTATGAGCTGCCCACACAGGGTACTATAAAGGAGGAACTCACAAGACATGATGTTAATAAGAGGCCTGGGACTGGCTCAGAGTTTGTGAAGAGGATCTGAGAGGAAACTCCATCTGCATCGAGCAGTGCTTATCTCCAGAGTCCCCTTTACTTCGGCTTTTTAAGATGCATTGGGGAAGATTGAGATTCGGCACATCCCAACATGAGCAAGCATAGGTGACGGTGGAAAGGAAAAACTCAGTTTTAACAGGAAGAAACCTGCAGAACCAGGCTCAGAGGTTCGTTTGGGGATATAAAGAGAGGGCAGAAATAGAGAGCAAGAAAACCAATTGTCCTAAATCCAATCGCTGCAGACTCCTCTGACACATCAACATTACAGAACCATTTAAGGAGTAGCATTTGTTCCATATGAGATGTACAGATATACAGATGTTTTCTGAGTCGCTTTTGCGTTTGGTGACGGAGACGCAAGATGCCAACTGACTGAACAAGCTCATCAAGAACATCAGTGATGTTCTTCAGCGTGGGGCACTGGAGGTTCAGATGGTGAATAAACTGTGTGCTATTGTGAAGAGCGACATGCACCCTCCACATGACGGTTCACAAAGCACAAGAGCAAGTCATTGTAAATGCACCACAGGAAGTCATGTGGCCACTTGTGGTCATCAGACTTTATAATGCTTCCATCTGAAAGCTATACACTCAATTAAAGCTGATAGTTTCAACAATCCTCTTTGCACAAAGCACTTTTATCTCATATCACTTTCCCCTGAGGTTATTCAAGTATTCAGGTCCTGATTTGAGCTAATGTGACGCATCTGCAGTTCCGTGGAACTTTTCTCACACACATACACCATGCTTGCACAATTACTCTTGACAAATTGCCCCCCCCCCCCCCCCCCCCCACACACACACACAAAAGATTGACAAGGCATTTCCGCTGTTGAAGAAAGAGGAAACTCTACATGGTTTTTCAGAACTGGAATGAAAACTGAGCAGAGCTGAGTTGCATCTTCATTTCAGTTTAGTTTGAGGATCCGGTCAATAAAAAAAAACCACCAGCGGGAAAACATCACGTGTTGAAAACAAGCCGTGGATTGACTGGAGGGTGTGACTCCGCCTATTGATCAAAGACCATCCTCCTCTTCTTCCTCCTCCTCCCTTTTGTCTTTCCTTCAGTTTGTTAACTTCTCTTAAAGCCTCGTGGACTTTGGCAGAGCCTCGCTTCATCAGGGGAATTGGTGCGCATCCGGATCGAGAGGAACAGAAAAAGAAACACAGAAAAAAAAAATCAGCCCCCCCCCCACTCCCTCTTATTTTTTTCTTTTCTTAAAAGTTGTGATGCATGTAATCTTCGTGGGAATCTTTTATTATCACAACAGCGAGGAGGTAAGAAAAACTTAAGTTTCCTGATCTCACGCGGTAATGATAAAGCAGGCGCACAAAAAAAAAAAAAAACAACAGAAAAACACGCGCAAAAGGTGGACTCCTGTCAGTCAACCTGAGAGTGTGAAAGTATCTCATACAAAGTCGCCTCATGCGCCCTCTCCTCTGCGCCGCACTGTGGTTTTGAGTTTGGACCCGCGGTTAATGAGTCTTTCGCAGCTCGTATGGAAATGAGTCACACCGTGATCGAAAGTACGCGTGAGTTTTATGTTCATATGATTTGCATCGCATCTAACCGGGGAGCACTTGCAAAGCTCTGTGTGCGTGCGTGTGTGCGTGCGCGCGCGCGCGTGTGTGTGCGCACGCGTGCGTGCTTGCTTTCCTATGTTTTAACGGCTGGAGGAGCGAGGAAAGAAAACTGGAAGACGCGAGTTTTGAAGTTCCGTTTTTTTTTTTTTTTTTTTTTTTAACTGGTGAATTTAAGAGCTCCGGGACGAAGCTGCCTCCTAGTGCCATGTGAACATACTGACATCTCCCAGCATTCTTGACCCGACTGTCTAATTGGCTGACAGATAAATGATTAACGACTGTGAGGCGCGCAGGAATTTAGTGTTTTCTTTTCTTCTTCTTTTTTAATCATTGTTATACACATCCCCTCTTTCTTTCTCACACTCCATCACCCTTGCTTCCCCCCAACACACACACACACACACACACACACACACACACACACACACACTTACTTACTTCTCGCATCAGCCCGTTCTGTACTTTAATCAAAGATAGTATTAGATAACCTGTGGCTGCGCTGCTGCCATCAGAACTGGATTATAAGCCTCAGTGGGATTTAGCAGTGAGAACTCCATGCATACGTTTCCACATGCAGCTGATTCACCATCACATTCTCAATTTGACAGCGAGTCGATAAATAAATAAATAAAGTCATCACATTTCAAGTGGATGTTAGAACAATAACACATACTCCGGCAGATCATTTTACAGTATCAGGCACACTTGCATGACACAAATGTGATCCAGTAAACTGGTTCCACTGTAAATTCAGATTTTATAGATCAGAAAATCTGGCGTTTTAGTTTAGTCGTGAATGTTGGTTCTTGATCTGCTCGCAGAAGGTCAAAAATGATTAAAACAAGTGAGTGGCGTCTAACTGCATGCAAACACAGGCTAAATACACAAACTCAATAAGCACTTCATATTTTTAAAGGCACCATGAGATGTATGTGATTGATAAAATAAGTGATTTGGAGTAATCTGAATTCAGATGAATACAATGAAAGCTCATATATATATAAATAAATAATGGACCAGAATCATAAAATAAAAGTATTTTACAAGTATTCAGATTGCACAAATGTATGAGAAAAGAACATTGTGGTAACAAGGTGAAGAAACATCAAGTCCATTCTGAGGCTTTGTCACAAGATGTAAATCAATGATAAGAAGTGCAAATTATTTCACACTTACGCCTCCTGTAGCACTCAAGTTGTGTAGTTTTCAAACACTCTGGTCCATTTTCAATGATGTGCATTTTAATATGTCACTAAACAAACTGGTAGGTCTGGTGGTGATTGATTCCAAATTTAAGTTGTCCCTACCCTTTCTCAGTCCTCTATGTTCTTTGCATGGACATTATTTCATAACTTATCCAAGCACAATCCTCATATTGTAACTTCTCTTCTACTTGGTGCATCTGTCTTCAGCTGTTCATGTGCATTAGCTGATGAGGGTGTGTGTGACATGTGTTATAAGCCACGAGATCCCTCAAGGTTGCAAAGATGCCGCAAGCTGGAGTTTATCCAATGGAGACTGTTGTGCATACTGGGGGGGTTCTCATGCGGTCCAATTTTGTTTATGAGGTGAGAAGAAAAATGAACCTTGTTTGAGTAGATATTAAGTGTCCCATTTGTTTTCATATTCTCAGGTCTGGAGGAAAATCAAGTGCACCATCATAAAGCAACCACACGATGGGCAGCGAATCCATGCAGACGATCACTGACCCGGCACTTCGGAGTAAGATCCCAATATTCAATGGGACGCTACCATCCACAGGACTGTCAAAACAAGCAAACATGTCTGATCTCCTGGATAAGCAGACGTTGAAATACAGCGGGTCAAGATTCACTCCCCCTTGGAGCCACTCAAAGACAACCCTGCATGATGGCAGAAGTCAGTTGAGTCACCTCTCTGGCACGATGGGACAAAACCACATCATTTACAAGCAAGACGGCACTTCTTCAGACGAAAGCCATTGTCATTCTTCCTCTATGCGACATGCACCATCTAAACTGGGCTTCATGTTGTACACTAAAAGTCCTGAGGTCAGCAGTCCTGCAGCTGCTGTGTCCGGAGGAATTAGAAAACCAAAAAGTGGATGTGAGAACTCACCTTCTCATTCTGAAAACTCTGTTTACTTAGCCATTCCAAAGCCAGTTTACAGACACGCCCACTGCTGTAATGAACTGGGCTGCATGATTGGACCAACATACAGTGCAGAACGCGGTAATCCCAGTTTACCAAACACTGTCTATGAGCACGAATGGATGCAAAGTGGTGCTCACTACACTGAATTATCCCCGATGCAGCGGAAAGCACAAGACTCTCTGCTGCGGCAAAGAGGTTTACAGCTTGCGCCCACTGAAAACATGCAGAAGAGGATCGCTTTGGAGCCGTACAGCCCAGGGAGAACGAGGACTTTGCCCACTATTATTGAACCATCATACAGTGGTTACCCCTGTGCCCCAACTCGTTCACTGTTTGGTTCTTTAAGTGAGCACGGCCAGTCGTTACAGAGTCCCCCCAGAGGCTACCCTGGCCTATACTCCTCCCATCCTACATATGAGCGTATGACCTCAGAGGTTTATCATTCTCCCATGTCCAAATATGGCCAGCTTGCACAGCACCCAGTGTTTTACTACCCTCAGGCCAATGTGGAGGGAGAGAACAGGGCGCAGTGTAAGGATAGTGGCAGTAAGAAAAGAGAAGATGTCCCCGTTATCCATAAACACCCAATCACACACTCTCAGGAACATTACATTGTGCCTCAGTCACTTCATGCTGAAATCCCTTTGCCGAGCACTGAAATGTTGCCAACCCATTCTTTTATGCCGGGCCTTGAGTATCCATGTTATGCAGTTCCAAGATTTCATTTAGATGCAAGACAAATCAGATCGCCCCTAAAAAGGCAACATGCATCGCCTAGTTTTGATGCCAGTTTCATAAATGATTCCCCATCCAGCCAGCACAGACATCTTTCCATGGCCACGGCGGGCAGTCCTCACAATAACACACCCATGACCGGCCTGCGTGTTGATCACTTTAACGGATCATCACCATTCCTACTTATGGACCAACCAAGTCCTACTAGACTTGTGAGCCAACCTGGTGTCTCACCAGCCAGCATTCAAATTGGCAGGTTTTTCTCTCCGCTCACTGGCATGCACTTGGACCCAGCTGTGTTTTCCCCTGCTGGCTTAAGCAGAGACAGATATGTGGACTACTCCTCTTGTGAAGCTTACCCAATACAGCCCAAAAGCCTCCCTGTTCCCTCAGCTGGGTGGAAGTCCCATACATCCGGCCACGATTCAGATCAAATCCAGACAGCTGGACCCAGTGATGCAAAGCTCCGAAAACTGTTTTCCCCTGTTGTTGACACCGTAAACAGACAAAGGGCCTCTGTGCCGCCTTCAGAAGCCACAGATCATAAACGTGACCTGAAAAGAAGTATTTCGCAAGTCACACCACCCATCAAAATAAAAGAAGAGGTTAAAGATATATATGAAGTGGAACTTGCCAAGAAACAAAATATGACAAATCTCCAATTAGGAAATATATCCAACTTTCCTCCTATGCCAGTTATTGACACAGTCTTCAGCTTGGCACCATACCTGCAGGCGTCTCGGAGGATATTTCCTAGTGGAATACCACAAAAACCCATCCACTCCCTTGACCAGCCTGAAGTCAGACCCATATTGGATGCTGAGGAAAAGACGCCTCATAAAGGCAAGCAGGATCGTGTTGCTGATATGGGTCCTGAAGAAATCCACTCGGATACTGTGATAAAAAAAGTCAAAAATATCAAAGTAGAAAAAGTCGAGCCATCTGATATAGATCACGCAGAAGAGACTCGTGTTCCTCACACCGATTACAGCGAAGTGATTATCAAAAAAGAGGTCAGTGACGGTGATCCCTCTGACAGTGAGGCCATGCTCCTGAAAAGGACACATGAATCTGATGAGCGAGACGTTGAACCACCATTAGCAGCTCATTATGAAACTTCAGAAGAAACCAAACCTGTCGTGTTGCCACTGGTGAACTCATCACGTCACGGTGATGCACAGTCCCTGTACAAACAGGCAAGCCATCAACATATAGCTGTCCAGGTGCCTCAGATCAAACTGGATTTCAAGAACATTCCTCCTCAGTGTCTTAAACTTAATAGGTACAACATTGTTCTTCGTGATGGTACTCTGTCTAGTTCTACTGTTTTACCATCAGCGAGGCCACCTGCACAGCCAACAGCTGAACCTGGACCAAAACTAGAGATTCACACACCAGTTCGCAAGCACTTTTTGGAGTTGCACCATTCTCTCTGCAAGCTACTATCCAAATCTGTGTCGGCTTCTTCAGAGACGGAGCTCAAGAATTGGTTGTCTCAGCTACAAGTAACTGATCCCAAGTCTCCCTCAACAAAAGTCCAGCAAGTGTCCTGCTTATTAGGGGTGAAGGCCAGAGAGGTGTGGATCAATGAGGAGATGAAGCTGGCCCTTCAGGAGGTCCTTCAGCGGTTGAGCGAGTACAACGCCCAGGGCCGCTGTCCTTTCCCGCACGTCTATCGGACAGGGGCCGTGTTTCTTCCCATGCTGGTGGTGAAGGAACTACTATTTCCAATGGTCCAGGGCAGTTTCATTGACCAGGTCCTGCAGGAGCACAAAGTGGGGCTGCGGCCCACCACGCTGTCTGAGGAGAAGATCCTCATCCAGCTTCATAAACGAGCCTGTTCCTCCAGACTCAGGAGGCTGATGTCCCTCAAACACCTGCCTGACATCTACGCCGACATGGTCAACATTTTGTACTACACCTCCGTATGCAAACATCTAGGTGAGTACATGCTGGCCACTGCAGAGGTCTATAAACACTGACAGGAACAATTTGGTCAAGAACACTTCATTTTCTACATTTAAGGTCCTGTACAGACAATGTATGAGTTATACTCGCATAACCTTAACATACTAATGCAAAACTAGAATACAGTGGGATTTTTTTTTTTTTTCTTCAAAATTTAATTTGAGCTTCCATATATTCTAGATTTCTTGCACAAGAACTGGAATATTTCAAGGCTTTAAAAAAAAAATCTTTATGCATTTACGGATAGTCTAATTTGTGACACAAATCAATTTGTTGGCACAGAGGAAATGCCATAAAGGTGCATATGCATCTTTATTTGGATGCTAAATTATTAAACACCCTTGTGTGCAGTTCTTCTCTGAACATTTCTCACTGTTTTATAGAGAAAAAAAACTTAAGCATTTGGTGAAGGAATACTGCAATGATTGGTATATATTACTAATATATGACCATTAATAGATAACAATAAGGTTTGAAAATTACACTTTTCATTTCATGGTGTCTTTAAAGCAAGTCAGACTCTTGTACACGTCTGGATTTGTTTGATAGTAGTTTGTCTTTCAGTCCCTGGCATAAGAGACCTTTCAAATTACAGGCGTTTGAATTAGTGTGTGAGTGCTAATAACCCTTCAAGGGGCAAAACTTGACACGTATTTGAGTTACACTGACAATAAACAAGTGTTTATGACTGTCAGGAATATGTTTCTACATTTTTAACAACAGTTCTCAGCATTGACAAAACATTTAGTTTTGCACAGTTAAGTTTTCAGACTACTGTGAATATATCAATAAAACTGACTGATTTAGTTGGTTTTTATGTGCTTCAAGTTAGATGTCAAGACTATCAGAATTTATAAGGATACAATGACTTCGTTTTTTAACCATGTGACACACAAACAGTTGCCTGAGCTTGCAAATTCATGGAAAACCCCTTTCGGTTCAACATGTTATTTAATGATTCTGCTCTAATTTATTATATTATGTTTCACATAGATTTTCTTCAAACAGCCTTTTTGCTCTGTATTGTGTGCATTTCTCCCCATTTTTGTGAAGGAAAATTCACAGCAGGACATAATTATTCAATATAAAATCAATTTTTTCACAGAACCAACTTCACCAGATGTCCAAAATCAAGTCCAGGTATATTTTCTTTTTTTTTTCTTTTATGTTGTCCCTCAAGCTTTCTATGCTTTGCTTTTTGTTCTGACTAGAATCCAGGCTCCCTTTCTGCTAACCCTCAATAAAGAATCACATGAAGCTGAATTACTGCATTCTGGTTGCTGTGGATGGCTAAAGGAAGTTGTGTTTGTGTGTGTGTGTGTGTGGGGGGGGGGCATCTGCTGGGCTGCTCTTAAAACACTGGGACTCTTCCTTGTGCATTTGTTACTGATGTAACCTTTAAGATTCTGAGGCAGGGTGGCAGAAGGCATCACCAGAGGAAGGAAGTGGGGGGTGAATACAATCGGTGGAAAGGAGGGTTTTTCAGAAGACGGTGATTCCTGACGCTTACATGTGACACTACACTGTGTGTGTGTGTGTGTGTGTGTGTGTGTGTGTGTGTGTGTGTGTGTGTGTGTGTGTGTGTGTGTGTGTGTGTGTGTGTGTGTGTGTCACACTATACATTGTCAGTGACAGTCCTATTTATGCAAACACTCACACAGTTGAAGCTTGGATGAAAGACAACACATTGTCTTCAATGCATTTCTTCGTCCCAGGACTATTTTTTGCTATTTCTGTTCTCCCTGTGAAAGGCTTTGATCTGAACTGCAAGACTCATTCATACAAATCAAACATGCTCAACGATTTCATCTTAAGTGATCAAAAATGTTTTTTTTTTTTTGGGGGGGGGGGCGCTTAAACCTTGTAGTAAATAAGTGCTTTGTCTATTTTCTGTAGTTCCAAAGGAGTCGTCTAATATTTAGTCAAAAAGAACAATAAAGATGATTGAAGACATTCTAAATGTGGCCTGATTTAATTTTTACTCCTTGCTGACTATTAGTTCACGCAAGGTTACAAGAACAGGATTTTAGCGTTTGAACATTTCACTGCTCCTCTCTGCAACACTGTTGTTTGATCCCGACCTGATCGCACCCCTGCTTAGCAGCTGACTTTTTTTTTTGCCTGTTTACTCCCACAATATCTTTTTATTTTCTTCTGCTGCTGCTCAAAGGGTGTTTCACGGTGGAGGATCATGCTGTCCAATTGCCACGTTGTAGCTGATAATAGAATACTTTCTCTCACTGCTCTTGTCTGCTGGATAGGTGGTTTGAGAACGTTCTTTTGTCATCCTGCATGTGGAAAGTGGACATTGTGGAGGCTGGTTGATGCTTTTAGGGATTATTTGTGAAGAAAGTGAATTAATTCTCTGTAATGTTTCCCTACTTATTCAGCAAATCTCTTTTGTCAGCTAATTGTAATTTCCATGCTCCCTCTGTGTTTCAGAGTCAGGTATGGAGTCAGACCGTCAAGAGCAAGATGTAGGCTGTGAAGCCTCCGACAGCTGTATGCCTGCTGTATTTTCAGACTCCCCTGCCTCGGCAGCGTCACCCAGTGAAACGCAACTGCAGTGGATTAAGAATAGAAGCAAAAGCAGAGTAAAGAGCAGTTCCAGGCGCATGTTTCTAGACAACAGTTTATCAGATGATGAGGAGGAAGAGGAGGAGGCAGCAGACATAGAACAGACTGTGACTGGAGGCGTTCTGGACTCGTTTCAAGAGGAATATCCAGGTGCTCATGAGTGCCAGGAGACTGAAAACGGGGAATCTGACCATACGGCTGCAGAGCAGGAGTCCTCGCACATTGCACAAAGCCCAGCTGCTGAAAACTCATGGACGTGTCCTTTAACATTCGACGACCTGCCTCACAGTGACAGAGAATCTGAGAAATTGTCAAGCATGTGGCCTGTCGATCAGCCCCCCAGTTTGGTCAGAACCAAGAAGCATCCGGGCATGATTCTCAAACTGAGGAGGATGCTCAGCGGAGGCTTCAACAGGAAAAAGGCACATTACCAAGCTGTGCCAGAGCTGGGGACATTTGCCGATCCCTCTCCGTTGCAGGCCGATAATGGGGAAGGAGTGATTGGCGAGACGACCGCCACAGTGACCCGCCGGTGGCAGAGATCAGAGGGCCTCCCTCACGACTTGAGACCCCTCGGCAGCTCTTCAAAAAGAAAACGCAGGTCACTGCTGAAGATCAAATACTGTCCCTACTTGTCTGCCTGCCACAGCGCCGAGCACAGGAGGCGATGGGTGCTGCGCTCGGCTGTCCAGAGGGCCCACAGGGCCATGAGGCTCCACTACCCAGACCTGGTAGGGAAGAGAATCCACCATCTGTATGAGGAGGATGACAAATCCGAGGTGTGGTACCGAGGAGAGGTGCTCCGTATCCACGAAGCTCACACCAACCCTCTGAAGACTATATTTGAGGTCCGGTATGACAGCGAGCCAGAGTGGAAGTACTACTTAGAACTGCTGATAGATTACAAAAAAGGCTGGCTCAAAATCGAAGACTAGGTTTTATGTTTGTAAACTGGTTGATGTCAGCATGGCCTGCTTCAGGAAGGACGGAATGTTTTTTTTTTAATGAGGTCACCTTAACATGTCTTTTCACTTGAGAACGGAGATTAAATTTGTATCTGATGTGTCTTAAGTTTTTATCGTCTTGGATGCAGAGTGGCTTCTATCGTTTGTCAAAATCAAATTTTGTGAGCAATGTGAAAAATGTGCCTTCGACAATTGAAAAGACACATCAGCAAACTCACTTAATATGAATGAAATTTAAGCACCCATTAAGTTAGGTATTTATATTTTTTACAATGTTTTTATCCATGTTTGTGTTGTTTGATATTTACAATGTGTGCGTATAGATTGGGATTTTTTTTAAAGAATAGTTAAATACGGTAGTTCACATGAAGGCAATGTTGGGAGAGTTTTTCTGTGAAGCAGTTGCAGGCACATTTACATAGGTTTACATAAATACAGAGCCAGTCTTGTGATTGTAGTAGAGTGATTTTGACCTTAAAGACTGGTTGGTGTTTATGCTTTTGTAACTAAAGCTGAGCCAAACTACATAAGAGGCTCAATATTTTCACATTAAGATGTACTGAATCACTGTGAACCTTCATACTGAACTTTGGATCATTTGAATTTTGTAAGACTTCATATGATTCAACCCTTAAGAGCATTATTCTCACAATTGTCTTAAATAAATGTGTGCATCACTGCTTTATTTTATTTCATGTTTGCCTCCAATTATCAGCAACTCCTCGGGACACAACATACATAAGTTTCCAAGCTTTCGAGATTCCTCCAGGCAGACAACCCCACCATTCATGAAACTTGTGTTTCGGCAGTTAATTTACGGGGGTTACGAATCATGTGATCTGCATGTTTGAGGTTTTATACCGGATGCTCGTTCTGATGCAATCTGAGCAGTTGTGAGCGAAGAGCCTTCACTCGTTGGATTTTTAAAAACTTGCTTACCTAATGTTTAGGTCACAACTGTCACATTAATTGTTTAGATTATGAATTTATTGAGCATCACTGTGGGTGCAAATAAAAACTGATTAGTTTCTTGAAATTCTACAATGTAACAAACATCAGAACATTAACTTTTTATCTTATTTTCACACCAAAAATTATTTTAGGTGTCAATTCAAACCTTTTACTCTATTCTGTGGCAACAAAGCTGGCTGAAACTTTATACTTAAACTACTCAATGCCAGCTATGTGGAATTGAGTGACACAATACACACTGGGGCTGTTTAATACAGTTTTAAACATCCCTGTGGCAATTTTTTTTTAAAGAAAAAAAAAAAATGCTTTCACAACAGAGGCTTGGGTTCGCCATCAAACAACCAGCCAGAACGATGTTTGCAACATTTTGCACTTTAATATTTTCTCCAAAACAGACATCTATTTTTCCCCACATTTTTACACTAAAAGGAAATAAAACACCTTTGATAGCATAAAGAAAAGATATGTAGAAAAGTATTAAAAGTTTTTGGATGCCTCAATTTAATGCAAGTAGCTGCGACCGTTACTTCAAATGTTAAATTGAAATGTTCATGAACTACTAGCAGACACGAATGAAAACAGAATGAGCCCTGGAGCGCATGTTAGCCTAGGATGATCACAGGTGTAGCTGGTGTTACTGCAAGAAAACCTAAGAGAAAATAGCCCATCTTTTATCCATTCACTTTGTGTCATCATCCGTTCGTTGACTTCAGACAAAATTAATTCAAAAGTGACATACAAACAACCACCTCCTCTTATCATACAATCTCCAAAGAAAGTTGGTGCAAAAAAAAACTGCTAACATTTTCATCTAAAATCAAAATTATTTAAAGTTACCAAATTAAGTCCACCCTATTCTGGAAGACACAGCTCAGCCAAGGTCTGTGGTACACTACATCGCAAAATACATAGCGCAGAAATGCATTATGGATGTTTTGGGTAATTAATATGCTTGAGATCAAACCTACTCTAATGACACACAGTACTCCCAAAAATGAGATTTCTCATGACATTTATTCAAATAAACAATACAGTTTATAATTTGCTAGGATAAAATAATAAGTTTGAACACATAAGAAGCATTTGGGAGAGAATTCCCCAAAGATCTGAAACTGGGGCAAAGGATGTGTTTCCATGACGGTTGACACTTTGGTGTCATCTAACTTGCATCAGTGCTTGTTTATTCATGCCCCCCCCCCGCCCACCCCCACCCCCACCCCAGTCAGTCTTCTGAAGACATCCACATTGCAGAGACATGAATGAGCAAGCAGAGTGCTTGACAATCGGAGCACCCACCACACAGAACAATGCAGAAACCAGGCGGAGCACTGACATTTCAATGTTGAACCCTCAACCCATTTGCAAAAAAGAAAATAAAGAAAAAAGAAGAAAAAAAAAAAACAGCCTTTAATGCAAAAAACATAACTGCGTTACAAAACACTCTTACAACCTTTAGAAGTTTGTCCTATATTCCTCATCTGCTTAAGGATCACCCCCTCGTCCATCTGCGCGTCTTGGTTTAAAGCAAAGTTCAGCCTCACTGCAAGGCAGGAGATCCCCTCCAGAGGCGCTGCTGCCACCAGCCTCATGCCAACCAAATAATCCCTGCGAGAGTGAAGCCAACGCCTGACCCTGTTTGACAGCGATCGAGCCCAATTAGCAGCACCAGAAAAAGCTGTGCCGTCAGTACATTCTATCACCTCTTCCAATCGCCCAGGTGCAAGTGGAGCTTTAGGAGTGCTACCTCAAGCCACGTCGGGAAAGAGAAAAAAAAAAAAAGAAAGAAAAAAAGAGTGAATGTCACTCAGTTTGGCTCTTAAAAATAATTAGTAATGTTCTTAAATGTTAAACAACCCCCCCCCCAAAAAAAATAAAAAATAACTAAGGGTACGGAAAAAGGTTAGCATAGAGGGACACGGGCCGGTGCATTCTACCTTAACCTTTGACCTGTAAAATCTTTTCAGCTCTTGGTTTTCTCGCTGGATCATGGACTTTCACCAAGTCCTTTATCTTTCTATCAGTCTCCGATTTGAGTCGCTGATAAGGTGTCATTTGTGCACTGCTCTGAAGAGACTGAGGATGATAGGACGAACGCCTTATTGCCAAACTCCTCCAACCTCCAAGTTTAAGAAGGGAGTAAACAAACTCAACCTACATGGCAAAAGTACACCTTTTACTTATTGGTAAAGAATAAATATTTCAAAATTATGCAAACACGTGCCACTCTTGCTCTTTAACTTCCATGCATATGGACTATTTACAAATTGAAAAATACAGACTTGCCATTTTGTTCTTTTTATGCGTCTTCTTCTTTTCCCCTCTGAAATGTCTTTGCCCCGTTGCAATCAGCCTATCAACATTCAGTCACCCAGACAAGGATCTCACCACATATTGCAGACATGGCCAGGACAATTAAAGCTGTGTTGAAAAACATTTTCACACTAATGGGAAAACAAAAGTCAAAAATCAAAACAGAAGAGATTCACAAGCAAAAAAAAAAAAAAACAGAAACGAAAGGAAAATATGATCTTTCGGGGGAGGTATTACAATACAAGCCAAAGGATGCACTTGTTTAAGATGGATTTTCTGGTTTCTCAAGACTCCACTCTGTTGCTAACAATACTGTAGTACACTTTCATTTTATTATTCTACCTTTCCTTTAAATATAATTTACTTTGAAGATTTTGTTAAACAAATCCAAGGGAAAATGACGCAAAAGTGGTTGGTTTGCCAAAGGAGAGGCGGCAGAAGGCCCGTGCTGCCCTGTTTAATTGCATCAGCGCTCTAGTTTGTCAAGATACTCAAGAGTCCGTTGCATTGAGACGTGTCCTCAATCCTCAATGTACTCCCACAGGTCCTTCTCATAGCCTTCATGCACGTGCTGTAGCAGCACTCTTCGCCTGCTCTCACAGTATCTAGAAACACAAGATATTCAGTGAGTGTCCATGACGACTCATCTTCATTGTGACAGACCTTCACACGTTTCCTCTTTCACTGACCTGTACTTATCTTGTACTTTCTGCTTGATGTCCTGCAAAGAGTCCTGGGAGATATCCCGCTCTAGGTAGCCTGACAGCACCTCGGTGGCATTTTCCAGGTCTGCCTGGTTGTTCTGAAAATTAGATCCACAACACAATTCAATGCCACAGCTTACAGAAAAGTCAGTGATCTCTGATAATGTGCTCCCTTTTCAATCTAAAGAGAAACAAATGTAAAACTAATATGACCTCGGTCGAGTGGACCACCCCCTTCCAATCAAAGAGAACAAGTTGATGGCAATATAATCAATGTAGAATGTTCTCTGAAGAGAAAAATCAATGCTAAAGAAATATGATGAATAAGAACAGTGAACATATTAATGAAGTGGAACTTCATTCCAGTCCATCTGTGTTCTTGAATGTCATATATTGTTGTGACACAAACTCTCAGTTAATAATAAATATAACTAACTAATATATTTAATAAACAAAATCGCATTTTAAATGTTACTTCACTCTTCACCAAGCTGCCTTGCAATTGCACTTTATGAAATTGAAGAGTGGCGTATTTCATTCCTGTTTTGATTCGACACACCATCACTTACACCTCTGCTTGTATCGTACCTCAAAAATGATGGACTGGTTGTTCTTCTTGAGGTAGAAGGCAAAGACGTAGGTGAACATGAGCGTGGAGCGGCACTGGCACAGCACGTCCACAGCCTTCTTCAGAAACTGCACTTCAATCCAGGACATGTTGTGTTGCTGCATCTCCTCCATCTTCTGCTTGACCTGAGCGTAGAGCTTGTGCTCGAAGCGCAGACTCTGCATGTGGTTCATGTAGCGGTTGCAGTAAAACAGGTACCTCTGCAGAGCTGCTCTGGAGCGCTGCAACGACAGGGAACGGGTTTGAAATTTCAGCACATCTTAACCGTTTCTCCGACTCACTGAAATCTAGATCATCAGCAACGGACGAAAATCAAACTGGGTTTTGATGAAACGTCAAGAAAATGTACTGCATGACCACATACATAAAGACATACATTTGAAAGTTGCCTTTTTGTGACTATTTAGGCAAGTTTCAAATGGAAACCATTTTTACAGTAGTAATATAATTTATTACCTCTTGAGCGTCTCTGGCTGCCTTTGCATCATCTTCATTGTAGCGATTGCAGTTGTACCTGGAAAGTTTCCAGAATAATGTAGGTCATAGCAGGAAGTACGTTTCTATATAGTTCTTTAAACTGACTCGGCTAATTCCATATGGCCAACTCTCGTCAGCATGTAGTTTTGTTTCAACGGTCACATGATATCTCCTTCTAACGCAGTAGGTGGGTGTATTTCACGGCTCCATTTTTCCACCCAACAGATCCACTGGTGGAGGACAGTCTCAGGTCTCTAATGCATGTCTAAATTATATATAAGTGGCTGTATATCTTGCCCAGTCAAGGTCGTTTAAATTAATATTTAATGAACCACTTAATTTGTAGTTGATAAAAAAAAACACAGTATTAAACAGCTATTAACAAACTGCTGATTTTGAATTGTGATTATTGAAACAAATCAAAAAAGGAGGAAAATGATTGTGGGGAGGACAATGTTTTGGTGAGTCCTGTATATACTGTCAGTATTATATGACATTTAGTCTGTAACAGAGGATCAAAATAATTTTCAGAGGACACTGAAACAACAAACCAGACCTAGAGCAACACTGGATCATGATCATCAGCTTTCTTACCAGGCAGAGCCGTGAGGCTCCCATGGACCCAGGCAGACCCAGCAGAACTCAGCTTTGCAGTTCTGGTTCCGACACACCATGTGATTGCAGCCACCATCCTTCTCAATGGTCACATGGCATTTTGGACACTCCTGAGGTGGGGGGGAGGGTTCAAAAGCATGACAATATGTTACAAAGAAACATCTCAACCTGCATATCATTACATTTACAGAGACAATTGATTTGTGATACAACAGAAAAAAAAACCCCAAACAAAACACTTTAATACCTTGGTATTTGCTGCAATCCAGTTGGAAGTTTCACTGTCGTCATCACATTTCTTGATCCATTTTCTCAGCCACTACAAAAGCATCATGTTATGGGTCAGAAAAATTCATGCAAACAAAGACCTAAACTCACCTTGTCAAAAGCAGAGAGATGAACATAACACTAAATACATGAAAACAATAAAACCCAACAAAAACAAAAAAACTCATTTCACATACCTTACACTTCACGGGGTCATGCCAATTCTCTCCACAATTGAAGCTGCAACAACAGGTCCATTATCAAACAAATGTCAAGATATTCACTGTTGACAATTAGTTTAGAGTGAACAAACACTGTCAGTTTACAATAGTCTAAAAAGGCAGGCTTACCAGAACTGGCGGCCACACTTGCATCTTACTGGCTTGGCATCTGGGTACTGGACTTTGACAACGTGATGGCAGTCCGGTGCAGGGCACCACTTTAACAGTCGATTGCACTTAAAGAAATAAAAGTTGAGAGTTTAGACGCACAGCAGCTACATCCTAAAGCAGAGCACGTAGAATAATATCCGATAGGTGAAGAAGAATTTCGGGGCTTACCTCTACAAAACTATTTGTGATTAAATGCTGGTACTTCAACTTCACTTTGGAATCCGTTATGAGGCGCCTGTGGAAAATGTAAATAACTTATTAGCCATTGAAGAGAGGTTATTGGTATCAAAAGCACTGTGTCTCACAAATGAAACTAAAGGAAACAGAATCTGAATTAAAACCATATTTTGTCAAGCATCCATATAAAAAGGCACAATATGACAGTGAAAATTTTTGTATTACAGAAACAAAAATTACTGCAACCCAGTTAGATAAAAGCCACATCTAATGAAATAAATTGGAGCATACAGAGCCTATTATATCAATGTTTACAAGGGCCATAAACTGATAAGTGAAAGCACTGTGAGGTGTCTTGCGAGCCGATATTCAGAATGTAGGTTAAGACCATTACTGTCAGCTTAAGAGCTGCGACAAGAGATTAGTGTCTGTGGAAGTATATTTCGCAGTACTCCAAGTTGAATATTAACGTTGCAAAGTAGGAAAGAAGTGATCTCATTTGGGACACATAAGGAGGGAGAATGTCCGGATAAAAACTCTGCCAACAGCCTTGAGTGAGTTAGAAGTAATAACAATGAATGAAGACAATCCAATGTCCCAGGTCAACCCATGACGTGGTTTTGATTATTTTTAATTTACTTCAATGACTGAAATGTTTGACTTGTTTTAGGGCCTTGTTGCTGCAAGTTGGGTTTTTTTTCTTTTTAATTACAAAAAACATTCAAAGCCTAAATGTTTTATTTGTTTTTACTTTAACTGCCCACTATTTCAGGGATGCTGAGCATTACTGACCACTGTGTAACAACATGAAACAAATATATACACAAACAGATACTCACATGACTGTGTTGTCATCAACCAAAATGTCACAACTATGAGCAGGACAAGAAATGGTCTGAGAAGACAACATAGGAGGCAAATTATTAGTCAGACGACCATCCAATGACTGAGGGATTTGTGACATTAACTGGTGCAATTGTTTTGTTGTTTTTTGTCAAAACAGAGGAAAGGTTGTCGCTAGGAATGACAGAAATCACAATTTCATACTTTCAAACAGAATCAGACAAAAACAACCCTGTAGTTGATTTTATACAAATTGTAACAAATCATTTGAAAAAAAAATCTAAATTGATGTAACATCAAAGACTAAAGGAAAGATGGGAAAAATTGAAAAAGAAAAATATTAATAAAGCCTGTAATAACAACAGTATTTTGGCAAACATTTGTCTATGATTCTGATAGTGTTCACTCTGTTTAGCAGCGCGATGCCAATACAGTAGTTGGACAGTGGAGAGCGACAGCCTGTGACTGGAGATAAGATGATACGATGGGAGCTCCAGGTTTAGATGTATGGCTTGTTAATTCCATTTCAACACAAAAAAAACCCCCACAAATTGGTATCTGAAAACCAACAGAGCACTGACTAGTCACTTGCACTTTGTAATAGAAAGAAAAAAGGAGAATCAAGCCAGTACCTGTCCCATTCCTTCCTCTATGATTTTGGTGGTCAGATAATCACCCCAGCACTGCATGCAGAACTTGTGTCCACACTCCAGGCCGGTAAAGTACTGCAAAAGAGAGGCATCGACTTCACTTTGTTATAGGGACAAGTAATGAAGCTCAATTCGTTGGAAATGTAGCTAGTGAACTTAAAACAACAAGTAAGAAGCTAACAATATATGTGGAAAATGTTTTATTACCATTATAAAATCAAATCAATTCAAAGAGAAAAATACTTAAATCTGTTGTTTGAGCACTATGAATAAATAGTTATTCTACTGTCTTGAAAAGGTGGTGTTATCCCATTTTGGGACGTCAGCAATATTAACATCTTTATTTGTACCTATTGTGTGCAAATGTTATAAACAACACAGCCTCAAAGAGGAGTCCTCATGCTTGACAAATGACAATATTGCAGATATCTGTGTTGTGTAATTAGAAAAATATACAGCTCTTATGCATGTGAAGTTGAAGTAAAAACATTCTTGTAAAACAGTGGAGCTGAACACACATTCCGCTAGTGCTGCATAGGCTGCTGCCATGAGGGACTCACTGAGTTGGGAAAGTTCAGATAGCAGATCTGACATGGCATGTCCTGTGCAGATGATCTAGTGTTGATTGGAGGACGGATTCGGGGCTTCTTACTTGGATTAATGACATGACACTCAGAGAAAAGCTTGTCCAGATTACCATCAAAATACCTTTAAAGTTAGACAGAAGGAAAAAAAGACAAACGCCAAAACCAAATCACAGTTAAAAACACGCAGAGAAACGCTAAGCAAATTACAGGTGACTAATTAGGAGTACAGCTCACCTTTCCATGAGCTTTTCTTTGTCCCAGTTGAAGTGACTGAGAAGGATGCGCGTTATTGTTGCAGGATTCTGGAAAAAGAAACATAGCTGGTCAGAAATCAAGTAAAAGAGTCATGCTCAACAACTGTCCATTTGTACTGCAAAAACTTAATACACATTCAAATGTTATCCTGTGAAACAAAAGTTGGGTAACTGATTTTTTTTTAGACGGCATTAAGGCATTTTAATGTATTGTCTACATGTGCATTATGGCAACGATGAACAACAGCTACATAAACGTCCTTCATCAAAGTAAAATCCAGCACAATACTACCATAAACCACTCTTAAGCTGATGTCAATCTTATCTGAAATAGATGGTTGCTTCTATGCATTCCAACTGGGTGCGTAGTAGAAAACAAAAAAAGGATTGTAAATATTAAGAGGTGCTTTGTTGACAGAGTACAAAATGTACAGTCATTTGCAGGGACAATTGCACAAAGTTTTTGGGGTGGGAAATATGTCAACGATGTACGTCAGTGATGATTTGCATTGCATTCCTGTAGGTGCCATTCTATTTGTTGAACACACCCACCAAAACACAGTAGGAACAACACTGCATGCATGGGCCAGAAGCAATATTCAAAAACTGTAGAAGTTAAGAAGAACTTGGACCCAATTCTCATCTGAAGTAAACCCTTGTAAAGAACATTTACAAAAGATTGCATTCATTGCAGCGCTCCTCCATGAAAAAGGAATTCCACTTCTTGTCTAACCCACCGTAGTTAACAGCAGAAACTGAATTCAGCAAATGATTCCTAACTGCGTAAAAGCTTTTCATTCATCCGACATCGGACCCTTTTCACAGGCAGTTCATGTTTCAATAAATTCGAACAGGATGTACAAGATCACTTTGTGATGGGGTAACCTTCCTTTGTGAGATCGATCAACTGGGACCTCGGGCTTAACCGAAATGAACATTCAAAGTAACTGAAAATTCTAATTACCTTTTGGTTTTTATATTACCGCGTGCAATATGTATTATACTATCTTTAGCATTTTAATTTTATGACAGAAACAGAGATGGTACACAATCTTTGTACACACAATGTCTGCATTCCTTGGTCAACTCTTGACTTGTTACCAGTGTGAAACTGCTGTTTCCAATAATCACCTGAGAGTCCCGCTAGGTTTTCTATTTGCTGATCTAAATCTGGTATCTTGTTATGTTTGGACAAAACTCACAGATAAAGGTTTTCAAAAATACAACAACAAAAAAACAAACAAAAAACGTCCTATCAGGAAGTGAAGTCATACAAAGTTGCCAAAAAAAAAAAATAGTGACGTTAATCAAAAGGTAGAGTTGGTAATAAGTGATAATGATTCAGTGATGTTAAGATGCAAGCATTAATATGAATGTCCTGATGCTTTGTGAGACCATGTTTCATGAGTCTCAAAAATATGACATTTCTAAATAGGACATACAAAGTTTCATTACATTTAGGTTAATGTGTTACCTGCTGATTGCCAATAGCTTTGTACCTCTCATATACACACAAATCTGCATTTATTTTATTTTACCATCAATAAAAGAGCATGTCCACCTACTTGTTGCCTCCAGCTAAAAGACCCAGGCTGTATTCTACGAGTTAAATTCCTTTGAAAGAAACGCCACAAAAAGTATCTTTGTACTTCACCTTCACATACCTAACATAGTATTAATGCATAAGAAACATGTTTCACAGTTTTGAAGAAGCCTAAACCTATAAACAAGAGAAATGACCAAAATATAGTCTCCTTATAACTGTTCCAATCCTGGTAACAAAATCACTACAAATTCCAATTGGCTTACCATACACCTTGTATTTTTTTTTTTAAGTTTCTTTGCCTGGGTGAAAATAATGCCTTCTCTGTTCTGCAGTATTTGCCATGGAATGTTTTTCTTACCTTTTTAAGCAACTGCAAAAACTGTGCAGGAGTAGCATATAATACAGCAAATAACAGTTTCAACATTTAAAAGGTAGCACATTAGGTTGTTAGCTATAACATGAATAGGTATGAGAATATTTTTTTTACATGAAACCGTTAAGACAACGCTTATTTGATGCCATCTTTGGAAATGAATGTGAAAAATCATTCAATAATTTATGCCAACGTAAAGTAGTACCGTATATCAAATTTCCTGTAAATGAAGCTGTTGCACTAAAGGGCACCAACACAGTTAAAAAAACTGACTTAAAATGTTTCTCCAAAAGCAGATAAACATTCAGAAGATGTTCGGGGGAACTCCATCCACCTTGGGCATGAATAAGCAAAAATACGTCTGACGAAATGGATTAACTTCAGAATGATTTTACATGGAATTAAAGTAGAAAAACCTAAAGCCAGGGAACCATGGCATGAATTCATAAATGAAGACAGAGCTGAGTAACAAATGTAGATGTTTTCAATTTATTGTGTCCACCTGTAAAAAAAACAAACACACTTTACAAAAGACCTGCAATTATTTCTACCGCCAGGAATCCTGTAATGTCAATCCTTCAAATCCTCAAGAGAGATGGTGACTTGATTAAGTATTGATGTTGAAATGTACAGTTCTGGATGCTGTTGAATAAATTTGAAATGTAGTGTTTGCGCCCAAACTTGTGTTGTTCTTTTTTCTAGTTTGCTGTGTATGAACACAAAGCTTGGCTCCTTGTAAGCTCAGCCTCGAGGGATCAGTAATGTGCTTTTTTTTTTTTTACACGTGAAAGTACTTCAAGAAGAGAAGTACATCCAAGTAAAGCAGTGCTTTAATTATATATACTGTAGAAAGAAATGTGCCATCAGACCATTTGTTGAAATTTACTCTCAAAGGGTATATGTTCATGCGATTAATTGATGGAAATTGTGTACCAAGACACAACTATTTTTAGAAGAATCACCATGCCAGTATATGTAACTGCCATGCGGCCGTGCTGTATCCATTAATATATTATATACCTGGTGTAGGTTATATGTTCGTTACTGGTGCCGGTACTGATGGGTCGATTCACAGAAATATAACAGGATTTCTTCCTTAAATACCTACATAGCGTCTATTAACACTACTTTCCATTTTATAATGAGCCCAATTGAAGCTACGTGAAAGGAAATGGAGGCCTGAGATAACGCTAGATTTTAACAACAAAACGATCCACTGTGTTTCGACACCATTTACTTCTGACGTCCACATGCAACATCTTGTGATGCATCCAAAGTTTTGTTTTGTAAAATAATTGTTGGTTTACGTTGGTCTAACTGACTTAGCATGTAACTTGCTAACCAACTCGGCGGCCAAGCGTTTGCACTAACGTTGAACAAATTACATTACTGGAACCACTATTTCTTTATTTTAGGAAGGTCTAGTTTTAACTGGTCTGTCCACGCACTCGTGTTGAGCTTCGTGTGTTAGCTGGGAAACATCTTGATTCTGAAAACACAAGACGCCGAGGTTTTCCATTAAGGAGGCTAAGCTGGCTAACGGATAAGATAGGAGGCTGAAGTTAGCCTCTCGTTCATTGCTTACGATCAGTCACTATAAGGGGCAAAATACGAAAAACTTAACATACAACGTTCTCCAGGTCTACACGATCTAAGACTGACAAATTCCGAGTACAATATATGTGGTTCTGTAATAATGTTGGAGGCAATACTGTGAAAATTACGATTGATTACACTGGGAGAGATGATCTCGACTAATGATACCAAGCAGAAGGAAGAAAGTGTTGAATATCAACTTCCTACATACAAACTCGGTAATCTAAATCAGAAGTAAATCTGTGCTCGCTAAAACAATACGGTACATATTTGATCATCGTGTACTTTGTAGCCGCGAGGATATAAAAGGTCCTGCTTCCGGTATTTATCTGTATAATGTCTTTTAGTATTAAGGTTCTATTTGCGACATCTAATGGCATTAAAACGAGGTGAACCAAAAGTATTTGACCACTGGAAGAGTAAGTTTGATCCCTGCCTTTCCAACCGGAGGCTTCGCGTCGGAATCTGACTTCAGCGTCACCAGTTAGAGTTGGCTCGAAAAAGGAGCAAGCTAACTAATGGCTAAAGTTAGCATAGCAGACGTTGCTACCAACTTCTCAATCGGGATTAGACTACTTCCTGGAACAAAACTCTCATATTCATACGCCCAGTGGACATTCAACGTTGATACAGTTTTTTTTATCTTCATGTCGACACAACAGAAAGGCGCTGGTATAGAAATGAAAGATACTAGTATGAAAAACTCAACATTGTTGTGTCACTGTCAAGTTCCAGCAACTAAACTACTCCGAAAGGCTAAGCTAACGTCCATGGCCTGTTTACGGTTCTCGGAAGCCCGGACCACGGTCATTCTTGGCGCTGACATGCCAGAATACCTACCTGGATGACCTCGTTGACCTCCCTGATGCACTCCACCATATGCTGGAGGATCTGCTCGGCAGTCAAAACCTCGAAACGGTAGTCCTCCTCCTCCTCCTCGCCAGGGCCGTGGCCCCCTCCGCCAGTCTCGCTGCACTCGTCTCGATCTCCACCAGCCACCACGGGATCGACCAACTCCACCTCCCCGAGCTCCAGGGTGTCGTCCTCGGGCTCCTCTTCGCCGCTGTCCTCGCTACATTCCTCCTCTTCGTCGTCGTATTCATAGTTATAACCCTCGTCTGAGTCCATTCCTAGGGCGGTTATCAGCTAATGACCAGCACACCTAAAGCTATACGGTGTGTGAGACGGTGACTGCGGGAGAATATGAAAAGCAAAACAATTATCCGAGACCGTTTTTCAGCTGCGGCGAAAATAACAACAAAACGTCGCTGCTGCTAAGCCAACAAAGAGAGACGGCGTCACCAACTGACGGCGGCCTGACGTCAGACAGCCCGGCGGACCTCGAGCACAATATTACCTGACAAACTTTTTTTTTTTTTTTTACGGAAATACCCACGTCTTTCGTACACCCTGGATTGATTCCGAACAGATATGTAATGTATTTAAATACATTTAACTCGGTGGAAAAGCGTATCACGTCAGCACTTCCTCCTCATAATATTAAACGGATGAAGAAACCAACAGCACCGCTTGTGGTGCGTTCACGCCCCTAGGAACTAATAAAGATAGCCTGTAGCGAAAACATTTCAGCCTCATGGAAATCTGCAGATCAATGACAAACTATATCAACACTCATACTAACGTCAGTGTAATTGTGCTTGTAATGTGTTTACTATTACAACCAGACTTGACTTTTAAATACTGTTTTTTGGAGGTATCTATGTAGGCCAGGCTGATGAAGTCTGACTGCTTCCACTAAAAACAGGGTCAAAGGGTAAAACTCCCTTTAGTACCGAGGCCACATACATACATACAGTACATCGCAGTGTGATCACAATCGGAGCTGATCTGTAAAATAGTAGCCCAATATATAGGGACCAAAAAAGCTTCATTTACCACTTTATCGACTTTAAATTTGTGGGGCCTAAACCTGAAACTCTGGACACATTTAAATTGCTATTCCACAAAACTTGTAAGTCATTTACAGTACTTTTGTTTGGGTTTGCATATAAAATATTTTGAGCTATGTCAAAAAATAAAACAGTCATTCATCTGTTTATTCAAAATAAAAAAAACAATCATCACAATAGAAAAACACAACAAGCATGTGCTGCTGGTTGAACCACGTGACGGTTCGCTCGTAAACACCTGCCGGAGCCTGTTTGCCTGCAAGCAGCCAATGCTGCTCAGCAGTCCACGTGTATTCACTGGCATCTGGTAGTTCTACGTTCCTTATGCTCATGTTCCTGCAGTTTGGAGCTCATACGGTGGAGGGAGTATGGCCGTAAACACAGAAGTTCCTCTCCTTCAGTGAGAGATACCTTCTGGACCCCCACACTTTGTGCTTTGCTTAAGGACAAGAGTCAGCGGCACAGGAGGCCTGCTCTGTTCTGGATGCTGCCTTCAAGAGATACTTCTCTCTCATCTTTCCTGACAACACTTCTGGTACGTTTTACGTACCATGAAACAATAGTGTGACAAAATAAAACAGCACAACTTTTAGTTTAAATATGTACCATATTTGTTAGTGTTTTTACGCTGGCTTTTAAATGCTACTGTTGGAATAGGAGTATTTTGTCTGGTGATCATTAGTTTTAAACCTAATTAAAAAAATAGCATAATAGTCTCCACTATGGCTATGTTTTGTCAATGGGCTTTGTAGAGACAGCAGTTCAGTCAACCAGCCTGCAGGACAATGGAGCAGAGCAGGACCGCCTCATGTTTGTGTTTTCAAAGACCCCATAGCTTGTAGAATAACGACTCTTTTTGTAAACATGATCACAGGTGTGTGTGAATAATTCTTTTAACCTACAGGATATGAGATTCTGTCATTCAGTGAAAATAAGCCTTTCATTGTTGAAGTCACCGTTGGTCATAGTGACTGTGATGGTTACCTGTAGGAGGATTCCTCAGAGAAATGTAAGCATAAATGTTAAGATCACCACATAACTGAGTGTGTTGGGTCCATAAAACCTGAAGAACGTTGCTCTGTCTCCTATTTGTATTCCAGACAAGTTGAATGTCTCTGGTGGACAAGCATTTCTGAAAGCTGAAACTGTGGGGGGCTCTAAGAGGTGTAAATAAATAACACATCTTTAAAAGAAAATGCAAATATCAGCAGAATAATAATGCAGATATGTTAGCGACCACGAGAGATTTATTAAATGGCCTGTACTGTGAATCCTCCTCAATGTATATTAAATTGATTGCTAATTATATCGTATGAAAAACCACAGGTCTGGAAACCTTCAGTCAGTTGATGTATCAAGATGGCTTTGACATAGTAAGTGAGACTTTTCAAAATTCTCACAAAGCCACCAAAGTAAATCCTTTTTAAATGGGTTAACCTGCTCTTGATGATTCAGATAATTCTTTTTTTTCCTTTTTCAGTATTTTGTGAATAAGACGGACATCAAAGACTTTCCTGGGTTTCAGTTCCGTGGAATGATGTTGGACACTTCACGTCATTGCTTGCCATTACAGATCATTTTAAAAACTCCAGTAATCATTTGATGCAAAGATTTAAATGTGAACCTTCATTGATCATGCTCATTGTCTGTTGGGCTGACACGTTTGTGTCCACTCAGGATGCAATGGCCTTCAACAAGTTCAATGTGTTTTATTGGCACATTGTTGATGATCCCTCTTTCCCTTACCAGAGTCTGGCCTTCCCAGACCTGTCCAGAAAGGTATGTTGTAAATGAAAAGGCCTGTAATAAGAAGACATATATATTATGGACTTTAGGTATTCCTGTTTGTGCATTTCCTCTATGTTAGATAGAAGCACTGTGTGTGGATTAATGAGATGGGAAAATACTGAAAAGTAAAATTCATCCCGATGATCTTGCTTCTGGCTCTGATTCAGGGGGCTTTCCATCCAGTGACTCACATTTACACTCAGTCAGATGTGAGACGGGTGATCTCATACGCCAGGATGTGAGGAATAAAGGTGATTCCTGAGTTTGATTCACCGAGCCACACCAGATCTTGGAGGCGAGGGAAAAACGAGAAGCATTTTGAAAGACACAGACTTTTTGGAGGATTTCATGTTAGTTGCTGGTCAGTTTAAATGGTCCCTGGCACCATGCCTGGGTTCTGCTGGACAGGAATAATGTTTACCAAGTTTACATGTGATAGGACATGTACTGGATCTTTGATTATTTGATTAGTCTTGAAGAAAAATGTTGACCTAATGTGATTACCATCTATGACACCCTGCTACAGCCGGAACACCCCGTCAGGAACTGTCGGCCTCGTTAATCCAGCATTATTCTCCACATACAAGTTAATGTGGACACTACTTAAAGACGTGACTTCAATGTTTCCTGATTTCTATATCCACTTAAGAGGGGATGAAGTAAACTTTTCCTGCTGATAAAAAAATGCCATATGCTGAAATACCACTAGATGGCAGTAGATGTTTATACAGCAGTAACTTGTGACTTAATCTGTAAACGCCTCCAAAGAGCAATTATGAATTCATTTTAAAATGTTTAACACAATGGAAACACCCCGTGTGAACACAATTGAACCAAAGCTCAATTCAGAATTTAAATGTGTAATTCACAACGTAGTATATTGCTGACAAGCTCTCGGTGCTTACAGACATCCTCTGTGACTTCATGGATAACCTGCAGCTTTCTGACATGCAGTTTTCTTCTGTTTCTGTATCTATGCACATACATGCCTCCAGTTCAATGTGGAAGTGTTTCTGTACAGAGTTTCACTCATGCTGCTCACATAAATGCTGTGAATTTATACTTTTCACACAGAACAGTACCAGTACCAGAGAAGTGAAATTTGCAGAGAATTGCATTGTATTTTGCAACATTGAACATAAAATTCTTTGCACAGTCACATGAAGAGCCTTTACATTCTGGATGAATATCTAGGGGTGGGGCGTGAGGGTCAAGGGGTGTACGGGTTTGTCTGCTCTGTGATTGTCAAAATTAGATTTGCACATTGAAACATAAACATCTTCAATCTTTGGCAGACATAAGAAACTGTCTGTTGCTTCTATTTTAAATGTTGCTGCCTTTCTGTGTTGGTAAGAATCAGCTTGTCCACCATTTGGAGTTGCTGGAATATTTTGGGAAATCAGAGATTGCAGATTGTGTTCATAACTCCTTTTTTTTTGGAGGCAATCTGAGACACAGTGATATGTTTTTTTATTGTCAATAAGAAAATTATATGTTTCTCCCGGAAACACACACACACACACACACACACACACACACACACACACACACACACACACACACACACACACACACACACACACACACACACACACACACACACACACACACAAAACAACCACACAAAAGCATATGCACAAAACCTGCTTGATGCAAATCATTAGCGAGGTAAAGGGCATTCTGAAAAAACAAAAAAAGGTTGGTCACCTGCTACAAATTTGTCTGTCTCACTCTAGAGGCCAAATAAGGATCTGCATTGTTGCAGCTTACTGATCTTCAGTTTACACACATTATCTGTTACCTTCTTTCTGCCAACCAATCAGAGCCTTCTATTAGCAAGACATTTGCAAATAACCTCCTCAATTTGTTTTCTTTTTTCCCAGTAGTTACAGATGTGACAGTAGCTGTCACTGATGTTTATTCACCTGATGAGCTGAGGTGATGTGACTTTGATATGGACTGAGACAACTGATTTTCTCATTGTGTGCATTACAGTAATGGGAGCAGATGGCAAGGCGGGGCAATCCCCAGAGGCCATATTGCTGACACCTCAATCCTTCTACTTCATCTGACTTGGGGGGACCACAGGAAATGCTGAACTGAACATAATAAAGCTTAAGCGAGCTTGGTTTACCATTCTCTGAAGCCACTTGGAATCAAGCAGATATGCTGAGTGCAGTGTTACCACAGCTTATACTGCTAATAAGACATCAATATGATTATCTCACTTGGTTGTCGTATTGCTTTATTTACTGTAGGTGCTTTATTCATTTCCTTGTGGTTCAAATAAAAACAGATGCATGAATTTACTTCAGTGATATTCATAATTTTTTTTACACTTTGTATTGAATTAGATTTTTTTAAAATAAAAAAAACCCCACTTGCTTTCAAAGCTCAGGAGTGAAATGAAAACGGTAAATAATACTTTACCAGTTGAATGATATTTCATGTTTTAGCAGACTCAAAGCACCTGCTGTCGATGCACAAAGAGACTGGTGACAAATCTAAAAGTTAATCTCACTCTTTGACAATAGCTGACATTCAAGCAGATTATATCAAAAAGCTGCTTAGACCAATGCAAAGGTTTGTGAACTGCCGTTCAAGGACATACTCTGAAGGGCAATCAAATTTTGTCTTGCACATGCACACCTCAAATGTTTGCTTCAGGATTTTCATGAAACAAAAACAAAAGATAAAATAAATAAAAATGATACCAAAAACTTAAATCATGCAAGTTTATGTTGCTTTATGAAATACTATCCATGTGTTTAGGGGTTAATGCAATAACTGGCTGATCTGCTTGATCTGACAAGCAACTGATGCAAGGACTTTATATTATGACACGTGTTCCATCACCTGCAGGGCTCAGTCATCACAATACTTTCCTCTAAATACATAATCATCCAATCAGCTCACGGCGGCGTGCTGCTAAAGATTGTATTGTGTCTGCGCAACAATCCCCGGGCTAGAGAGTGAAGAAACGTGACCATTATCCCTCGGGGACGAAGCTTCAACACAGCAATGCCTTAGTGCCAATACCTGGAGAGTTTGGCAGGAGGAAAAGTTTGACAAATAAACTGAGGGTTGTTACAACTTCAGATAATAACCCACATAATATGATAAAAATATGAGATGCAAAATTAGTTACAAGCTGAAGTGGTCTGAAAATTGTCATCAATCTTTTTCATAAAAAAACACCATTGTGTCAGAGCATGCATGACAGAGTCTGCTAGTGTGAAAAACAACATGATCAGATGTCTCTGACATGTGAGTAACACCTGTGTTACATAATCTGACATGGGACTTTAGATTATCATACTCAGCAGTGCTTAGGTCAGTGTAAGTATATCAAGCCCATGAGTTGGTTTAGATGCTGTTTGGTCATGAGTTGATTAAAAGGCAAACAATTGTATAGCATGAATACAAATGTGTGAGTTATTTTGTATTTGTTCTGTATTGTCATATCACTTTATTAAACTTGCATTGCTTTGCAAAGCTCTGTTAATCATTGACAGTGGCCTTTCTCATCGCCTTCTGTCCCATCATGAGTATTGCCAAGTTATTTTATTCTTAATTTAAATGCTGTATCTAAAGGACACTGAATAAACAGAAAAGCCACACTTTAAGGTTTAAAGAAAATATATAGTACAGTGGCAAAAGAAAGGCTATCGCTGGCGTGGGGATCAAACCTGATTCAGCCTCCCCATTTGAAATTTCACCTAATTTTCTGTAATAATTTTTCTCAGGAAATGGACTCCAGCTGTCCTGATGCACTTTACTGGATCACATCAATCCTTTCATGATCACATTAGCACAC
The DNA here is from genome assembly GCF_963422515.1 of Blennius ocellaris. Taxonomy (NCBI): domain Eukaryota; kingdom Metazoa; phylum Chordata; class Actinopteri; order Blenniiformes; family Blenniidae; genus Blennius; species Blennius ocellaris. Next base: position 20,374,009 of record NC_137660.1, on the reverse strand, counting down.
CAATGGCAATGGTAGCCAAGCAAAGTGCTACTGTAAGAATGGGTATTAGTCTCTCTCAGCTTAAAATGATTTGGTCAAAATGCCAGCTGCTCTTCCTTGATACTGGTGGAGAGACAGCAAGTAGACAAAAGCTCAATCTCTTCTCGTCTCGCAGATGCCTCAGGGATGTAGTTGTGTCTGGATGGAGACGCTCTCTCCAAGTGGAAAAACTGTTCGATTTCTAACCACCTGATCATTCTCTACCAACACGAAGGCCGACAGGAGACACGCTTACTGGTGAAAAGAAAACATGTAGGAAAAACCCAAAAGTAGGTGCTCACATTTTCTGGTACAAGGCAATTAGAAAATGGTTAGTGAGTCAGATGTTTCCATCTGTGGAGAAGAAATTAACCTCTGCTTCCAGCATCTCCATCCAGCCAGTGTGTTGGAACGTATTTGGGAATTTCCTTATTTATTTAAAGAAGTCTTAGTGTACGTGAACGTAGAAGAAAAAACACACATTGGATGGAAACTGAATCCCCTCCTGCACCCCTCAGGGGTTGTAAAGGTTAAAGAAGTGAGGGTATGGCAGGCCTTTGACCCCTAAAAGGTTCCTTTGCCGACAGCTGCAAGCAGGTACACGTGTGACATGCTCCCAGTTTGTAATCCCTTTATACAGTTTAAACCAACAGAAAAAAATCTCCTTTTCAACTCTTTGTTTTCCCCTTAAAATCAAGAGTGACTTAATAAGGATTTACGACCACCGTATAAATCAATCCGTAGAAAAAGCTGATATCAATATCTCTAGTGTTTGTGGCACTTTTTGATCTATCTAACCAGAAGAACATGCCACATGTAATAGTACAGAAACTCGCAAGCACACTTGTTGATCCTCTGTGTATTTCTGTACCGCACCCCATTACTTGATGCGTTCACTGAAAAGGAAGACAGGCCATATGGTATTGTACCTCAGGTTTCATTTACTGTAATTTGCAATTTGAGTCACTAATTAGTGGTGCGGAGACTTCAGAAAGCAGGCACCATATGGTAGAACAAAGGAATTAAGGGTCAACTTGTTGCTGCTCTTTGAATCTCTGTGCTAATTGTTTTTCTTCTCATCACCCTCTTTCGTGATCCCCCCCTCAAAGAATTAGACCACATTTCACGGAGGGTTAAGCTACTTTTCTGATTTGGAGAGGGTATATTCTCTGGAGGCCATTAGTGCCTTTGACATAGCCAATATGGAACCAAGAGAAGTTCAGTGTCAGACCAAAATAACATGGCAACAGCGTGAACTGGACAATTCTAAATATGTTAAATCTATTGAGGACAGAGATACTGTAATTTTCACTGTTGCTCACAGGAGTTGACAGTCAACTTACAAAATTCAAATGAGTGTTGTGGATTGATGGTTTCATCCAGGTTTGCTCTTGGTTAGATATTGTTTGAATTTACAGATCCCAAAACCTTCTTAACACTCGTGGAAAAAGTCAAGCTGCATGTGAACGGACCCCTCTGCTATCAACTACTCTCCTCACTCCATATATATAGGAAGTTTAAGTTTGGCCCAGTATCATCATGTATCTTGGATAATCTCACCTCCTGAAAACTGCCATTCTTTTTTCTTTTTTCTTTTTCTTTAAATGTCCTGTAAAGGTAATGTAGAATGGCCTATATTTTAAAAAGATCAATAATACCACTACATTTGATAGTAATAATAGACACTGATTCCTAATTAGATTTCTTTAAGCTTGATGCTCATTACTTTTCAATGTAATTGTAAAAAAAGATTTACTTTACGACATTTGTAGTTCCACAGAAAAAAGCATATGTAGTACATAACTCCAAACCCCAAGCATAACCAAAATGATTTGTATGTCAATGCAGTTGAGAATAAAATATGGCATGACACCACAACATACATTTTAAAATGCTGATTAAATACATCTGGAGGATCCTTGTGGTGTATGCCGACTTGCTGCTCAGTGGGAGTTTACAAAAATAATTCTTGCTCTGACTGAGAGGGGAAAGGAGCACAGATCCTTTGGCTTTTTGAATAGTTGAGTATTGTTAGTTCTTGTAAGAGGTGTGACTGATTGATTTACTCTTATAGACAGTAAAGATTAAGAGGATGACAAATCAGCATTTGCTTACACAGCGCCTGGTGGTAATCTCCTTGTCTCCTTCGAGAAAGCCCCTAGACGACTCAAGCTCCAGCACTCATTCTGGCACAAGGAGGGCAACTTGTAACTCCTCTGACCCCACATTACACCAGAAACAACCAACAGGAGGACAACAGCATTGGATCACAGAGTTAATCTGAAAGAAAAGAAGGACGAATTCGACATCCTCTGCATAGAGATTGGGTTGTCATGTCAGAGCTTTCATTGAGGCACTACAGAAATCAATCAGTATAGAATAGGAATTACTTCTTGGAGGCTTCTTTTTTCATTCCGCTTCAACAAGTTATTGAGACTGACTTCATAATGGAGGACCACGTGATGAAGATGAAAATGTTTTCATCAGATACCTCCAGTAACTTCACACAACAAAGTGCAGATGGGACTGAAGCAGGTGAGTGATTCAATGTAATGAGCCGAGGGGAAATGTGTACTCAATGGCAGTGAATGTTTCATAGCTTTAAATGTATTTGATGAGAAGTACTGTTGTATGGTATTGTATGAAATAAGCTATTCATGCATGTTATTTTTGTTTTTGCTTTTGTAAACTCATTGTGGTTTTTTTTATACATGCAGATCAAATTATATGAAAATGCATTCATTAACTTATGATTTTAAAAGTAACAAAGCAATACCATGGTGTGATCTGCACTTAGAAACATATTACATACTTAATTACTGTCATGCGAGTGTTCGTAATTTGTTTATTCCACCACTGTTAATGCTTCAGATTTTTTCAAGTGAATTTTTTATGATAGTAAAATAGTTTTGACTAAATTAGAAAAGATCAGAATACAAACCAAAATTTAAAAAAAAGGTGGTAATGAAATCTTTATCTCCACATTTTATCTTAACATTCAAGACAATTAAATATATTCAAGGTGTTCATTACTCTCCTCTCTACAGAAAAAAGCCCAGGTAAAGGATTTAGCCAAGGCCTGCTCTGCAAAGTGTGCTCCGATTCAAGCAGTGGAAAACACTACGGCATCTATGCCTGCAACGGCTGCAGTGGCTTCTTCAAACGCAGCGTCAGGCGGAGACTCATCTACAGGTGAGCAGAAGGTCACAGCTGAGTGTAAACGTCTAGAGAACTGTATCTGACTGTAATGCGCATGTTGTATTTACTATTTATTTTGTTGACAATGTAGGTGTCAAGCAGGCACTGGCAGGTGTCCGGTTGACAAGGCTCATCGCAACCAGTGCCAAGCTTGTAGACTAAAGAAGTGTCTTCAAGCTGGCATGAATAAAGATGGTGAGTCATACTACAAATGTTTTAAAGTGTTAAAGTGTTGCAGGTGAGATTTTGGGGTACCAGCAGGAATAATATGATAATCAGAGGGATGCCTTTTGCAAGCACAATTTCAATTTTTTACTTTTAATGAGATTTCATTGTGGAAAATAAATATTTCAAAGACATTTTTAGGACTGAATTGTGTGTGAAATAAGGAAGCGAGACAGTTACTGAAGATTTACTAGATTTAAAATGAAAAATTTACATACTCACATCCCCACAAACTCCTGATCTAAAGCACATTCCCTAAAGTACATTATTCCTCTGTGGCTTTGGCAGCGGTGCAGAATGAGAGACAACCCCGGAGCACAGCTCACGTCAGTCTGGACTCCATCGATATGGACACAAAAAAGGAGCACCTGGCCACAACGCAGGAACTCAACTCCTCCGACACTTACTCTTCGGTTATCTGCAGACCAATGGTCACATCATCGGTCAACACTCCGGCCACCACACAGCCCTGCAACAACCAGAACAACAGCCACCGCTTCATGGTCAGCCTGCTGACTGCAGAGACCTGTGCCAAACTGGAGCCAGAGGATGGTGAGACGATTATTTTTGAAAAAGAGATCATTTATTTACCTCAAGTCACCCGCTTCTTTTAAAAAATAATAAGTCACTTTAAGTTTGACCAAAATCAAGTATTTGAATATTCAGACAGAATTAAATATTTGTTCAAATATCGATATGAAGCTTGTATTTACTCTTTTAACTAAATACTAGCTTCATATCTACATTTATTCATCACTTTATAAGTGTTATATTCTTCATAAGGAAACACGCTTTGTTGCGCAGGTAAATTGAATTGAATGCATGTTACAGTGGAATTAAATGTAGTTAAAACTAAAATACCTTTATTTGCATTTTGCAGTGGAGGAGAATATCGACGTGACAACGAATGACTCAGAGAGAGAGCAGACTCCCTTTGACTGTCGCCTGTCTCCATACACCTCCGGCTGTTCAGAGAGTGTTTATGAAATGTCAGCACGACTCCTCTTCATGTCTGTCAAGTGGGCGAAAAATTTACCAGTATTTGCTCATTTGCCATTTCGAGACCAGGTGAGGCGGACTGACCCAATATTTGCAGTTTCTGTTGGTACATTGATAAATTGATTGTGACACTGATATGAAACGTTGATGTTAAACTCCCAGGTGATTCTTCTTGAAGAAGCTTGGAGTGAGATGTTCCTTCTGTGTGCCATCCAGTGGTCTCTGCCCATGGACAGCTGTCCTCTTCTGTCTCTGCCAGATGTTTCACCCTCACAGCAGACCAGGAGCAGCCCTCACACTGCTGACCTCCAGATTCTGGAAGAGATCTTCGGGCGTTTCAAGTCCCTGGCTGTTGACCCGACTGAGTTCGCCTGCCTGAAGGCCATTGTACTGTTCAAGCCCGGTAAGATATAATCTGACGACTGTCATTGTTGTTGGATGAATTATATAACTTATCAATACTGTTTGAATCATTAATGTAGAGACACGAAGCCTTAAAGACCCAGAGCAGGTGGAGAATCTGCAGGACCAGTCCCAGGTCCTGTTGGGCCAACACATCCATTCAATGTACCCCAGCCAGAGTACGAGGTAAACCATGATTTCCTTTTTAGACTGATAACGTTTGTCTCTATTGTGTCAGTTCAGAAACATGAAGCTCATTCTATTTTGTTCTTGCCCAACAAGGTTTGGGAGACTGTTGCTGCTGCTGCCATCGCTCCACTTTGTGACTTCGGATAAAATAGAGCAGCTGTTCTTCCACAGGACAATTGGGAGCACACCCATGGAGAAACTGCTCTGTGACATGTTCAAAAACTAAACACAACTATAAAACAGCCTTTTAAATATCTCACTTTCAGAGTGTATGTTGTTTATATTCTGATTACGAATCCTGTAATGATATATATTTTTTGGCCTCAGAGAACAAAATGCTGAAAAAAAGTTTAATTGATTGACAAGCATAACATCAGGTAAACACGCTTTTGCACTGTTGATTCATTAGAGCATCTCAGTTGTCATCATTAACATCAACTTGTGCATGTTTCTTCTTTGTTTTGGGGGGGGGGGGGTGGTGTTGGGAGAAGATGTGGTGAATATTACTAATGTTTATAGAAAAGCTACTGAAAACACTGCATTTTAAAACTGTAACTAGACACCGACCAAGACTGCATTTGTTTGTATTAAATAAAAATTGAACTTTTGTATATGCATCAGTATTTCTGGTCATTTCTGGTCATCTGTGTGCGTCAACTCTCCAGAGCACCGCAATGTGGCTGTCCGCCGCATTCTAGAAGCAAGATGTGTCAATATAGAAAAAAATCAATTCCCCTAAGGGCATTAATAAAGCAAGATTAGTTTAGTTTAGTTTAGAAGAGTCCCTTTTGTGTGTTGAAAAACTATTAACAAATCCATCACCACCACGCACAGCCACACTTAATTTATGATACATTATAAAATGGATATGTTAGTACATCGCTTATGAATATGTAAAAAGAAATGTGGTGTTATTGTATTGCAATATATCAATATTTACATTTCTTTATGATGGTTATAAATGTGTGTAAATATTATCTTATTATATGTAAGTGTAAGTGTTCATGTCCATTTTTGTTGTGAATTAGTGCTGCACAAAAAACAAAACAAGTTCCTCGTATGTTGAGCATACCTTGCATTAAAAATCTTTCGGATTTAATTTTTTTAATTATTTTTAAAAGAAGTGCAGTGTGGCCACATCGGCATTAGGGGGCAGTACTAACTAAATTATCTTATGAGTACTCACAGACTTTAAAGAAGAAGAGCTGCAAACACAACACGGAAATGCTTTGTGGTTTCAGGTAAGGGGAGATAAACAAAGTGCACACAGAGTGCCTTGTTCATGTCGAACATACAGTTTTTGTTTTGATCACATCTACAGATGAAGAGGATGAATGAACTGAAGTGAACTCACGATGTTCAGGAAGTCGTATGAGCTGCTCCCTCAGAGGGACTACGTTGCTGCGAGGACTTCTGGTTTGTTTACGGACTCCAAGAGCTTCACACGCTCCTTTGACTTCATCCCCAAAATCTCCGAAAACGACTTCACTGGTAGGCACCTGCACAAGTGATCCTGAAAATACAACGCAAATAACAAAGACAACCATCTTAGACTATAAACCTGACTGCCAGGCAAAACACAGCGCACATAAATGCATGTTATTGCTGCCACACCAGCGAGCTGCACAGACACTGCACTTAAAGCTGTAAAGCTATTTCAAAATTAAATGTATTACCACAGCAGTGGATCGTAGTGAATGACTGCATGATTGGAGTTCATGAAGGGTGGCCATCAGCTTTATGAAGCAGAGCTCATATGATGTCATAGACATACCTATACAGCTTGCCATAATTTAAGCAAAATTAAAATTGTAGAGTATATCTTTGGTTTAAATTCTAAAAACCTATCACAACTTATCCATGGGAATCGCTCAACAAGTTTTACGTTTGACTAATTTGAAAATAATTCTGATTAATATTATTTTAATATTCAGTTTTGTTTTAAACATATACTACTGATGTTTATTCCAATACCAATACAAATATTTACATCTATGAAAGCCTAACAATGTGAGAACTTTCCTATCCAGTGATTAATTTTTTCAAACTTTGCCAATACAGACAATTAGTTGAATTACAAAACCAGAAATGAAATCACTAAAGAATTATTAAGAAGTTGTTCTCACCCCTTACTGATATTAATACTTTTTCTGCTTTCTTTTCTCCCAGACACCTCTCAGGGATGGTTGTCATGGATCATTAACCTCATTGTCATCTTCCTTATTTATATCTGCACCTTCATAACTTTTCCGATATCAGGATGGTTTGTATTGAAAGTAAGTGGTAATAGTTTCATTATTCAACACACATGACAAATGTACTTTGTACTCTAACAAACTACTTTCTAAATAAAGAATTACCAACTTGTTTTTTTTTTTCTGTAGACTGTCCCAAACTACCAAAGAATAGTCGTTTTCCGTCTGGGTCGAGTTTGCCCTCCAAAGGGCCCCGGTATTGTCCTTGTTTTGCCCCTCATTGATCAGTGGCAAAGAGTGGACCTACGGACCCGTGCTTTCAACACCCCTCCTTGTCAGGTAAGCCACCACTCTCTAAAATTAAATTAATAAATTAGCTTAACAAATGCAAGGAAGCAAAGACATCAGGGTATCCAAGCCTAAAGGAACAAATGAAAATACGCTACGCAAGAAAGTGCAATTAAATTAATGCTGGACCAAAAAGTTCACTTCAGTCAAAAGTGCAGATACAAGCTCTCCTTTATCTCATTGTTGCTGATCAAGTAAATTGAGCTTCAGTCATGTAAAAAAAATATTAGGACACCCAGTTAAATGTTCAGTTTAATATCAAGAAATGTTCACATATTGATGTCTAATCATGTTTTTATTCATCTCTGGAAAAGAGTGATTTATTTGGAGGTAAAAAAAAACTGCCTTATTTTAATCATTAAACAAATTCTATCAACAAAAAAGGAGGATTTTCACTGAGGAAAAAGGACACCCTACCCACCAATAACTACTGTTACCCTCAGTGGCTGAAATAGCTAAATCCTGTGATTACATTTTAGGGTTTTGGAGACATCTTTTGGCATCTTGTATTGTGGATGAATGGGTGAACTTGCTCAGACAGCCAGACCTCGGCATGTTGGCAGTTGTTTTGAATGTCCTCCACTTGCAGACTATTTTCCGTACAATGGATTAGATGATTTCAAATAGTTTTGAGATCTTTTAAAGTAACTTAGCAGACTCATAAGCTGTTAAAATCTTTTATCCGAGGCAGTTCTTTGAATCACACCAATGGTATTCAACAGTCAGGAGCACACAAACTACACTTCTGAGGATTAAATAAGGCCAGCCTCCTACAAAATGCTCAGTTGCAATGTTCTCATCTAATTTGATACAACAGTGTGTGATTTTAGCTATTTTGGGTGGGAAGAAATGTGGGGGTGTCCTAATTTATTCCTCACCAGAAATGGTGTTTTTTGTATTTACATTTTACAGAAAGTTTTAAAAAGTATTTTCTTCAGTTTAAATTGTTTATTTATATTATAAAAAATGTTCAGTATTGTTAAATTTGACATTAAATATCCATATGTCTAAATATGTTTAAAAAAAACAAACAAGCAGGATTTTGTAGCTTTTGTCAATATTTCTGTTGGTTGTGTGTGTTTTACTTTGTCCTGCAGGTGGCAGTCTTGATGCATGATTAGCAGTTGAAGACTATTTGGGATGTTTCAGTCCTGGCAACCAACATTTCTTAATTGATTTTTAAGATATTGAGAATTTGGATCATTACGTCTGGTGTGCAGCTTGAATCTGTGAATATCCCTCAACAGTCTCAATGTTTAGTTTCTCTATGTCATCTTTAATTAGCTGACATACTAATCAAATAAATTCTTCTTTAAGACCCACTGGCGCAAATCACAGTCAACTATATGGTCACCACTCTACAGAGAGGCATACAACCACACGTTGTCACATTGACACTTATGGAAAATGTGGGTTTGTAGGGTTTTCCAATTCAACCAGGAGAATAAGCACACCTCAATTCTCCACTCAGAGCCAAACCCACTGCCTTATAATGAGACGAGAGCTCTAACCACATTTTTATTTTCCTAATATAGGTCACAACTCGGGACGGTGGCACGGTGTTGGTGGGCGCAGACATCCAGTTCAGGATCTGGAACCCCGTCATGTCAGTGTTGTCAGTCCAGGATTTGAACGCCTCCACCAGGATGACGGCGCAGAACGCTTTGACCCACAGTCTGGCGAAAAAGACTGTCCGAGAGATCCAGACCGAGAGAGTGAAACTTGGGGAGTATCTCGGGGTGAGTGTACATTGGAGCTGCGCTCTGTTGGGTTTTTGCTGCATCATTTAGTTGCTGAAACTTTGTGCTTTTTCTCTTCAGGTGGACATTAATGAGATGACTCGTCACTGGGGCCTGGAGGTGGATAGGGTAGAGCTTACACTGGGCTCTCTACTCAAACCTCCAGAAGAAGCCCCCTCTGCGCCCCTCATGATGCCTCCATCTGTACCTGGACTTGAAGGCATCACCGGCCCAATTCAACAATTGGCTATGCACTTTCTGAGCCACAGTGGGAGTTCACAGCCTCCCCAGGGTAAGACCAGACCAGCACAACTTGTTTTGGCTCTTTTGCACACGATACGGATGGGTCTGATGTCAATGTATACCATTTTCTCTACAGAAGACTGCCTGACATATGTAGATGAGGCCAACGGTGCCTCTAAGGCCATCATCGCAAAACCAGGTTCTGTTGAAGAGCTGCTCAGCAGGGTCAAGCTGCTGCTCTCAGAGTCTTTGGTTCACCAGGTTGGGGCCCGTTTCCAATTTCACATCAGCTCAGGAGATGGACAAGAGGACAGCTACTACATGGACCTGAGCCAAGGTGATGAGTCCCAGATGGATCTGTGAACGAATGCAAACTGTGCTAAATGTGTAAAATACTTTTTAACAACAAGATAATATAAAACATCTCTGTATCCCATTCGTGTTCTGTAGGCAGCGGTGCAGCTGGAGCAGGGTCCTTGGTTCAGGAGCCGGATGTGACTCTGAGCATGACTGACTGTGACCTCCTGGCCATGTTTGATGGGACGCTCCAGCCTTTCTCTGCTTACACCAGTGGCAGGCTCAGAGTTCAGGGAGACGTTACAAAGGCAATGAAGCTGGAAGAAGTCATAAAACTACTCAAACAGCATCCACAGTAGAGTTATTTATGAAATGTTCAGTTGTACTGTAATGTAATGTTTTTCATCTATAATTATTACATTTGTTATGAAGTGAATTTGGGTTCTGGTTGTTTTTTTTCCCTACAAGCCGAAGCAAACATACTTTTATTTAATGTTAGCTTCAGTGTAAAAGTCCCTTGAGCATCTGACGCTCTGTGTTTATAAAAACATTGTTTTAAGAAGCTATCAAAAGAGATAAAATATGCAGTTCAGAGCTCTACAGTGCCGTATACAGACAAAATGAGCAGTGGTATGTCCTGTTAGGCTGTTAAATTTACCGGAGAGCCTTGATCAGCGCAGCAAGGGGGGGCGACCGTAGACCAGCCTCCTGCCTCCTTCCCTCGCACCAGATGTCCCTGGGAGAGCCAGAGGAGCAGCTGGAAGGTAGAGCAGAGTGAACACTTGGTTTCAACATGGCCAGGTGGAGTGTGTGGCGCCGCCAGGTGACATTGCCTCTGACCTGGGGAGAAGATCCGGCAGCTCCAAGTGTGCGATACAGCAGCAGCACGCCGATGATCAGACAGGTCTACTCAGAAAGCAGCACCATCGTCAGGCCTTTTAATGAGATTCCCGGACTTTGGAAGAACGGCGCAGTCAACTTGTACAACTTCTGGAAACTGGACGGCTTCAGAAATCTTCACCGCATCATGCTGCAGAACTTCAACACTTTCGGACCCATCTACAGGTATGGCAAGTGAGACAGTCTCGTGTATCTAAAAAAATGATAAGCTCTTCTACATGAGGCAGATCATCAGACAAAACATATATGATGTTGAATAACTGGAGTGACGCAATGTTGTAGTCGAAACATGAACGAATGAAAAAAATGATTGTGACCAACATGCTGCAAGGTCTCATATATTAAAAACAAATGTCTGCTGTAGCATTTTTGCCTCTTTTTCTTCTTTCTTTCCACGTTTCAGAGAAAAAATAGGTTATTATGAAAGTGTGAATATCATCAACCCTGAGGATGCTGCCATCCTGTTCAAGGCAGAGGGCCACTATCCGAAAAGGCTCAAAGTTGAAGCGTGGACTTCATACAGAGACTACAGAAATCGAAAATATGGAGTTCTACTGAAGTAAGTGCTACAAATACCCCTCTTCTTCTTTTGTCTGCCTTTACAGATTTGTAAAGTTTATTTAAACGCTTGCTACGTTTTGTAAGAAACTATGGCCCCACATGTGCTTACCTGGTCAAGTAAAGGCTTAATAAAGAAATAAACAAAATAATTCTAATGCTTTGTTTTTATATCTATAAGTATTCTCTAATTTATGTGGATTTAAATGACCAAGTGACATTTTTTCCCCCCACAGGAATGGAGAAGACTGGAGATCAAACCGTGTTATTCTCAACAAAGAGGTGATTTCTTTGAAGATGCTGGAAAACTTTGTGCCTTTACTGGATGAAGTGGGCCAGGATTTTGTGGGCCGAGTTCACAAAAAGATAATGCGAAGTGGCCAGAACAAATGGACCACTGACCTCTCCCAAGAGCTCTTTAAATATGCGCTCGAATGTAAGACTGGCAGTGTTATTGTTCACGAATAAACTCAAGGTTTATAGCACTCAAGATTATTCCTCTCATGCTGCTTTGTGTTATGATTGCTCTGTCCTACGCAGCTGTGAGCTCCGTGCTGTACGGCGAGCGTCTTGGTTTGATGCTGGATTACATCGACCCCGAAGCTCAAAACTTCATTGACTGCATCACCCTCATGTTTAAGACGACCTCACCCATGCTCTACATACCTCCCAGTCTGCTGAAGCTGGTCGGATCCAAGCTGTGGCGGGATCACGTGGAGGCTTGGGACGGGATATTCAACCAAGGTGGGACACAGAGGACAAAAGTGCTGCACATCGAATGAGCAGATTAGTAACAGATATAACAGTTATAGTAACCGCAACAGTTATAGTCCGGACATTTTTAAAACCTGGTTTCGTTTGGGTACTGCAGTGTAGCTTCTTATGTCATTCCTATTTTTTGGGGGCGCTTCAGCCGATCGCTGCATCCAGAACATCTACAAGAAGCTGCGCCAGGACACGGGCACTCCAAAGAAGTACCCTGGGGTCTTGGCCAGCCTCCTCATGCTGGACAAACTGTCCATTGAAGACATCAAGGCCAGTGTCACTGAGCTCATGGCAGGAGGTGTAGATACGGTAAGAAAACAAAGAAATATCGGCGTGTTTTTTTTTTCTCCAGAAATGGGACTTTGTTTAGGTCTATTAAGAGTATTTTGTGTTCGTATTTCAGACTTCTATAACGCTGCTGTGGACGCTGTATGAATTAGCCAGACACCCCAACCTTCAGGAGGAGCTGAGGGCCGAAGTGGCTGCAGCTCGAGCTGAAAGTGATGGAGACATGCTGGAGATGCTGAAGCGGATTCCTCTGGTTAAAGGTGCTCTGAAAGAAACACTGAGGTGAAGGAAATTCCCATGTGAGATGTTCGTGTAACTGTTGTTCAGAACATAATCATAGATATTTGACAAAATTCCTTAAGTATTTTACCAAAAGTCGGTCTAACCCTTAATAACTTGTAGGTTTTCCGTTGCTCTGTGCTTATAAAAGCATTACTGCATATTGAACTGGTTATTTGCCTCTTTGCTTTCATAAAGATTTCTCCTATTTTTTTTCCTACTGATTCTACAATGGTGATTATCTTGTTATACATTTTTAATATTGACATTTTTTTTGAGAACCCATTATTTTTATGTGATGTTTTTGTTTTTAATTTCTGTGGGGAAAAAAATCATTACTCCTAAATTTAGCTTCTTTTCTCAACTGTGAAAATAAATGTGCACATTTATGTATTGGGTTTTTACTTTTTTCCCCCTCATACCTCAGGTTACATCCAGTAGCCGTTAGCTTGCAAAGATACATTGCGGAGGATATAATCATTCAAAACTACCACATCCCAGCTGGGGTAAGACAATAAAATGTAAAAATTTAGTGTTTTGTGAGAAATTGCTCCTAATCAATTTCTTTTTTTTTTTTGTTAGACACTGGTTCAGCTCGGACTGTATGCAATGGGCAGAGACCCCAAGGTGTTTGTTCGTCCTGAGCAGTATCTGCCCTCTCGCTGGCTGAGGACTGAAACACAGTACTTCAGAAGCCTGGGCTTCGGCTTTGGCCCCCGCCAGTGTTTAGGACGCAGGATAGCTGAAACGGAGATGCAAATCTTTCTTATCCATGTGAGAAATGCAAAAAAAGAAAATGTCACCATATTTTGTGATAGTCTCGCACGTCACATTTATCAATGGCATGTTTTGTCGTTTACGTTGCAGATGCTGGAAAACTTCCGAGTGGAGAAACAACGTCATGTGGATGTGCAGAGTACCTTTGAGCTTATTCTTTTGCCTGACAAGCCAATAATGTTGACAATCAAACCTCTACAAGCTAGCCGGTAATGTCAAGAATCAAAAGACTTGGTGACAAGTGAAGCTCATTCTGGAAGATTATTTTTTCCACAGTGTAACTTGAAGAGCTGTTTAAAGCGCCACAATATAAACACTGAAAAACATCTTCCAACATCTTCCAACATCAGGTATTGAGGGAGACCAAGAAAACAAGACTTTAGGAATAAATCCAAAAGGTACATGAAACAATTACCTCAGTAATCTAACAATAAATATACGTCATGCATATTACCGGTGAGTGTGTAATTTGATTGAAACATTTTTTTCTGCATGTACAAAATGCTGTAAAGCCACAATGCAATGTACCTTAATCCACATGTACATGGAAGAAATATTTCAGAAAATTCATCTGTGCAATCTAATAATAAACAATACAACAGATCTGATGCATCCTTCCTTCCTTTTTTTTAATACAGCTTTATTCAATTCAGGGTTGTCGGGTGTTGAAGACAATCCTAAATGAGTATGGATGAAGACAAGGTGCGCCTTGGACAGGTTACAGCTCCATCCCAGGGAAATCAATTACACATGTTGACAATATATTTACAGGCAATTTAAAACCAAAAATGTACCTCACATCCATGTTATTGGACTGTTCAGTGAAACTGGAATACCAGAAGTAAAACCAACCACAGCCACTCAACTGACACAACTATGTATACATTTATATATAATTTCATATATTAAATTTGGGAAAAAAGGGGGGGTGGATTAATATAATTGTATAATATATTATTTTTCTGGGTCATTAATTTGACTTGGCATTAACTTTGTGGATTTCTGCTTCCTACATCTTCTCCAGTCATTACAGAAACCTGCTAACTAATTGAAGGAACATGATGAAGGATTGTCGTGGACGTTCGGACAAACCCGTGTCTCTGCTCACTCAGTTTAATCAGCATTTCCTGCTTCTGTCTCCCCCATAATGTAGCATTCTCCTCGAGCTGTACAGATTTAAACAAAACAAAAAGCATATACTTACCCATCAATAGAGCTGAACAATAGTATGAAATGTATATTAAAACAGATTTTTTTTGTTTGTTTTGCCTACGTGGCCTTCCAGCATTTTGATCCTTTCCTCAGCTTCCTCCAGTTTGCTTATTAAACGCAGAATCTCCTGTGCTGACAGTGTCTCTTCTGTCTGAGGGGTGGTATCACACCACACACGCACGCACGCACGCACGCACGCACGCACGCACGCACGCACACGCACACGCACACGCACACGCACACGCACACACACACACACACACACACACACACACACACACACACACACACACACACACACACACACACACACACACACACACACACACACACACACTTCAGACTAGACCATGCTTGATCAAAATATAACGTATTTCTCAAAACAAAGGCACTCTAATCTGAAGTCAGTCCTGAATGCTGCCCAGAATGTTTAGTTTGTTCAGAGAGTACCTGTGCCGGCTGCCGTATGGTGACTGGGGCTGTCTGACGAATCCTGTCCAGTTCATTTCTAAGACGGCAGTTTTCTGCTGCCAAGGCCGACTCTCCCTCCACATTTCTGCGATCGGCCTCATCTGGGAGCATTAAAAAGAGGTAGGAATTTTCCAGATATTTCAAATTGTTTTCTAAATATATGTACACGGTCAACCAACATTTATCCCTTCACATACCGTACCTCTTTGCACTTTCTTCGGAAGCTTTTTGTCCTTTCCTTGTGTATTTGTTTCTTTGAGTGTGTGATCCAATGCTTTCTCCAACTTTTCAATGACCTGAATGTAGAAAGATTTCATCCCAACATTTTATTTTATCGACTCTTTCCGAGAAAGAAACATTTGTTGTGACATGAAAACATTCTACCAAGACGTGTAAAGTGGACTGAGTTGGTGACTGTCCACCTTTTCTTGCTGTTTCACTGTGACCTCTAAAGTCGCCATCTTGGTCAGGCGTCTGTGTTGACGCTGCAGAGCCTCCTGTTGCTGCCGGTGGACTCTCTGCAGCTTAATCAGCTCCTTTTCCATGTCATTCTTCTGCACATTCAACAAGACAGAAATATTAGAAACCACAGCCACTGATCGAAACTGTTCCTCTTTTCTATGTATATTTTGCGATTGGTGCATCTTCTCACCCTGATCAGCTCATTCTGCAGCCGCTGGATCCTGTCCCTTTGCAAGGATTCCTTATTTACTTCTCTGGCCTGCTTGAATTTCAGAGTTGCTTCAAAAGGACAGAATAATCGCACAGTGCAGCATGAATCTGGTTAATGTCACAATTAGGTCTGTCACTTGTACACAGGTCTGTGTTTTTTCTCATATGTACAATAGAAAAAGCAAGTATAATTAATGTTTGAAATGTATATTCAATATTTTCTATAATATTTAAAGTTTAGATGACTGACATGCTGATGTTGCAGAGTCGGTTCGAAAAAAATTTAATTGAACCATCTGTCAATAACATTTTTGGAATTAAAACGATTTTCCATCAGATGAGACTTAAATCCAGTCACTCTGCTTTTATACTAGCGAAGAGACCTTCGGGAAACATCCCTTTACTGAGGGTCACAAACTGTCCTTCAGGAGATAAGGGTTGTACTACCCACAGTGCTTATCAGGGTCCATGGCCTAAATGAGCCGTCTTATCACAAAACCGCACAGTCTGCTTGGGAATAGACACTCACAAGGATTAGCAAACGCACAGGGAGCCTTCCTCTCCGCCGTGACTTCATCTGCCAGTGAAATGACCTTAAGTCCGCCAAAACTTGGAATAATCTGGCTGGATGATTAACTGTCTGAAAATAAGGAATCAGCACATTCTTCTGTCTTTAAACTCAACTTCTGAGAATATTTCTAATTTATGGGTGTTGACAAAAGATTGGTGTTGTTGAATACTGACTGCGAGGGGCAGTACCCTGCCTATCTGACGTCTACCTACCAATCCTTTCAGCAATCTGTGCCTTGGTCATGACGTCAATGTCGGTGTCATCCAGCAGATTCTGGCCGAGGCTCTGGTGCAGAGTCAAGTCGGTGCGGAGCTGGCTGTTTTCTGCCTCCAAAAGCACCACCTGGGTCCTCAATGTTATGATGTCTTGTGCCATGCGACTCATTGCTGAACGATAATGTTCCACCTCCTGATGGAAAGATTTTAGTAAACCGTCTAGTAGTAGCAATGTAACAGGAGCAAAGGCAGTAATGTAGCCTGCCTTCAATCAAAGTAAGTCCAACAGCAACCTGCCACTGTAATAAAAGTTGGTTAAAGTGGCATAGAAGACAGGAAAATTATTTCTAGATACATTCAATTCATGACGGCTTCATCTTACAGTATGAACCTGACTTCATACAGTTCTGCAACATTTTCTTCAAGCTTGAACTTACCATATCATATGCAAGATTTTTAAGATATTAATATAGCTATTTATCAATGAAGACTAAAACGTTTCTGTTGCATTTTCAGGATATACAACTGGTGAGGAGGGGAAATACTTATTTTCCAGAGGCTGACAAATTATAGCCGACAAATAAACTGTTTAAAGGCAGTTTTGTAAACTGGAAGCAATGTCATTTATGCACATAAGGTGGCAGTATCGATCCGGTGTAATACCCAGTTTGTTTTCAAACCTGTATGAATTCCTATCAGAGTTTTAACTTTTTGTTGTTTAATAAGTAAGTACCAAGTGCTGTAAACAATGTGTTTACTATTCTGTCAGTTTTTTTTACTCAAATATGTAAACTAAAGTAATTTATTACACATTGTAACGTTTAAGTTTTATATGTACTATAAAGACGGCTGAAAACTGCTACCATACCAGTGCTGTTACCATGCACTGTGCAATTATTTTCAAGTAGGTTTACAGTTTATTTTGGAAGGGTGTTCCAGAGCTGAAGACAATATGAAGAGTTATTGTCGAGTGGTGTGATCACCACTAGATGTCTCCTCAACCCTGTATGTTTTCATAGTCCTTCAGGATGCAGTCAACAGGATATTCCGGTGAACAAAAACATTCCTGCAGCAGATTCATATTTCATGAACAGGTTTTCACAAGGCTCAGCGTCTTGATAATTTATCCTGGTTCTACATCAGGAAGAGACACAGGACATAACCTGCGTGGAAACAGCAATGTGGGACGTTTACATAATTTACTGTTAAAAGTTTGGGCATTAAACTATTCATGATCGTAAAGGTCTTTTGTTTTGGAGCTTCATCTGAGCATTTTGAGTGAATCCAAGTGGATTCAGAGAACCTGATACTATGAAATCCTGTATGCCATTGGGTGCAATGACAAAACTAAATGTGCTGAATGTAGTATTTCAGCATGATGGACAAAGGAAGGAAATAAAAAAATAAAGCAGATTTAAAAAAAATTAATAAATACTGATATTCAAAAGAAGTGAAGTCAGAGCTGCATAGCCTGTATTGTTACAGCGCTGATATCAGAAGATCTTTCTGTATGGGGACATTGTTAAACAGCATACTCTCATTGTCCTCTGCTCTGTCACATGCCTCCTCCATCATGTTGAATAGATACAAGTAAAAGCAGCCTAAGAGCGGGGTCCAGCCGCATGCATGAGGGGGTGTCGATTGGGGGGGGATTCCAATCTCAGATGGTGTGGTTGTGACTCCCGTGGGACACCAGGGTGAAATTGAGCATCTAATTGAAAGGGCAGGGACGAGGTGACAATCATGACTGTAGATGAGATGGTGGTCTCTGCTGGGGGCCCACAGGCGTGATGGGGAAGGACAGCTCCCCATGATGAGTCTGGAAAGTCCTTTTATGTGTCAAAAACAGGAGGGAAATCTCTGCTGGTGATTTCTAGGAGCCCTCTTCACTGTATGATCTGAAGATACTAAAGAGGCATTGCTGTCAAGTATACAGTTATTTCAGGAAAACTGCTTGGCAGACAAAAAAAACCAAAAACGGCTAGACAGAAGTGTGAGGGTGAGACATCTAATCATTATATTATCTTCGTGTGACTGTCTTATGCATGCATTTTTTTTATTTATTATTTAATAAGCCACCATAAAATGCACAAACAAATTAAATTCCCACCAATCCACCGATACAACACTCTGAATACAAATTAAAGAGTGAAAGACTCACAGCGCGAGAAGGAAAATGTCAAGTTATGCATAAATCACGCAAAGTTTCGGCTTCATCAGCTTGGTCGTCCTCAAGTGCAATCAGACTAAACAAATGTTAATCTATTCCACTCTTCACCATTTCGTCACAAGTGACAGCTTTGTGTCGCATCTCATCTGCCTTCCTCTGTCGCTGGTCACTAACTGGACGTGGCAGTGTGGATTGCCTCGCTGATTGATTGAACAGTTAAGCAATTGATCATGTCCATTCACCTTAGTTTGGAGGTCAGAGATCTCGGCCATGTGGGGATCGTCGTCAAAGCCATGGAGGGGAGGTCTGATGCAGATACACATGTGATAATGTCAGTGAAGGGTAACACTTAATGCATAACATTTTTGAAACAGCAGTTTCATTACTGTCATGATAATCACATACATACCGCTTGTGTGGCTGACGTACTTGGTATGTGTGGTTTATGTTGGGTTTGTTGCCCTCAGTGGCTTCTGCCCTCTCAGCTGGTGTCTGCTGTTCCTGCTGTGCTGCGGTCCGACACCCAGCCTTTGCTCCGGTTTGGAGAGACTGGCATTTTGGCAGAATCTGTGCCAGGGCATCATGTGACGGGAGGTTGTACGTTTCCCTCTGAAAGTGGAGAACTCGTATTGTTTTTCATTCATTTCAACAAGATATCAAAGAATTTGCTACATTAATAACGTGTTTGCCCTCTGAAGCTTAATATTTCCTCAGGTGGTGCACGGTGTGAAAAGTTTAGAACCACTGGCAGAAAGCATAGTGTTGCCCTCAGGCAGTAAACCACATTTCTCTACCTGACACTCTGCCTCTGATATTTTTCATCTTTTTTTTTTTTTATGTCACTGGTATGTTTCTGTCCGATCAAATCAGGATTTGAATTGGGTGTGTGATTTTGTTGGAACAAAGCTGCATGTGACCCAATGAGAAACGTGAGATTGAAACTACTTTTTTCAAATTGGAATTAATTGGTGAACAAATATTTTTCATTCATTGCCTCAGGCCAACATCACGCAGATGTATCACTTTTGGATGTTTCTTCCAATGTTTGTTGATGTGCTCGTCTGGACAACGAGCAACTTACTCTGTTTTTGTTGTACCATCTATTATCACTTATATGAAATGAATACGGCTACATTTTACAGCCACAGGACCCCAACCTATACAAGTTAGTCATTCCAGTGGACAATGAGTACGGTGAACTTGAGAATGAGAGTAGCAATGGGGAAAAGTGAACCACAGAATCAGGTTAAAGGTCCAGTTAAAAGATCAGGTAGTTTTCCCAATAATCTCCTCAAAGTAGTCATTCATTCATCAATCACATTGTCAGTACAGGAATTCCATTTATTATACCTGTATGCTGAAAACTAAAATATTGAAATATTCAAGGACATTCAGAGAAATTAGTGTTTACTCAATAAATGTAGATTTAAAGCACACATTGTCTTGGTTAATAAATTCTTTTCATATTAATTCAAATTCTAACTTGCAATTACGTAAATTGTATTCTACACAATTTACAGGAATGCGTGTATTTGTAGTGTGTTGCTACCGCCCGTGATGACACCACTTTGATTGAATTTTTCTGTCCCAAAGGAAGGGGTGCTTACATGTTTGCTTTTTAGAATACAGCTTGTAAGGATATATATATAAAAAAAGTGAAATTATTCCTACATTCACCAGTATTTGCAACATTTTTGTATTAGAATGATATATTAATTGATAATTAAGTGATATTATTGTTACTATTACTAGTAGTAACAGTATTTGCATTTGTATTTGTGATATATGAATTATCCTTACTATTGGTAGAAGTCGCAACATATTTTTGTTGAATAATAACGATGAAATGAGTCAGATTCATATTCACATCATAACAACATGGTAGGTGTTGAATGTTTATCCTACAATAGATAAAAAGTTAAGTCTGACACAGTAGGAGGAATAAATCGTAGTAACATTACACCTACTAGCTGTGCTTTCACATCAAATGAAAGCTTTTATCCAAACACATTGTGTCTGTGACCTTTCAAATTCACAGTTTGCTGAGGTAGCCCTGCTCTGCCTCTTCATCCGTTGAACATCCTGCTACATCAGTGGGCTACACGTCCCACTCCATAACATGAGAGCTCTCAGTCGACGGCTCTAAAGACCCTTGAAGTGCGAGTGGTGCACAAACAATACACACTTTCATTAAAGTTGGTTACCACACAGCACATATTCAGAGAACAGACTACAGACTTCCAGTGGAACACAAACACCTCCACACAGTCTGATCCTACCTTTACAGCTGCAGCACTGCTGTGTGATTTAATCCTTTTTGAAGTCTTCATCCAACAAAGATTTTTCGATCCTCCTCAGAAGAATCCCTGATGGTGGATTGGAAAGTTTGAGCTCGACATCAGTCAACCTGTTACCACAACACAGGCCTTAGCAACAGTCCAGGCCAACGCAAAGGACCATTGTTATGTACAAAATACTCTCATATTGTATTTAAAATTCTACAAAGCCACCAGGGCAAAACATGATATATGAAACAGAATATCATTTTGAGAAGACCGAGTTTATTTCTCAAGTTTAATTTTTTCTTTGGCACTTCAACAATGAAATAATTTTAGAGGTAGTGCCAGTGGTCTGAATTGCTTCATTACTATTATCAATCCAAATAGGAGTTATGCAGTTACCACATTTTTGACTTGGCTAATGAGGGGTTAATTAAACCATAGGTACACTATACATCATTCTGTTCATCTTTTATGAATTCAAAATACCATCAACGAGGTGTTGATTGTCTTTTCACAGTAAAAGTCATATAAAAGGATAAAAGTATGTTTATTGGCATAACATGATATAATAATCTGTATTGTTGTTTACTTTAATTTTGATACCTCTACTGATATGGTTTCAGTCTCCCTACACTGTGGAGCTTAGGTCGCTATTGCTCTTTGTATTCAAGTATCATGAAAATTATATGTGGGCTGATATTTGTGCATGGAGACGGTGTGTAACGATCAATGAAATCAAAGGGAGGTTCCTGCTCAGTAAATACCAGCCCCCGAAAGAATTATGTCTCTGCCTGGATAAGCAGATTGATGGGGGCTGATTAATGATTTCCAACATGCTGGGGAGCACCTGTGGCTCCCAGTGTGCATGTATTAACAACATCAGGAAAAGGAAATACATTTTGATTATAAAACAGTTTGCAAACGACAAACTAAAGGGGTAAGATTTTCAAACTATCACATCTGAATAAATTTGGTTTAAACTGGTTTTAAACTGTTTTCTGTTCTGACAAACACGACTCATGTCGGCTCGTATCACCTTCAGCTCTTTTCAACCTAAAAATAGATAAAGTGGGTAAAGCAGGTGAATAATTTCTCAGGTTTATACACAAAGAGCAATAAAATACTGTCTTGTGTCAAATTTGATGGAGCAGTAGATTAAGATGAAGGAATGAGTTTTCTTATGAATCAACCTCAGATACTTTTCATGTATGAGAGGTGTTATTTAAATAGTTAGTATTTTATTACTTAATTGATTGTATTTTATTTTCTAATTATAAGCAAATTGGGGTGAAAATATCAATAGATGTGGATCAATCACTGCCCTAATTGGAAGGTTCATTACTGGTGAACAGCACACACACACGAATGACACAAGATTTGATTCAGAGTAAATTGAATAATGAAAGTGCATGCAATGCAATGCAATGCTTTTACCTTTTGTCCTTTTATTTGGTATTTTAGCAATTTTAGCAATGGATTGTGTTCGACATGACGTCTTCAGAACTTGGACTTGGTACATTGTCCAATGCAAGGAGAGGAAGGGTATTTTCATTCAGTCATTGGGGGGGCAAATATATTTCCCCCCAAGGTATATTAGACCCCCCCTGTCCAACAATCATTGCTGCCAATGATGCAAGTGCAGATCACAGCCTGATGCAGTTAACAGCCGATAACAACTATGAGCATGAATAGAGAGCATTTCATATAAAAAATTCTACTCTGTTCACTTTTTAGTTAAATATTTGCCTAAACGTGTGCTTTAATCCATGATTAATAATTCACTGGGAGCTTGTAGCTATGTGCTCTGCTAGAAGACATAATCTTCTCTAATCCTACAAGGGAAAACCTGTACAAGTGAAAACACTTCCAGCAGTCTAACATCACATTATCATGTATGAGATTCCTCCACAAATTTCCCCAAATCGTTAGTGCAAAATCATTTCCATTCACGAGTGGGTGTATTTTCAGGCAAGGCTCGTGTTCAGAATACCTCCAACCCTTTTACATTATGATCAATGGAGAGCTGAGGAGGGGACTGGGATGTGTGTGTGTGTGTGTGTGTGTGTGTGTGTGTGTGTGTGTGTGTGTGTGTGTGTGTGTGTGTGTGTGTGTGTGTGTGTGTGTGTGTGTGTGTGTGTGTGTGTGTGTGTGTGTGTGTGTGTGTGTGTGTGTGTGTGTGTGTGTGTGTGTGTGTGTGTGTGTGTGTTTCAGTGGGGAACGGTGGGGCATCCAGTGTCCATTTGTGGGCTGGGCTTTCTCTAACATCATCAAAATTCAGCACACTGCCTGCAAAATGTGGCCAATGTGCACTTCATGGGAGTGACAGCTCAGAGTTTGCTGCCACACAGAGCTTCAATTAGCCTGTGAGGACAAGGCGGTTCCCCGGAGCCTTCTCTGCCTCCCCCACAACACATATTCCACCCTTCCCGTCCACCAACATGCTGTACTTTTTCCCGTCAGTCCTTCATCTGACCCAGACTTCACAGTTTGAAAAGAAAAAAAAAAAAAAAAATCTATTTCACTTCACCAGCTTCTCTGTCCTATTTTTTCTTTCAAATCACGGTCCCTCTGCAGCTTCCCTTCCCTCCATAGACCCAAGACAAGTGGACCGGAAACCCTTGTAGTGTGCTAATGGACGCAGAGGTAAAAGAGCTGTTGACAACGGTTGAAGCAGAAAGGATGTGTGTGGTTTACTGGTTCAAATGGTTGGTCTCGGTGTTACCACATCAAGTTAGTTTGACAACTTGTTTATGTGTGAGCCGCTGCAGAGATCTCAAAGAGTTGTCTGTTTTTAAAAATGATTACAAACATTGTAGAATGCTCGTGATTTTTTTTTGTTTTGGTGAATGCGAAATGACTATTGGTAAATATGTTTGGAGCAATCATTTTAGTTCACTTAAACCTAATAGTGCATTTAGTTTTAGAGTTTAATTGATTTACATAGTGTGTTTAATAGTTGCACGCACGTATGCATGCACACGCACACACACAGTAATTGTAATCCTGATGTTTCAGAAGTGTACATAGGTTTGTTTTTTTTTACTTTTTTTCTATCAATACCCTTCTTTAAGCTGTATACATCTATATTTGGGTGTTATGTTAAGTTGCGTTAAGTATCAATAAGATCAGATGAGATGTAAATGGCTGATGTGAACAGTTCTTGAAACTCATTTATGCTGTTGTACAGTGAAAACCCATTTATCAGTTCTTATTGTAAAGCTATGGACACTATGTTTATACACAGTTTTCCAAATGGAAAGATTTACTGGAAATGAAGACAATAGAGAAATGATAGAGGCCGTTAAATATCAAACTCTCTGATCATCCATACACCAAACAATATAGTTTTTATTGATTGTAGCACTGAGATACACCTGGTAAAATTGTATTAAATTCCCTATTTAATAAAATATTAATAATTGATCTGTGTTGCAATTTAGGGGGCAATAACACACAAAGGTTTTAGGTGCAACCAGCTGAGACTAAAATCCGTTTTATAGCAGTGAAAAATTTAATTACAGACCTCTCCTTGAGAAAATTACATTTCACCCTGAATGTGATGATATCCGCGCCAAGTCAGCAGAATAAAATCTTTTTTTTATTTTAATACGGCGATGTAGAGAGAGTAAAGAGCGATGAGGGAGAATGGTGCGTGTCAAGGACAGCACACCGCTTTGACTCAAGGACGCGTGAGGCTGACAGCTGATGCCACTCCTCCTCAGGTCCACAGTGGGAGCAAAGCCAAGGATTATCTGTAAATCAACGTCCGTCAATTATGGCAGTGCTGCTGTGAAACCATCAAGGCTCCATAAACAAACAGGGGCACGCACGTAAAAGCAGGGCTGACACCGAGCTGGATGGATAGTTTGGGGGATGAGTTCTTCCAAGAACAACAACGCATACTAATGAGATAGAAACAAATCTGTCAAAAACAACTTATCCAACTTCCAGTTCATTTTGCTTTGTGTGTTAGTTCTTACACAAAGACATATTTAGAATTTTTATTAAAAAAACACACCTGTGGTATTTTGCAGCCTCCAGCATGTCACTTCAGCAGTAATGAGATCATTTTCACGACTGGCATCACTGATCTGTGGAATTTCAACATTTAAAATTCTGTTATCTTTGTGATATTTACATATTTCAAAGTCATCTCATGGGGTTGAAGAACCAGTTTTGGCACAGAGACTTTATATACTCGCCTGCTTTAAACATGTGTATTCCACATGTCCTCTTCTGAAAAGTTATCAAACAACCTAAATCGTCACTCTTTATATTTTTCACAAGACAAAAAATACAATGCAAACACGAACACTATTCCTATAACCTTTCATTGCAAATCACCCCATCATGTATGTAAAAAAGACTTTCTCAAATTGCTTTGAATTGCTGTAATGTTTGATGTCATGGTCAAAAAAATATTTTTTACGAGGACAAAACAATCTTTCATCAAAACTTTCTAGAACAGTAAAAGAAGATACAAACAATCACTACCATGTTAAAGGATTTATTACATGACATAAATGTACAAAAATAAAACCGTTTATATGGTTTTATTCTCACTTCCAAAGAAAATGCATTTTGTTACGAATTTAACCTGACATGAATAATGGATTTATTCCTGTTCTGAATTAAAAACAGTGTTTACATTGGAGAAATTATGCATTTCTCCTATGAATTCAGCAAACATGCAGCTGAAGTGTGACTGACCTTCAGGTAAGAATGGAACCGTCTGAACCAGCCCTGGAGGCTGTCCCACAGCAGGCCGATATCCAGGCCACCGCAGCACAGCAGAGTATCAGTGACTGTTCTCCCCGCTGGCTCGACATGACCTTTCCAAAATGCTATACAACCGAAACTTAATGACTAACACAACAGTTGACATTTACTAAAGCCAGCTTGCTGCCAAATAGTTCAGAGAAACATCAAATCGTTAATGTGTGATTCGAAAGATCGCTGGAGAGTGACAGGAAATATCTGCAACAGTATCTGGATATGCTAGATTCCCAAACATTTACATAGTTGGAGGGAAACATGAGCAGTTGACACTTATCTACTAAAATGAATTAAACATCTTTGTTTAATATTAAAATCACCCCACACACAGTCTGAGGTGGTGGCAAAGGGATATGAAGTCTGCAGAGAGCAGTGGGCGTGCTTGTAGTGTGACGCATCATTCACTTTTTGGCAGGACTGTCACTCGGACTGAATTTATATGAGCAACCAAACAATGCGATGATGTCAACGACTGGCCATACATTCCTTTCTGAAACACGGGCCTGAGGTCACTCAGGCAGGCGATGTGATTACAGAGCCTCAGAGAGAAATCCAGACTTCCAGTCCAGGTCTGGCTGGTAGATGAATATCTCGGGAGTGCTTTGTTTCTGAAAGCCAGTGACCTGCATCTCTTGATGGAACACGCCAGGAGAGCAAGTGCAGTAGAGGGAAGGGTCAATGGACCCCAATAATAACACTACAGATTCTTCTCATTTGAGTGTGTGCATTACTGTCATAATGAGGGATATTTAGAGTGCTGTTTAAGATGCACTCATCTCTCATAGCATCCATGAAACAACAGAAAAGACTATTAATCATGAGTAAAGGAATTAACAGCTTGAGCTCAGGGTGCATCAAAGGGTTAAAGACCTTCATTCTCCATATTGACCAGCAAAGAACTGGGTGACTTATTGTGCTTTGGGTGCCTCATTTACATTTCTAAAATCAGATAAGGCACATAATGGAGATGTTAACCCTTCCACCCTTTTTGTGCAGGACATTGCTCCGATAATAATGAGGGTTGGCTATTCAGTCGGGTTTCCTGGTAGACGGCGCTGCGTAGATGGACTGATGACAGGCCATTAGCTCGAGCTGAGCACATACAAGACAAGCTAAACAATAGCTGACACTGCGAAACGGCTTCATTGTGAAGCCGGAGCAGTGAATCTGTATTCAGGGGTGATTGTGAGGTTACACTTTCAGCTGAGGTGGGAATACAAGAATAGCTCTAAATCTGCCACACAGTTTCCTCCGGCTGTGGCGTACAGATACAAGCACTTCAAACAGAGCAGCCCAGCTCAACCTGCACAATAAAACATACGGCACAGAGCTCCTTGCAAGCCCACTACTTCCTTATCAGTGAACAGCAGCAGAACGAAATAAACAACCGGGGAAATTAGCAGTAAATAACACCAGTAAATGGGACCAGCAAGAGCTGTCTGTATTATTCTTTTGTCTTGAGGTATTTGGTAATTTCCATAATAATTTCTGTTTCTCCCAACCCAACAATGGTAAATTAATGACGGCCATAGAAAAAAATTATAATAAAGAGATCTCTTCAATATTGACAGTACTTGTAAAGTATTTTCAAATAAACATGTGTGTACCCATTAGGTAGGTCGTTCATATGTATACTTTGTTTAAGATTTATCTGAATATAGAAAAGGTGCATAAGGGGTATTTAGTCACACTCGATTAAAAAGTCAAATGTAAAAAAGTTTGATAATTTCCTTTAACACCATACCATCTGAGGAGTCTATATTCAAATATTTTAATGAGCAGCCTCCAATAGTTGAAAGAACAGTGATAGGATGTAGTCATTAAGACTAATAAATGCCTCTGACACACATTAAACTGGATAGGCATTTTAGAAAATGTATATTTTTGTTCATCAAATAGCTGCCATTTGTGTTTTCTTGTGCACGCTGAGGAGAAACAATGAAAAGATTGTGCTTGTGGCGGCACAACAACAGTCGCCAGAACCTTGTTGTGTGATGACCCTCAGTATTCAAGGTCTTTCCAGCACTCAGCTCTTGTATTTAGAGCCAGACTGAACCGCCCTCCCTCCTGATCCTCCCTCCCACACTCGCCTTGATTGCGCCATAGCCTTCCTTTCTGCTTTTGTCTGTCAAGGCCAGCATGCACTACATCAGTCTGCCTGCATTTCACTTTAAGGCTTCCACATGGTAGACTGTGCCAAATGCCTGCTGGCCTTGCTGATTCCTTGACGTCTTCAGTTTCTCCGACAAAAGAAGAATGGCTGTGTCTGCATTTGAACGTAGACTAAACACAGAAATGGGAAAACAACAGTGCGTAGTCGAAAAATCATTTTGAAGGAAAGAAAGAGGAGTCAGACATTCAGGGATAATTGTTTTAATAATGTTGTATGCAAGAATTTGTATACAATTGCACTCAAAAAACCCTTTTGGAAGTTTGAGAAAAAGTATCTGACACTGTTTCTGACGAGGCTGCACTGACTAAACATTGTCTGACTAAACATTTGCTAAAGATCAGGAATAAACAAAAGAATATCAACAACAAATAGGCTCAAACAAGAGTAACTTCAAAGTGGCACTATAGCACCAGTAGATGTCGCTGTGTCTTCACTTCATCTGCCCTCAGCTGATCACTGATCTCGACCTCTGGGTGTGAAGAGTAGACTGAGACTGCCACTGTAATGGGATGCCCTCACTGTTGTCTTAACTGCACAGCTGCAATATGTGAGAAGTGTCTGCAAAGCTATTACTATTCAGGACCCGTTCCTCACTTCCTTACGTCCCCTCAGCCTACAATACTCTCAAACCACAACAGTGCCCAGCGGCAGAGGCCCCGCAAATTACTGTACGCTGCAGCTCTGCTGGAGTAGGACTGCATACATTATGCTGCATCTGAACCCGGGGCCCGGCCTGTGGGGAGTATCACAACCCTGCCAATAAAAAATACATAAAACACTCCACAGAGGCTTACTGTTATCAGTCCAATTGTTGCTGTGGCAATATAGTCTGAAAACAATAATAGCAGTGACAATGAAAGAGTTTCACTTTAGACAGCAGTGGATGATGGATAGGTGGCTAAAATAAACTAAATACAAAGGAAGTGAATACAGCAACACTTCTTGTTATTCCTGTTTGACATTCATATCATAGACTTTTGAGTCATACGACACACAAAGGAAGAGTAGAAATACTTTACACAGCAGATCTATCCGACTTCACGTGAAGCTTGTGTTTGTTTTGACTGATGGAACAAAAAATAAAAATCTGATTCTTTTCAGAGCAGCCTTTGCACAAAATCAATATCATATTAGAAAGCCTGATGAATTTGAAATCTGTACTCTGAGTGGATATTGATTAATGTTGTAAAAACACTTTTGAAAGCTCATCTTGTTTGACATTCAATATGAGTTTTAAATATGGCTATATGAGCAAAGAATGATGCATGTGATGAATGTGAGGAACACTTAGATCTACATATCTGATCAAGGTAATCCCAAAAAATTGACAGAATTGAATTAAATATGTTTTTGAAACTGTTTTACCCAACACCACTATTTTTTTTTTTAATTAATTACACTTAAGAACCAAACAGGATGAAGAAGGTACCACCCCATGTTTGATTAAACCTCATGAGGGGAATGAAAGACAGTTCCTAAGTCAGCGCTGCAGCAAACAGAGGCTGCACAATGTGAGATTGAATATATCTCAGTCCTATCTTCCGGTTGCTCATCAAAATGAGAGCTGCGTGCTGGAAGGTATTCTCCAGACTCCCGTCTAATATCATTACAAGCACATACATTGCCTGAACTAATCTAGCTGTTCCCCACAATTACATTTTAGCCTTTTACACACAGCTGACCCGAGTTCATTTTGATGGTGCTTTCCAGGCAGAACTTAATCATCGACTTACTGGATGGAAATAGAATCCAGTGAAATATTCATGGGCCTTGTTTTTGATATTGCTTTTTTTTTTATTATGACAAGATAACCCATGGTTAAATTGGGGTCGCAGCCACAATTTTGATCCAAGATATGGAGAAACTGTACCTGTACCTTATAACATAGCCAAGCGGATGAAGTGGAACTCAGACATGATCTACTTGAATGTACAGTATTTTCCACAGAAAAAGCAGTGTGGTGCATGGTGGACTGCATTGTGTTAAGGATTCATCTTAAAGAGAGAATATTGTTGATCATCTTTGTCTCCGTGTTTAACCAGTGATGGACTCAGGCATGACTAAGGTGACTGCTGCCTTTGTCCGGTTTGAACTGGGAGCAGCTCCAGCACCTAACAGCCCCAAGTTGGATAAAGTTGTCCAGATGAAAAGTTTTTAATACGTTTTTACTCCTATTCTGCTTCAGTCAAGCTCCTGCATGATTTTTATTTTAGATAAAGTGTGACCCCATTGTAATCTATCAACACATTGATCTCCACAAAACAGTCTAAATAAGTATTTACAAGGCCATGCCCACATACATTTTTTTTATCAATCTTTCTGACTTTATAGAGGAATATCTATGATTAGACTTACTGTGAAAAAACAACAACTTACAGAGAACAAAACTGTGCCCGATTCAGTATTTCTCACAAACCCCTAATACACTGACTGTTTGCTGTACAGCAACAACTCGTAGCCTTACCTAATATACAGATGTAATAGTCTGAATGACTTCACACAAGAACTATTGTGCCCTTACTACCGTCTACTGATCCTGCTAAATATTCCCCTGTAAAGCTGCAGAAATATGGTTCAATCTTGAGTCCAAGCTAATGTAGGACTACAATAATCCTCTGTACTGGACTTCATTTATAATTTGATCCCAGTTCAAAAGTTCAACGGTGTATAAGAGGCATGTTTACGAAAATATAAATAGTACATGACATTTATAGGAATTAGCCTCAGTCAGGAGGAGGCTGCGTGCTTCTCAGAAACAGGCCACTTTCCAAAGCCTGCTCTGCATCTCGCAATTTGAATGCTACGTAACAAATGGATCCTTCATTAACCTGGCCTCGAGGGGGAATCTAATAAGCAGACTTTTCCTTGAAGCACAACTCCAATCTGTCTTACTGAAACGAGGGTGCTGAACTGGGATGAGCACTGTGTCCATGTAGTCTGCTTCCGAGTGTGTTTGAGGAAGAATGGTGAAAATCACTGAGGAAATATATGTCGCTAAGCTATGCGCAGTCACACAATCCTGTCTAAGCCTTAGTTTGTTCTGCTTGTCCAGGCCACCTGCCCACTGACACATGAATAATAGTGCTGGGATGTTACTCTGTGTTCGATCAAATACAGATTAAACGGGCTGTTACACATCCCGATTCTTTTCCAGGTTGGGCTCGCGCAGTCTCTCCTATGATAGACAAGCAATTTACAGTGTTGTCGGGTCTAATGCACTAATCTTTTGCCTCGGCACACAAGTGTAGTGCAGAGATGCGGCAGCGATGATGTGCCTCTGCATCCATCAGCAGGTAACTAGTTGCAGCGAAGCCTCCCCCAGCGCTGTCCATGGTGCTGAGGAGAACAAAAGCATCAAAGCTGATGCTCTCCTCCTCTCAAGCAGGGAGGGGCCAAGCCGTGAAAGGGGAGGCACCATGTGTACTTGATTCAATTAGGCAGTCTGTGAGGCCTCCCCTGGGAGCTGCCTGAAAAGATGGGGGGGTTGCGGCAGGCCTGTCTAACAAAGACGTCCAACCCAACCCTTTGACCGTGCTGAATCCAGCTCATTAGTCAGCTGAGTGAGTGGTGATCATCTCAGTTTGAGAAGGAAACCGTTTTGTTCTGACTATCTTGTCAGTCTGATTTAAGGCAGACATGACAACAACAACAACAACCGTGTACTGTTTTGATGTTCATTGTACTGATGAAAATTTGCCCGGAGATTCACTATAAAATCCATATCTACTGCATTTCTTGTTTTCAAGTATGTTTGTTTACTGAAGTGGTGCAGCAGATAAAGCCATGATCTCACTGATTTGCAAAAAACGTGCAACTATTTAGAGGTAAGAAATAATATAAATTTGCTGAAACTTTTACTTGGAATCCCACTGAATTGGTACTTTGCAGTTGTTGTGCAGTTCACATACCTGTTGCACAACAATCCCTCCAATTACTAGATAAAAAGAGAACATTTTGGGTGCTTATGAATGTCTTGCAATCGATGTGCAATAGTTGGGGAAATTAGGAATGGCTGAACATGGAAAAATCAATTATTTTTGTCATCACACGTGAAAAATTGAAGCACATCAAGGAAGTGAGGAAGCTGCAGGACAAAGGATAGATTGATAAACTATATTTTTGAACAAATAATTGAATTGAGAGGGATTTGGGTAATAACAGTAAATTCTCTTAAAACCCTTTTTTTAGTTCAAGTGCAAAGCTGGAAAGGCCCTGTGACTCACACGAGGACAATACAAAACCCTTGAATGTTTCAGATATTTTGTAAATTTATGAGAAAATTATCTTTGTAATTTGTTGCAGGCCTGTAAGATAATGGCTTAACGAAGCCAGAGCAAACCAAGTCACAAAGGAAGTCAATAAATGTTGTGTTCAAAATGTGGTTCAACTATAATTACGAACAAAAATACAGAAAGAAGTTCAGAATGAGAAAATAAAGTGGTTGCAGTATCTCTGTCAGTCAAAGCTGTGTGAGAGTATCAGGAGCAGTCATATCTCTTGGCAAACATCTGTCACACTATCAGACTAAAACCCCTGAATGTCCATCACGATTCAAAGTTTCTTCTGTATCACAGAGAACAAGCAGAGCGTTTAGCTCTTTTGAATGTCAAACAGATAAATGCAGTCCAGTCACATTAGTATTCGTTTCCTGTTCTGCAGGTCCTTTGAAACTCAGCAGATGTCTGTGTTTCTGTATTTGCACGTTGTCAGGGTCGCTTAGGAGCAATGGCAGGGAAAATAATGAAAACATCTGCCTGGCCCGCTTTAATCAGCGCCACACCATATCTGTCGAATCCAATCTGCTCAATACTTCTCTCAAAAAACATGTACAATGATGCAAAACTTGACAAGCTGAAACAAAAAACAAACAAACAAAAAAGAACAACATGCCAAATGTACTGCTCAATGTATTGAACAGTACCGGGGGTAATATATGGTGCTTGATCCGTTGGGACTCTTTTGGTTTCTGTTACTTATTAACCATCCTGTGATAAATCAAATTCGCCTTTACTCCAATGCTGAGGTGCGGGCGTCGTCACAAAACTATAGGTGCTGGATCGTACAGTCAAAGCCATCTGAACTGTTCATAAGTGGACACATCTGCCAACAGGCCCACCAACCTGCTGCCTGACAGTCCCACCTGCTGTGCTCCGGGACCACTTTGGTGTTTCAGCAATCATTGCCATCATAGGAACCAGAGATAATTACACAGCTTCCACCCACCAGGTTGTCCTGCTTCGCGAGAACCGTATTGCTCCCATGCAGCAATAACACTTGTCTAAATGAATGCACAGCACTTTACGACACGTCTGACAGCACCCATTTATTCTGCAGTCCAGCTGGAAAGAAAAAACAAATTAATTTGGCACTTAAAGCCCCAACCCCATGTGAATAATGTATCACCACTCCCTCAAATCACAAATCCTCCCCACCCCCCAAATCACCACCATCATTCAACCCCCATTTAATGATTTCCAGTTTGAGGTAGCACAACTGGTAAAGAGTTCACCATCAAAGGCTTTTACATTCATACTCAAAGATAAATCATTAGTGTTTGATCTTGATTTGCTCTCATTAGTATTGACATTTATCTTATGGAAATACTGAATTTGTTTAACAGCAAATCATCCATATATGGGCTTGCCTTTAGATCCAGTGGAAAAAGCCCATTTATCAACCAAAAAATAGGTTGGCACATTTAAAAAAATGTCTATATGAGGATACATAGAGTTTCATTTGTCATGTTGCCCATGTCAGAATCACGGTGGGTTTGACATTTTTTTAGTCCACTTTATAGTTCTGGCACCACAATAACAGCTTTTTGTATTAAAAAAAAATCATTTTAAAACCCAATTTGAATAATTTACATGTTATTTCTTGCAAAACAAGTCTTGTTTGTAATAAAGTCTATGTTTTAGGTTGTAGCAACAATAATCTGCTATATAGTGAAGAAACAATCCTACTTTATATTCAACTTGTAGTGGTACGTGCTCCAGAAATGTAACATTACTCAGAAATGGTAATCATCCTGCAAAACATTTTATAGTTAAGATGCTGGAATATGAATTAATCTAACATAGCTTGCCTGTGAATCTGATTCCCAGCAAACTAAAAAAAATATTATGTTCGTGCATTAAAGAAGTGCATTTGCAGGTGGTGAGAGTTTCATCTTTCCACAGAGCAAAGTGTCAGGATCACGGTTTGTTAACCAGCGTCTCTTTGTTCACTTCACACGGTCGACTTTCTGGTTTGGGCATCAGAATACCAGCTCTCTAACAATTATCACTTGAGCATGCAGATCCGAGTAACACCTCTTCTCCTCCTCCCCTTGGGGAGGACAGACGTTGGGCTTTACACTCTCATGTGCCCCATTATATTTATGCAAATCAGAATAAAATCAGGGGAATTCAGGGGGCATCCTTTCCTGTTAGTGCTAATTAGCAATGAATGCTATATTGTATACATTATGTATGAAGTCCCTTTTCAAGCAGCTGTACATTGTGACCTTGAGCAAAAGGCCGGTTTGGATGATGACACTAAGAATCTCTGGTTATGACAAATTCTTTGCAAAGTTGAAACTCTCACACGATGGTCGGTACGACATCGTTTTGTAAGCTACTGTCCAATAACATCACGAGAACAACACACAGGAGAGCCACTATAACAGCACTGAGATCTATTAATATCATACAGCTACAGCTTGCCAATGAATCTGGCCTCATAAAAGGAGGCAAACAGCAGGAGAAACGCAGACTGGGCACATAGGTGACGAGACACATCACATCCAAGATTGCCACTTTACTCCTGAGAGCCAGTAAATGGTATTTTCTCCCATCCCATAAAAGAGGCTTCATTACGATAATAATGTTGAAAAGGCAATTATTAAACAGCAATAAAGCACGTTTAGTATCTCTTCAGGCAAGTGGGACACATGTTTCTTAGTACCTGAGCTGAGGAGTGAGGCCAGTGGCCCTCCTACTGTTTGTATGAAGAAAACCATTGGAAACAGAGTTGACTTATTACTGTGTATGAAGGCCATTTCCCAGATAGTTTAACATTTTTGCAGGTAGAATATGCGACATACACAACAGAGAATGACAAAAGACTGCTTGATTGGCCATATTGCAAAACATACACGCAAGAACAAAATTAAACTTGAAACTCAAAAACCTGCTTTTTCATTCAACTAAAGCAATCCTCTGAAACAAGTCCATAAAATCTTATAAACCGATAAGCGAAAACAAAATCACCACTGACAGGTTGGATAAATGGCACCGATTATGTCATCATCGTGGGATATATTAGTGAGTAACTGCACATTTTGTCCGAAAGGTTTATAGGCTAGAAGCTGGAAAAAAATAGTGAGAGAAACTGTGACAGCTGGACGATTGAGTCAGAGCACCTGCAGGTATGAAACTCTTGCAGGCTGTTTCCTGGTTTGCAGGGGGAGTTGAGGTTTACATGTGTCGTCCATCGAAACAGAAGAACTGCAGTGAAACTGTTGCAAAGCTTAGGCTGCTTCTGATGGAGAGGGATCACAGTTTGTTGTGTATGAAGTTGCAAAATTAGATTCTGAAAGTCTTCGGCCAATTGCAGTAATGTTACAGCTGATTAAACTGCTCTCTCACCTTCCTTCACTCTTTCCTCCTTCAGCTCTATTTGTGACTCCAGCTTCGGTAGACAGACAGCTCCTGGTTGAGCAGAGGTGTGAACGCATCAACAACATACATACGACATTAACACTCAACCCTTCGAGAATATTTCACACATTCACAACCGTGTAAATAACCCTGATTAAGCAACAGTTTCATTTCATTTTCTCACTTGTGCATGTCTGACTTGAGTCCTGAACACTGATTTATTTAGAAGCCCTGTGTCACCCCCAGTAAACATGGCAGCGCTGTGT
The DNA here is from genome assembly GCF_963422515.1 of Blennius ocellaris. Classification (NCBI taxonomy): domain Eukaryota; kingdom Metazoa; phylum Chordata; class Actinopteri; order Blenniiformes; family Blenniidae; genus Blennius; species Blennius ocellaris. The sequence goes on along the minus strand of NC_137660.1, from coordinate 20,338,141 downwards.
ACTTGCACAAAATGGTAACCGGGCCTGCACACAGTCGGCATCTCAGGGGAAGCAACCTGGGAGACATGCACCAAAACACAGGAGAAGAACACAGCAAGCTGCAACGAAGACTACATGTGGCTCCAGGAAAAAAAATCTGCATTCGTGAATAATTTAGACACATTCTGTGTCCATCTTTAGTCCACTGTGAGTCTATATTAAGCTCAACCATTCCCTGGGTTAATAGAGAGTCTCTGGGCGAGAGTGAGAGAACATGACGATCAACAGTTGGCACAGCCAGGCTGATCTCAGCAGGCAGTGCTGTTGTGGCATAACTGGGGTGAGAGTATGCCCAGCACCTGGCTAGTGCCCTGAGGGGAGCTGGCAGATGGTGCCGACGCTGGGGTGTGCATCCTCGTACACTGAGCACGTCCAAGCTTCACTCCCAGGCACAGAGAAGCCTGAAATTCTAAAGGGTGGCTGCAGGTGAGGAAGAGAGGCAGTGCCAGACAGGTCAGGCAAAGATCGGGCTGGGGAGGGGTTAGAGGGGTCGCAGTATGCTCCAAGCAGACAGATGTTTCAGCTCATTAGGGTTTATAAAGCTGGTCTGCACGCAAATTAATTATTCATGTTTGCAATCAGTGTTGGTTTTCAGTCACTTGTCACCAGAACCTATTGCAATGCTTTCTGGCTTTGTTGTGAAACAAAAATATCAAAATTACTGTTCATATTTCAAAGAGAGAAATATCTAAAATAAACTTTTAATAAAACCGTTTTTGATTGATTGATTTATTTATGTTACAATTTATGAAAGTCACAAGGTTTGAGTTTCATCTTTAGCTCCTCACATAGATTCAAATGGGTACATTTCTTCTCAAGCAGAACTGCTTCTAGATGTGTTTGTTCGTTACCATGATGGCGAACCAAAAACCTTTGCAAATGGAAAAATAGACTTGAATTATATTGTATATTTACCTGCCTTCAGCTGCCACTAGTTCAAGGCGTAGTGTTTAGGCATAACCATTACAGACGGCAAATTCTTTCTCATTGGTTTTCAAATGAATCCGTTGAAATGCTTCCCTTTTCCTATCATTTTTCAGCTATAACGAACAATCCGTCCACTTATTTATCAGCATTCAGTAAAGGCTATTAACCATTTTATCAATGGTAAATAAAAACATGTCACCAAGTGCTTTTTATCTGGCACTTCTCACTGACATGTAGAGGTATGAACATTTTGACGTGTAACCATGGCTCTTGCTGAACATACACTTCAGTCCTACTCCTATGCATCTATACGGTCTGCCAGGATGCACACTGTTTAGAAAAGCACACAGATTGCCAAGAGTGTCACTTACACACTGCCCGATGAGCACTCGTCCACGGGGACCGTCGAGCTCAAAATGTCACTGGCTGAAGCTCCTCTTAGCACACACAAAGGTCACCGGTGACACTGGTCCCAGAGCTGCTTATTGATTCCCAATCTCACATCATTATGGATGGCAATTACGTATGCACCTGAAGCTTCAATCATTGTCGGGCTGGCTGCATGTGGAATAATAATGTAGCGCCAATACATAATTCAACTGAGGTTGAAGTGAAAGAGGCACCAAACATTTCTAAGAAGATATTAAACATAAACATTTAGACATCAATAAACTCCTACATTTAATTTGATTAAAGACAGCTGTACAACCCACCATAAGGTAACATGAGATGTGTGCATCATTTTGAAACTTCATCGACGAGTGTCGGTCGCTCTGCTTTACTTAGACTTAAATGCACACTCGTGCTTTTCCCAGTCTGCTGGTAAAATGGTATTAATCACTATAAGGGTGAAATAAAATTAACCCAATTTGCAATAAAAAAAAACAATACATCAGCAAAATACATCCTGGACTTGATAAACAATCCGTTACTGAAACGTACAACTCTTGGGCATAAAAGTAACAATGCAAACTTTCATTTACACACAAAAAAAAAATCAAGATAAAAAGGAAATATAATTAATAAAGACTGGTTTCTTGAAGAACATGTCATTTTTTTGACTAGTTCCAATATGGCAACAGAGGTAAGCATTCACCAATTCACAAACATACACTAATAACAACGATAAATACACTTGTGTCGTATTTTTCACATTTCAGACTCCGTTACTGTGATGTGTCACAGTGTAAGATCTCTCTGACATATAACGGTTTAACAAACTCCTCTCTGACTTCACACAGAAGCAAAACACAAGCTTTAAGCTAGAAACAGATGGCATATGACACCAGGAATTGTAGTATGAATTTCAGACAGACTGACAACATAATTCATCCAAATAATATTGACCTTTGCACAAGAAGAAATCTCAGTCAGTGTCACACCATTGACATGGCAGTTCAGCTATCACACATATTCATCAATATTTGTTGTTCAGAAGAAAAGGCACGTTCATAATCTAAACAAACACCCTCAGAGCTGTGTCGCTATAGGGACAGGTCTGTGTGGATGAAGTGGGCTGATGCCTCCCTGAGCACAGATGGTGGCAGAGCAGGACGTACCAACCTGTGCTACTGCCCACAAGCTTGCGCGCACACACACTCTTACATACACAAACACACAGACCAACACACACGTACATAATGGTCACATATGCATGAATGCATGTGTAAATAGATTCCTCATACATACACAGCCACAATGCGATGCTGACTCGACAACTTAAAAGCGCTCGGTAACCGCACAGGAAGTGACAGAAGATACAGTGATCATCGTGGAAGGTGTCGTGTTTAATTTTAAAAAGATTAGGATTCAGAACCATTCAGCGATTAATTTTCATTTTTACACGCACGCACGCACGCACGCACGCACGCACGCACACACACACACACACACACACCATAAATAAATTAAAAAAAAATTCTGCACAAACAATAATAATAATACATAATGACCACAAAAAGCAAAAAGTAAAAAAAAATAATGGTAGCAGTAAGTTTATGAATACATAGGTTTTCTTATGTTTATTTATGCAAAAACACATAAACCATTACACTAACATTCATCAACATGTACATACCAGATAAGAATATTAAAGGGGGGATTAGAAGAAAAAAAAATGCCCATATGTAAATTAAAATCCTCACAACTCTCACTTATAAAAATCAAATCCATTTTTCTCTTTTTTTGACTGTAATGTAAGATCTATGTGCTTGTCAATCAAAAGCTGACTGCGGTTCAGAGGGAGATTCAAGGCCAAGCACGATAATTAGTGTACTGGAACGATCAATACGCCTCACGTGGGGGTTGTAGGCAGAGCAAAAAAGCAATCCAAGGAAGAGAACTGCATGGAAAAGCAAAATCCAAACAGGCTGAATACATTACAGCATGATAATTTACATCCGTGGGAGGGATCTCAATCACTGTGTGTGCTGATAACATACTGGGGGCAGGATGACCAGCTTTTTAGATCACTGTTAAAACCACTAAGATTCATTATTTATATTCTAAACAAAGATGTGCACCACTAATTGATCACTGTAAAAGGCTATCAAGACATTTTCAGTGAGCAAGTGGTGCAGACTGAAGATGGATGGCGAGGCATAAAGGCAAGAAGACGGATAGATAGGAAGATGAATGAAGGCGAGGCTTCAGCCGATCGATCAGCAGAGGAAGAGCAGGGGTTCCTCAGGGGACGCAGGGCCTTTTTAGCACCATGTGAAGAGAGAGGAATGACATGTTTCCCCTTTGAGGTGTTGAGCATGCAAGAGAGGCTTGAGCCGCAGCGGCCAGCACAGAAAAATGCATGAGGAGGGAGTGTGTGTGACCAATGGCACTCTGTGGCGTGACAGCCGGTGATAGCAAGCAGCAAATGGAGCTCTCTGAGCGAGGAGAGGAAGACATGCCGCTTCTCCAGACTCCAGATCCCCGCCATGACTCTGGGCCGTCAGCCATGCCCTGCCCATCTCTGCACTCAGTTACAGCCATCGAGAGAAACACGGAACAGTGATTTGATCTGCAGACTCATAGATACATCACTGTCTTTCTGGAGAAAGTTTACAGGAAAATAAAACAACAATTAAAGTGGACCGAAACGAGGATGAAAACATACACGTCGGCTTTGTGCAGCGAGATGTGTGGGGTGGAAGCTGACACATGATACAAGATGATATACTGCGTTCATAGCTAATGTCACCGCATGTGCGGTGGAAAAGAAACATTACAATTTTTAAATTAAAGGACATGTTAAAAAAATATAAAAATGTATTTCCAATATTTTTTTAAGGCATTCCCCCGCCCCCCCCAACCAAAATCTAAACAATATCAAAAAAGTTCAGCTGCCATCATCCTGGACCTGCCCTTAACATTAAATTGAGTGACAGGAACACGGCTGCTGTGGAAATGGAGAATTGCTCTCTATTTTCGAGAATAATATGAATTTGTAATGAGTATCCCCTCTCACAAAAGGCATAAATGAAAACATGATGTGGGTGTCGTCTGCCATCCCTGCTACAGATTAAGGTTCTGACACGAGGCTAGGAAAACCATTTGAGCGAACAAAATAAATAAAACATTGAGTTGCAGCATTTGCACCTCAGCAACTGCTTTGCTATTATTAGATCCCTGGAAGCAGGAGGGAAAGACACGGAAGAGCTCCTGTGTGTCCAGACAGGGACAGAGTCCTGTATATGAACCAGTCGAGCTGCAATGTTATGACCCCAAAGGGTAAAAATCACAAGTCATAAGTGAGATGGAGCGTCGGGACATAATCTTGAATGTTGGGATGTCCGGTTCAAATCTCGGTTGCAGCAAGAAGACCATCCAGTGTGAATAAATCAATTATGTAAATTGCAATAACCACTATTTCTTTATTGGAACAATTTTTAGACAATTTTTGGCCAAAACATTTATGGAAATAATCAAATTGTACACTCAGGTTTAAGATATGACCTTTGAAAAACACCGCTCAAAATTAGAGAATATTTTGGTTGCCAACAGTTTAAAGGCTTATTAGTTAAGAGTTAAGCTTATTATATTCACCCCAAAAAATTACATCTTTAGTAAAGATGTAACCTATTCGTAAGTGGGTTGTCAGGAGAAGTTCATTGAAAATGTGTGCGACACTTGTGTTTCTTCGTATTTATTTAGTAGACTGGAAACAGTTGGCCTTAAGTAGACTGCACTTGGTTCACTTTATAGCCTCACATTTAAAAGCCGTGAAAATGTTTTACTTGAACTCAGAGGCTTCATGGGAGCAAGCATACATACACGCACGCATGCACACAGTAATGGACACACAATGTATGCTTTACCATTCCAATTACAGTCAATTGGATCCTTACAGAATGTGACTTTATTATTTAATAAGAAAAATGTCTTGCTATTGCAGTATTCCTCCAAAGAAATCTTAAATGAATTGAAATGGAAGAGAAACGACTCGACTCAATAAGAAAAAAGTTTTGGGAAATACAGGCCTGGATGCCTTCTTCCATGTAAGTTTTAATGAAAGCAAAATAAGTAGATTTTCTGTAGCTGTAATATAGGCTATAGTGTAAAACTATGAGTGTGATTGGTTGAGGAATTGTAGGAAATAAATAAAGATTTCTGGGCTCATCCATAGCAGTCAAGACAAAAGCATGTTTTGTCTCTGATTGCACACTGAATTATGGTTCAGTGTGCAATCAGAGACAACATATTCTAATGTGAATTACAAGCAGTTAAGCCATTAGAATAAAAAGCTAGTGACAATTAAAATGCATATATTCTGTGAGAGTGTGTCAAGCGCTTTACTTGCCAGTTCCAATAGGCTCTACTTGTTTATGTATATAAAAATGTTGCCATTGTGTAATTTTCATGTTAAAGAAATGAAATATAAACCTCTAACCTGAACTTTTATCCAATAATATTTGAATATGCAGATGTAAAAGTATAAAACTACATGGAAAAAGGGTGTCAGTCTCCACGTGATCTGCTTTCTCCTCCAACATCAGATTTCTGCAGTTAAACCATATGCTTGTGTGCACCATATTACTGGTGCTAAAAAAATAAAATTCATAAATTAATATCTTGCATTAAATTATCCAATCCATCAATGTCTAAATCAGTGCCAAGCCTGAGACAGAACAGATTGAATGACCACCGTTTACAATATATTACACCATAAAAGCAGTGTAGATATTAATTTATCACACTTTGCGCTTCATAAACTCAACACGTTGTGACTGTAGCTGTTGATGACGGTTTGTCATTGTGTCTTTGAAACCTCTTTATGCTGACGACAGTGTAAAGTATTGAGTGCTTGTGAAGTAGTGAATAATGGATGAATGAGGAACGGATGCAGGTCAGGAAGCTCTCGCAAGAAAAGGTCTGGCACATGTCCCCTTATTCAGAACCTTTATGCAAAACTAATGGGCTCCTGGCTGTAACGGAGGAATCAATGTCACATTTGATTTTTGGCAATGAAACAAAGAGAATAATTTCAAAGAGAAAAATGTTTTACCTTATAAAGATTAGCACAAGTGGCACTGTTTAAAAATGTATTTTCTCTGCACATTTTATTTACGGAGGCCCAGTTGGTGGTGAAGTTACCGCGCACCACGTAATAATTCACCATACAGATTTTGGCTGTGAGCAATGCATTTAGCCTCTGATACACGGGACAGTTGTCCATCTTAATTGATGTCAGGCCCCTGAGGTGCATTAGTGCATTAGAGGATGTGCCCGCGTGCTGGTGTGCATTTACCCTCTCTGTCAGAGGCGGCCAGCCTCGCCCACCAGCTGCACAATACAGCCAGAGCATATTGATTATGCTGCTCATGGAGGCAGAATAAAGGAGGAGAACCGTTTTCCTGGCCGACTTGTCTGAGTGGCAGTGACGGACAATATGGGAACCGATGGTCAGACGATCTGCAGTGGAAGCTTCATTGGGCTTGTCCAAAGACTGCATGGTTACCGATAGATGCAAGATTGATATATTGAAGGGAGGATAGTGAGAGAGAAGGGGGGTAGAGAGAGCATATGAGCCACAAATATCATACGCAGCCTAATCTGCAAGCGTGGCACATCGCTGCTGAAAAGTTTAAGATATGCAGTATCACATGCCGGCGTTTAAACTCGTGCCAAGCAATACCGCCTGGTGAGCAAGAGATCAATTCAATGATTCAGTTAAAATGAAATTCTCACTTCCCTTGATTAAGTTAGCATTTTTTCATCTCGCCGGGAAAAAAGGAAAACTGAGACGAGATATCTTATCAGATATTCCAAGATCTAATTAAAGCCAAATGATTTGCTGACTTCCTAATTGCTCGAATCCAAAGCCTGTAAATCCCACTTTGCATCTCACTTGATATTCATCACTGCCAAAGGACCAATCCATTCACCTACTAAATACAGGGGAAGGCTGGAATTTTAATAAACACGTCTAATCGCTCATGTGGGATAGGAAAAGACACGAGCCCACCTCAAACCACCAGAAGTGAAGTGGAGCTGCTGTGAAAAGTCATTGACCTCCTGATCAGAGAGGCCTCAACTGAAACGTAAAACGGAGGAAATCAGAGCCAGTGTGGCACTTAGGCACAGTTATATTCCTGCCACAGTGGGGCAGTAGTCCATTAAACTGTAAACCTGTCCACAATGAGAAATCCTTAGCAGCAGCATCCACTGCATAATTCACCCTACAAGAAATAGTGTGGATGGCTGGTCTGATGCTTACATTTGTCTTGGGGGTATTAAAAAAAAAGAGAAAAAAAAGCAGAATCTCACAAACAGTGATTATAGCACAGAGCTCTCAAGAGAGTCCTCCATTAATAAGGGTGCACAAATCAATGTTTATGACCATCATAAAAAAACTGAAAACGAGGAGCCCCCCAAAGCCCAATTCATCCATAAAATCTGCTCTTTACACACCAGATTCACTTGACTTGATTTAGCCTGAAAAATGCCTGGTCTATTTTTAGCTTTCTGATTTCATCCATCATGTTCAATCCTGAAAAAGGTATACAGTATATCTAAGGTACCACAAACACAGATTGAAACAAAGTAAATTGAAAAAAAAAAAAAAAGCCTTAATGTTCCTTGTTTTTGTCTTGATTATTTTATCTTGCTTACACAATATTTTAATTGGCAATTCCAATGAAACCCTGATCACTGTTAGAATAAATATTAAAACAAAAAGGAAAAAAGACAAAAAATTTAAGGTTTTTCATTCTGGTAGATTTTTTTTAGGAGATTAGTTTTTAATACAAAATCAATGTTTTGGCCATAACTTTGTGGGATAAATTGTAAATTTGTAAAAATCTGCATTATATGTCCAACATTTTTAATACAAACACAATACTCGCACATTTAAAGAAAGCGCAAGGGAGAAAGTAATGTGAACTGCATAGTTACACAAGAAAGGGTAAAGAAAGCATAGATTATTCATGTCTATTCCCACAGTGCAAACGGCTCCCTTTTGATGGATTGTGCCCGGGGCGCTCCTCCCTGCTCAATACCAACAGTCCCAGGCAGCCCAGCCTCACGCTGCTGCACAAGAACGGGATGATGAGCTCCCCCGGAATCGCAGACGGAGCCAGCGGCTCTCGTCTCTTCTCTACAGTCAGACGTAATGATGGTGTGTGGTCTAGAGGTGAACCTAAATTTAAACCGGAGGATCAGTAATATAGAGTAGCAGCGCTGACGGGGTTTGACTGAGCTGACGGAGGAAGTGGCGGAGAGCATCGGACTGGGCGCGAGGGTTTGTCATACGAGTCAGCTGACAGGTGGAGGGGAAGAAGGTTTTACAGGGAAGCACAACAAAACCTGGCTTGTCAGAGAGCAGCCACGTGCACCTATACTGTCATTCTTCACCCGGTTTGTTATGCGGAGAGAAACACTGAAGGGTGTTTTTGTGTGGGAACGTGAGCGAACGTGGATCAGCTCCAGACCACAGGTGGAAAGGCTGCAGGGTTGTTAAGTCACAGAGAAAATGAATGGCAGCCGCTCTTAATCCCTTCACTGCAGACAAGGAGAAGCATTAAGATTTCTATTTATGTTTCATAATCACACTGTGGTTAATCTGGATTTGCGACATATTTTGTTGCTTGTTTGACGGAGATTATAATTCTTCATGAGGCATTCTGAGTGATTTCAACATCATTTAAACACTAAGAGCGGGTTAATGATGACACACACACACACACACACACACACACACACACACACACACACACACACACACACACACACACACACACACACACACACACACACACACACACACACACACACACACACACACACACACACACACACACACACACACACAACAATACATCAAAATGATAAAAATGTTAGACTTTTTTCATTTGTAAGTTGAATGCACAAATAATGGAAAAATGGTCATATTCATTGTTTCAGATGCTCAAGTATGCATAATTGATCGAGTGACGCATTCATTCTTATTTTAATGCTGAATTAAAGATAAATTAATTCAAACACTAAAACAATGTCTGAGTCCCGGATTAATCAATTGATCAAAATGCATGTCGCGCTGCAGTTTCTTTGTAACTGCATAAAAACACAAGTGCGTTTTAAAGGAAGGTCCTGTAACTCCAGCATTCACTGATGTGCTCAGCTGTGGCAGAAATAGCTTTCTTTTTACATGAGCTCTGAACTGAGGGTGAACCTGGGATTTTTTTTTTTTCTTTCCCAGTTCCATTTATAACAGGCCTATTTGACGGCATGCTGGGGTGCTCGCCAAATTTCTCTTGGCAGCGGATGTAAAGGACATTGTACATAAAGAAACCAAACACGATGTGGGTCAAATCTCAAAAACAAATGTTGCCTGAAGACATCAACAGCCCAGACAGCAAGTGACAGAGAAGACTGTCTGTCTCGCTCTCAGACAAGAAACTGAGTCGTCTCGTGTGTGTCCACTTCATCTGCCAGCATTCACCAGGTGAACATGGATACTTCTGCAACGGCCGACAAATCATTCAAAGCACCTTAGCAACAGTTAAAATCGTTGCGGTGCTGATTGTCAGCTGGTGACTTTGCCGCCCGCCAATGGGCTTCCTTTGCCGCAAAGGGGAGGAGGCAGCCTAACGCAAATAAAGCAGGGACTCGAACAAAGGGAAGGGTTTTCAGAAATATTACGTCTCCTTAGCTGGACCATCAGTATTCCCTCCACATGCACAGCTATCACACTCAACACTCATCGAGGCCCCCATTCAGGCACACGTGTAATTACAGCGTCACTTAACAGGCACAAACCACACCCCATGAACGAGCGCAGCCATGCTTAACAACCGTCAGCTGCATGGACGCTTTTCCCTGGCCTGGTCAGCAGATCAATACAAAGCCATTCTTTATATTTGCCATACCTTTTAAGGCCGTTGTTTCATGGAAATCACAAGTTTATACTGTATGTAGCAATACATTGGAGGTTGATCAGGTGAACCAGGTTATCAGACCCCCCCCACTTTTTTTTTTACATCATAAATAATGTCATTCTGAGTGGCATTATTTCTCTTCTCTTGATGTGGAGATTCACTCAGGACTTGAAAAGTGAGCAGTCTGCAAAGCAGGAATGGGATTATATGAAGTTCTGAATTTTCCATCATCAGACTTCAAGAGTATTTAAGTTTCGCTTCGAGATAATTAATGTGTGGAAATAAAAAAAAAAATAGACTTGACAAAAACATGTAAGACTACAGCAATTTACCATATTTAATGAGGAGTCTGGCTTCTTTGTAAAGCACTGTGCATTGTCTCGTGTCTGAATGGCGCTATATAAATACATTTGCTTTGCCTTGTAACCCGTTAGCCAGCCAAAGCTCAATAAGCAGCTGGTATTAAAAACTCTAATTGTTTGACGGCAGTACTTGAGATATATTGATATTGGCAAATATCACAGCCATTCCAGAGATCGGTATCGGCTAAATTTGGTATATCGGTGCATCTCTAATCTGGATGTTAGTGATACTTTTACTTCTTCATGGGATACAAAGTGTATCAGATTATATTTGGCATTTCAAAGAGAAGATGAAGAACAGCAGATATACATTTTTTCCTGAGACCCCAAATATAAGACAAACACACTTTTTCAGACGTATTCATCAGTTACTTCAATGAAATATGCTTACAGTTTTTAACTATAAAACTTGATAGCAATCACTAGAACAGTAGCAGTTGTGCAGCATATGGAAATATATGTAAATTCTGACTAAATTGTACCTCTGAGACAAACAAACTCATCCAATAAATTAACCAAACCATAAATCAACAAAAAGAAGATTCTTTTCTGAACTCATGTGAACATTGTAAACAGTAAACTAGCACATTTGAAATGGCTAAAAATCCCATTTGCCAAGCAGGACACGGTATATTATATCAAGTAAAGACTTAGTTATTCATTCTATTCTTTAAATCAAGAAACAAGTCCCGTCTCCTTTCAAACTATTAGCGACATGAGGCTAATTGATGTAATGCTCGATGTGACTACACCATGGCTAAGCAGAGCATTTAAAGCTGTTTCATCAATCTTTGACTATAAATAGTTAAATTTCATGATGTCCCTTTGTCGCATATGCAAAGCTCTCATTCATAGATTAACATTCTCTGGAGCTACAAACAGTACAGTAAGATTGCCAAAGAACTTGTTGCAGGCCTCATACATGGTGAAAATCAAAGGGCGTTTGTAAACACGTTGGTAAAAACTTGACCCAGACGTATCATGTTCTGTGCTCTTGGCTCCAAGTAACGTAATGTACAATCTGAGGCTGAGCCTACACAACATTACTCAATAACTTCATCCTATTTGCTGGTGCTGTACTCTTTGCCTCACGCTGCCTGTAGGCAGGCGGCTTGTGCAGCTCAGTGAAGAGGCTCTCCTCCTCCGGGGGAGAGGCTGTGTGTGGGCTGATGGCTGCAACAGGTCACAATCTGACTCCTCCACCCACAGGATTCAAACTCTTCATTTTTCCCGTGAATAATAGTATATGCGACGTGCCGAGAAGATAGGTTTGACTGCGAGTAGGTTCTGAGGGAGTCTCTCGAAACAGAAAGCTACACAACTGCCACTCAAGAAGACACAAAGGGTTTTGTACTTTACATCAAACGCAGAAACCTCATTCATTCATTCAACAGCCGAGATGCATTATCGTTTTTTCTTTTCAGAGAGGTTTATTTTCCGAGTTTCGGAATGATGTCTCTCCATCTTTTTTTTTAAACATTCCTGAGGAGGCCGAGACCTAAAATGACTCCATCCAGGAAAATTACACAGTTTTTCTTTCGCAAGATGTTAGGAAACAGGTTCATAAAACTGCGGCTCAAAATACCAAGCTAATCACATGAACAGCCCTGCATCCTCCAAAACCTCTGAACGGGCTAATCAAATATGCTCCCTCTACCTTCTGAGGCCTAATCCCTCTTAGTGAGGATGTAGGAAACGTGCCACCTGCCTCCAGTCGTACAGCCCGAGGCCTGACTGCCCTTGTGACACCATGCTGGCCCTAATCTCATGAACAAACGCTTCACTTGAGATACCGCTGCTGGATCTAGACCACCAGTACATGCACATTTCCACCATAGCCTGGCAAACTCTTATGATTAAAGGGAGGCTGATATAAAATGATGTAAAAAAAAAAAAAACTCACTTGCTGTGATAATCACCAACAATTGTGTTTGTTTTGATCTCATATAATCCACTGGGATGTGAAGAATAGGAAAAGATTTGCTAAAGCAGTAACGATTCAACTTTTTTTCATTTTAATATCAATAATTGCTATATTAAAAACATAGCAATACTACTCTTGTGTGGCTGTAGCTTGCGCCTTATGATCCAAGATATTTAATCAATACATCAGATTGATTAGTCAGTGAATTGTTAAATTAAAAAATACACTCGTAAGACACTTCCTCGAATCGAGAGCATTCCTGGAAGCTGCACAGTGATTTCATCATGAGAGTGCTTCATTTGTATGTGTCTGCATTGGCTTCACTGTAATGTTCTGCAAATCAGAGATCATTGATGTCTAAGACCTTTGTCGAGGCAATCTGATGGAGCTTCATTGAAGGAAGGCTGGAAACCACTGCTTTACAGCATCTCTGTGCTCGAGTTTCTACAATTGGTCTGAATGAGACTGGAGTACAGATAAAAAGTGGTCCAGTAATGTTCACATGACTCATTGTTTTGAACTTTCCTGTAAACTGTTGTTGCAGTATGATGTTCACGAGAACATGGGAAGCTTAAACAAGGATGGAGACGTCAGGCTGCATTAGCATCCAGACAGCGTCTGCACCCAGAGGACTCGGCAGTGCCGAGAAAATCAGTCATTAAATTTGCAGCCGTTCTGCAGCGCTTCTGTCTGCTTGTGGGATGGGGAGGGCTGCTTTTTTTTAACCAGTGATGCTTTTAGTGGTGGAGGTTCAGATTTCTGACTCACCTCAGGTATTAAAAGTTGAATAAAACACAGGAAATAATACAGCAGGATGGTAGCTGATCAGCTCAGACTTCTAGATACTGGTGAATGTGTAGACTATGCATCAGTCGGCATTAGTAGGACACATACATCACCTCAACTGCAATAAGACTAGAAGCGTGTTAAATATGTGTCATAGGGTTAAATGTAAAAGACAGTGTGACTTTTACTTGTGGAGGCATTGAACATTTTTCATTTTATGGCGTCCAATAAAATTAACTGTGCTATAAATAGGTAATATTTGTCTGAAGTCCCTGCGTAGTTATGGCATGAATAGTATCTCATTAATAAAAATGAAACTATCCACAATAATAGGGAGGATTTTTTTTTTACAATCACGCTTTCCCATCAAAGTCAATATTACATTCAGAAAAAAAGATGGTGTAAAATCATAGGATATCAGACAACTGAATAATAATATAAGCTAATGTAATTCTATTTTAATGTGTTGCCGTGAGTTGAATTTCTGTTAAAACATGATCCGAGGGTCAAAGCAGTGTTGTTCAGTTCCTTCTTCAAAGATAAAGTAAACCATAATAATAGTCAAACAAATTGTTGCGACTTAACTATTTATTCGGGTTACTTGTTGTGTCCGTCGTTATCGTGAGAAATACAAATTTGTCTCCGAGTTGCCTCCGAATTTGTGATTTCAGTCGCTCCCGCTTGCAAATGTTCATGTTTAACATCAGACTTTATTTACAGCTTCTTTGTTCATCCAGTGTAAACAAAAGATTATTATTGTTTCTCGTTACAATTGCCCTTCCCCCAGCTGCCTTTTGTCTCCGAGAGCCCCTTCGTTTGTTGAGAGAAGCCTTCAATAGGAGCCTGGCTGGCCTGCCCCCTCTACCGCCTCAAAGCCGGTTGGAGATGAAAAATTTATGACTGTATGCCTATTTCATTTGAAGTGCTGCTGTTCTTCTGATGCTGCCCCCACTGATGGCGGCTGCATCTGCCGTCTTCATTCGACCAGCGCTTTTCCTCACAGCAGGGGAGGCAAATCAGGGGGGTGAGGGTGGGATGGGGTCCCGGGTTTTACACTACTTCACTGGTATTCACAAATCAAGCACAATATTCTTCCTGCCTCTGGGCAATTACATGACATCGATTAAGCCGATTTTAAAAAGGAACCGACTGCAAACAATAACCTACCAGTACAGAAAGTGTATTTTTGCTACGCTTTGTATTCGTTTTTATTGTACAATTAGAAAAAACACTATATTTCTGTGATATTATCGACCAACATGTTAAGGTTGGAAATTCCTTCATATCATGGGAAGGTGTATATAAATTATTCATGGATCACTCTCTTATGTTATGTGTTCAGTTTTATCATCTGTAATACATTTGTTAGATGTCATACCATTATAGATAATTAATTACATACACAATGATTTTCTTTTTCATTTAAAGCGTGCTCGCATTTGATTTGAAATGTTTTGTGCTGTGACCAAAAATAAAGCATTTCCTTCATTATTGTTCATGAAGTCACCAGTAATTCTAGGGAATTGTTCATTTTCTTACAAAAAATATTACCAAAAAAAGTGGATTTTTTTTTCATCTGTTTGCTCTTGTGAAAGATTTCACTTCATCATATTTTGCCATTTATAAAATCCATGAATCACAAACTGCCAAACTTAACAAAAATACCCAAGATTGATTATAAATATGGAAAGGTTATTTTAACCTTTTAATAAAGAAAATGTAGTAAAATAAGATTGAGCAGTATTTTGTTTTACGTTTCCTGATGTGGCTCATGTAATCCATTTCATATTTCATCACCTTCAAATATATAAAACATTTAACCCTTTATGGGGCAAATGACACTTTCAACCCCAGGGTGCCATGGAAGAATATTCAAACTTTTTTTTTCTTTTTTTACTTCGTTATCTTTGGGTCTTTTTGAAATGATCAAGGAGAAAAAAAGACATGATATTCATGCATTCTATTAGAAAATGATTAACTTTATATTTTTCTCACAAAATTCTAGGAAGTATTTCAGTGGATATCTGTTACACAATCTTTGTTGCACATTCATTTTCACAGACTTTGTACAAGCAACACTAATATTAATGTGTAAGAACAACTATTGGATGGTGTGTTCCAGCACCAGCTTTGTTACAATAGAATAAATGTGAATACAGATATGATGCTAATATTGTTTGAGCCTTTTTTAATCACCACACAGTGCCAGAGCTAAATGTGGGCGGCTTCTCTGAACCGCTTTGTCCTCTACATCCTAAATAACATGAAAAAAATGGCATGATCACACATTCATCCTAACGGCTGTAAAATGTGCAAATAGAGGAAACACTGTTACAATATGTTAGGGAGAGAATGAGTAACACCTTATGAACCGATTATCATTCACAAACATGTTCACGACAGCAAAACAAGGGATTTATGCTCTCCTGGGATGGTGCACATGGGCTGTTCCAGCATTGACAGAATCTTGTTGAAATAGTAAAAAGAAGGAACTCCTCAGTAGGTCATGCTGCAAATGAAAATGATATTTGACTTTATACCAGAAACATTCCTGTGGAAAGACTCCTGTGTTCAAAGACCTTGGCAAAGTCAGCTCTCATGCATCAGGTCACAATAGTTCCTAAGCAACAGGTAATTTCCCCAACACGCACTGTTGAATGTGCAACAGCAGCTTTTCATAGCGGGGCTTCAAGCCAATTCAGTCACATCAGATGGCAACCTTGAGGTGCACAATGCTGCTCCAGGCCCGGGTCAAAGCAAGGCAGGGGGGGCTTGGTGTCACACTTGTCACTGGAATAATTAGTTGAGCACAATGAAGCAGCATTCGTCTTCAGCAGTAATGTCTTGTTCAGCGCTGCATGCAATCGACATTCCCCTGCACAACCTGCAGTTTCCAGGCACACGATCAGGTTTCTCAGTATAAACCGATAAGAGGAAAACCGAGCCGTCACAGAGTGGCTGAGCCCATCAACCTTTGCAGATCACCAAATATTAAGACAAACCTTCACATTCAAGCTCAACCCTGGGTAATTTCAGAGTAGATTGTTGTGCTTATTAGTACAGTAACATCACATCTGAAATCATGGAGTGAACTGATCTGCTGATCATGTATTCATTGTTAGTATGATGAAATCCATTTAAACTTACCGGTAAATGAAATCATTAGATAGATATCTATACAGGCCAGAAACATGTGCTTCAGGTCCATGGTAACTCTGTTTCATTCCCACAGTGACCTTGAACTGTGATGAAGCTGTAAGAAGCTAGATGGCCTTAAAAGGAAAAAAAAAAAAAAAAAGTCCTGCAACGGTCATACAGTATATAACAGATATATCTGTTACACTAGTGGTTGTTCTCTATAGCATGTTTATAATTCTTCTTGGTATTCAATACATGTACATGGGGTGCTAAAAATGTGTACAAAAATATACAAAAGTTAAATAGTTCACAAACTGGTACAGGAAATACACTGTACTGCACTAGTCCTCAATATTTGTCCTTCAACGGACTCAGTAAAAGAAGCCCATCATTACAACCAGGTGTCTTGCAGCAGAGTTAAATGTAAAAAATGCAGCATTTTGGGCCTCCAGGACCATGGATGGAGCGACCGTCATGCTGGACATGTCCCCTCGCCAACCTATCAGAAACATCCCCCTTGTGTTTCTTCACAAATCACACCCTGGATGTGTTTACCTTCCAAACACTGCAACTCAGCAGTTTTCTGTTGTTTCATATGTCACTATTTTATCAACTTACTGATAAATGTTGGAACCAGCTCCATGCAATTGATTGACATAGCAAAAGGTACAGATTTTAAAACACAAACAAGTGAATCAGTACCAGGACACAGACAGCAGTGATGCCATTCAAACCTCCTTTATGAAAACCATTCAGACATACAGTAACTTCAAATAGTAAACAGTAAAGTAATAGCATCAGCACTAATCTACAACTAGACTGGACTGTGGGAAATGAGATTTCAGTTTAAATTTAATTTAATTCAATAGCAAATGTTATTGAAGCATTTAATGCATTATGTCTTATATTCTTTACTATACAGCCAGTATAAAAACATGCTTAGACAGACTGGTTTATGTGCGTCAGTACAATGCTTTAATAGTAAAATTATTGCCCTGGTTGTAAAGATTTGAAACAAGCTTTGTGCTGCTGCTGCTGCAGACAGGCACCAACACACCACTAACACAACCTCATGGGACCCCTGTTGAGTCAATAATTCAGAGCAGGGAGAGAAATTTTCTAAGGAGGGAGAAAGATAGTGGACGGGGAAGGAAAAAAAATAGAGGCAGCAAAGAGTAGATATGGAGGCTAACTCCTGTTTGTCTGCTCGTGACCCAGAGCAATAACATGTCAGCAGAGGCTTTTAGGGATTCTACCTGTCAATCAACAAGACACCGAGTGCACAGGAGCCGTCGATGTGGACTGCAGGAAAAAAAACCAACACATTTTCTCCAGGTGTCTGTGGTTGCTATTTTATCACAGAAATATATGTTATGCGAGCTAACACGTGACAGAAAATGGATTCTACAGATAAAAAAGAACAGCACACTCTGGAGTGAACAATAGAGCTGTGGAGCATTGATCACATGCAAATCACTGCAGAGAACATTTGCATGAGCTGCAGTTCGCGGCTAATGACAGAATGAGCAATGATGTGCGATATTAAACTGGATGAGTGCATGTGTATCACTGACAGCCACATTAACAGATAACACAGATGATGATCTTTGGGTCTAAATTGAGCTCTTTCTACTGAAATAATGCATTTGACTCGGGACAAAAACTATTAAACTAAATCTTGACTGAAGCAATATATTGCTATTGTGCAAAAAAAAAAAAAAAAAAAAAAAAAAAGCTTTATATTTAGAGACGTTGATAATTAAGATGTGCCTGAAACTTTTTATTTTTTTAATGATTATTATTTCAGGGAACCTTAAAATTAACAATTTCAGTCACACAAATACATGGATTCTGCTCCATAATGACATTATATTTTGCCGTTATGTTTCTCATTTTATAGTCTGAAGCAGCACCTTCTCCTACAATTGCTTTCATACTCTCATTGACGCAAAAGTCAGTGGAGACATAACCCCCTGACACACACCTCATGTGTTATGACCAAGAAAATCACAAACTGATACTACTGAATAGATGTTACATCAAAGCAAGAACAAAGCTGGGTGTCTGTGACACACGTGGCATTTTTATATTAAAGCAAACAGCCACAGGCGTATAATGTCTAAATGCTGTTGGCTGCTAAATGAAAGGAGGAGTCTTACAGCGCCGTGCAGCTCTGTTCTCGAGAGAAAGAAACTCCCAGCAGGTACAAAGAGGATCCTTTGTCGGGAATGAGGTGCGGTTGGAAAAATAATGACTTTTTGAAAGGCTTGGGATTTAAAATGCAGCCAAACTGTAAATTTGAACACACGCACACACACGCACACACGGGCACGCGCACAACCAATAATCACTTTTTTTTTATTGTCTCAATTTTCCATCCCTGTTCCTGCACTGTAAAACGCATTTAGTAATTTCTAAACAATGAATAAGTGGCTAAAATGACATATCTTCTGGAGAGCAGGTACCTTCAGGGTCTGTTAAGCAAACTGGCCCTGAAGTGCCGCTATCCTTTCCCCATATGTACATCACCTCCCATCAACTCACAGGGGCGCGTGCATGCAAATGACAATCTGTTGCCATTCTAATTAAGGTGTAGGTCATGTGAGAGAGAGCTGCGTGAATCCTTAAGCTCAAGGAGGAGGGTTTTTTTCCTTTCATAAATCATCCAATCATATCTTGAGCATCCCACGGAGGGAAGGTAAGTGCTGTGATGATATGAAAAGTGTCAGAAATCACCTTTGAAGGAGGATTTCAAAAGCTTGTAATGAAAAAAAAAAAAAAAAGGTGACAAACCAGAGGCGACATGATGTATTTTACCCCGCGTGTACAATGCCCACGGGGAGAGTCTCTTTACGGGCTTATCGTCAGCCCTCTACGGGAAATATGACTCAGTTGGCCGTGGCTATTGCCAAGGGAATCAATACCATGATGTCACTGTGACAGCAGGTGGATATCAAAACTGATAATGCAGCAGGGAAGTCATTAAAAATGCAGAAACAAACTACAGGGTGAATGCCCTCGAATATACTGGGAAATGAATCAACATGGACTTTTACTGAACTGATAATAACAACAAGCAATTTACCAACGTAAAAGGACAAAATGACAATGAGATACAAAAATGAGAATGGATAAACACAAAAACATTATCAAAATTAGCATTCCTTCAGAATTTTTAACATCAATTAATAACAGAAGCATTTCAAGCCTGACTGTGGAGTCAACGGCAAAATTTCACTTCATACATCACAATGTCTTTTCTGTGTCACACTATGTTTACGGTACTCTTATTTATGACTGCCAGCATTCTCGCTTTAGAGTCGTGGGCCTGCATGTGTCTTTGTTCACTCACTCAATGACATGTGCAGAGTGGTCTTCTTGGCAAATGGGGGCCAGCGTGAGTGATCTTTGCAGGGAACCTGCGCTGTGTAACCACACCACAGTCTCGAGGGGATTGCGAGGACACCCACATTCTCAGTCGTAGGGCCATTTGTGCCAGGCTGACTTTTACAAATCATCGCGGTGACCACTCCACTGCCTTCAAAGCTTCAGCCACTGCGATAAATTAACAGTGACAGGAGTGATCACAGTGAACTCGTAAACCTTTGAGGATTCAGCCTGAATTAAGACATTAGGGATATGTTGAAATATTATCTGTATGATAAAGCTCATTATAAGGTTTCATATAAGGACAAATCATAATTTGTCATTCAACTTTATCTGTTCAAAAAACAACAGTACAAGCGACACATTTCAAGTATGGGTCAAATGCCTTCCAATGACAAAAGACAGACTCTGAAAAGAAACCCTCTTTCTTTGCTTCAGAAGCTTTTAACATGAGAGAAAAACAGATGTGACTGCCTTGGTGCTCGATGGAAGCAACGTGATCTTCAGTATTGATCCCATTCAGCTGCAATAATTGCTGCTGTAGAAGTGATGAAGACTCCCTGGCTGGAAGACGAAAGCATCTGATGTTGAGTGAGCCAACAGGATATCAAGGTCTTATTTTTACTTGTTGCAATAATATTTACTTTGTAAAATACTCATCAGCCGCAGCCCATCGTCAGCCGTTATGTGCTCCAGTCTCCTGCAACCCTGAGTTGTATAAAGCAGTGATGGATGGATTAGCCTCATCTGACTATGTAACAAGATACGGGGCAAACGGAGACAGACCTGGAGGTGTCAATGTGGACAATTCGCTTCAAATGCATGGAAAGCATGCAAACTATTTATGGAAAGGCTCTCAACCTCAAACAGCTATTCTATCTGTGGGACAAAATTGGGAACCATTACAACCCTTTGCAGCCATGGTTTGTCTTCTCCTTTCATTATGTCAATTCAGAAAATCCATTTTCAAGATGGAGAGATACGAAAATGCAAAGTACTTGAGTTTATCATATGTGTCGGTATTTATACAGACAGCATCATAAAGCCACAAAAACCAACAACGAGCCTGAAAAATGTCAAACATTGCAGAGAAAACATTTTTTTTTCCTGTTTTTTTTTTTTTTTTTTGCGGGATATTCCCCACAGATGTTGATAGCCGAGACAAGCTCCCGATTCAGCCTCATTCCAGCAAAGATGTGTGAAAGTCAAGCCTCTCTGAACACACAGTGAGACGTGTCTGCAGCCTCAGACTATGAATACATTATTCATCAGAAAAATCTAACGGTTTACAGACCACAAAGCTCTTTTCTCTGATCAAGAGTGGCCAAGCTCAGGCCCTGTGGCAGGAATGATGCTGGGCTGAACAACAAAATACCCATATATTAGCTGTATGAAACCCATGGAAAAAGCATTTTACATTTGCAATGTGAAACATCAAATGGTGTAATTTTTAAGAAATCCAATAACGCTATTAACACTCCGTAAAAAAAAAAGAAGCTTTAAAATCGTTCCTGTTTCCATTTGTACTTCACAGTGATGTCAGAGAAAAAGCAAATATGTGTACTTACATGTGATGAATTTTAACAACACAACAAAACACACAAAATGTCAAAAAACGCATTTGTAAGAAACCCCAGTGTGCTTGGAGAAGCAAACCTCCTCTCCACTCAATTAGCTCTTTTGAGAGACTTTGGCAAGGCCTTCAATTTGAGAGCGACTCTGTGAGGCCTGCTGGTGTGAATTTTTGATCACACAATTAAAATCGAGATGTGAAATATGCAAATCTCCCATCAGAGAACGAAACAGAGCTGCTTTGGAGGGAAATCCCAACTAGGACAACAACAACAAATTCCTTACGTGGGCGTATTTAGTCAGAAAAGACAATGTCGGA
Organism: Blennius ocellaris; assembly: GCF_963422515.1. NCBI lineage: Eukaryota > Metazoa > Chordata > Actinopteri > Blenniiformes > Blenniidae > Blennius > Blennius ocellaris. The sequence goes on along the minus strand of NC_137660.1, from coordinate 20,316,319 downwards.
TCTAACATAAATCTTTGGGCATAAAGTGAAGAAACCTTGAATACTCAGAAATGAAAGCATTCAGAATACATAATTAACAGAATGTTGCTTCTGTTTCCAAGAAAATATCAGCAAGATTGGACTTTCCCCTTCCAGCTTTTAAGGTCATAAGATAAGACTGCATCTGAATTTCTACAGCAAACCAACAATCCCTCACACATACGACCCCCATGAGCACGGTGCCAAAGCCTTTAAATTTATGTTCATACGGACCACCCAAACAACACACATGTGACAAGACAGAGGCCATGGCAAGGACATCATCCATCACACCCACGCTACAGCTAAAACACACACACACACAACAGAGGGAATCCCTGCACTCTTTAGAAACGTACCGCTTCAAGTTTGCCCGTATGCTTGCAGAGTACACAGCGCTCCCCTGCATTTTTGCATTACAATAACCCTGCAAAAAATCTGATGTTTGTGAAGTTTAAAATACTTCTGGCGACACTGTAACGGAAAGGGGAAACTAACTAATTGACTTATACACTGTGATGCAATACCATCATGCCTGTTTCAGATTTGCACAAAGCTTATTGATACATTTATTTCTAAAACTGTCTGTTTAGAAAGATAACAGCTTCACTTATGGAATAATCTGGCATAATGCGTCCACCAGACCTCCACACTTCCGCTCCATCCCAGGGAAAGCCCACCCCACACTTTGAAAACTTCGGGTGGAAAACATTGCGTTTGCCCCCAGTTAAGATGTGTCGTTTGAAAGTTAAAATACATCTGATAAACAATTATTTATCAGTTAAAGTCTGCATGCTCATAGCTACTCTGTCTGTGTGTGTGTGTGTGTGTGTGTGTGTGTGTGTGTGTGTGTGTGTGTGTGTGTGTGTGTGTGTGTGTGTGTGTGTGTGTGTGTGTGTGTGTGTGTGTGTGTGTCAAGGTGTTCACCAAACGGGGCTATAAGGAGGATTATTACCCGGCAGCTCAAATGCGGCCCTGTGCCTCGCTGCTATAAATTCAAGGTTCTTGTCAGGCAATTGCAGTAGGAAGGTGAAAAACTGGGTGCTGCACACCAGCGTCTGTGGCAAAGTGATCATGACCACTTTAATAACTATCAGGAAGATTTGTACTTGTCACAGACTCCTTAGATATAACGGCCGATCCTCAGCGCTCATAAACACTGTAATAAATCTTCCACTGTCGGCCGACAACAATAACAGTGATACATCAAACAAGAAATGAGCTGTATGACGGAAATTGATTTTTTTTTTTTTTTTAATGGCTGTTTAGGTTCAATATTATGTGTCAGAATGCAATAAGTAAGCTCATCTACCACAAGAGAGGATTATTAAAATCCATTACATGGCCAGAAAGAGTTTCAGTTTTTACTAATTACATCTCAATGCAGCTGTAATAAATATTGAATCAATGAGACAACTACATTATTGTGTGTCTGATGTGTTTCTTGGTAATTGTGCTGCAATAGGTACACTTTGCTTCTCACATGTTTGCATTTTCTTTTTTTTTGCTGCATATTCTGACCTTCTTCCAAAGTACAAAGATATGAATGGAAGTGATTACCTCTGTCCCATTTTCTCTCTGAAACACTTACTTTAGGTGTGGTTGGGGTCTCCTTGTTTACCGAGGACTTATTGCAACAACACACTTAATTTCACTTAAAAAAGTGAAGCATCAAACTGAAACTAGAACTAGATGGATCAAGTTACCCTGTGGCCACTCATAGTCCTGCAACAGCCAGGAGAGGAAAAAAAATGCACAATAAACAGAACTCACTGAAAACTACAAACAATTACATCTACTTATAGTGGTATCCCAATGTGTGGTTATTAGGCCTCATACAGGTAGGTCCACCTGGAGTGATACTGATGCACATTTAATTAAACAGGCAATGTTTTAATGTGATGTATCCATTGCCTATAATTTATACAAGAAATTGATGTCTATGACAAGCCAGCTTGTAGTGTGGCTGTTTATATATATATGTATATATATCAAAAAGTAAATCACAAATGTAATGTATGCAGTTCCCTGAAAAAAGAAAGAATACCTTACATACCAGTTCCACTTGGGCTTCAGTCATTTTAACATCTGAACGATGTAAAGTCAGATGTTGCCATTTCATCTACAATGAGACAGAATGCATCAGTATGAATGAACGTATACCTTACACTTACTAGCTTCCTGTGTGAATTGCAAATCAAATATGTCTGAATCCTCGCAAATATAACCAACCTGAGGGTTCAGTGCTAAAGGAGGCGTTGGAATGTGTCTGCACTGGCTTCATTTCTTCTGAAATGTACAATTGGTCGGACCAATTCAGCTTCATTGCAGCTGTCTACAGAGATAAGCTATTCTTTCATGTCTGCTCAAATGTGCGCTTTTCCACCTCGCACATGCACAAATCCAATTATGTTCTAATTGAGTGTTACAAGCCTCATTGATTATGACCGCGGCGTTGCAGCAGACTGAGCGGGAGAAAAATATCCCCAGTAATTAGCCCTCTGCACTCAGGAGGCCTACAGGAGCTATGATTTAATAGTGAAGCAATATTTCTTGCCATTGGTCAATTCATATTGATTTCACCTTTGATTAAATTCTAGTATATATGGAGTGAAAAACGAAATAAAAATAACCCAAAATGTAGATGAAATGAAAAATGTTCCAGTGCAGAGTTCGTAATGCGCATATATAATCAGATGAGATTTCCTGCATCTCTAAAATTCAAAAAGTGAGTGAATATTTACGACAACCGAGGGCGGAGCTACGACAAGACAAGGTGTGGCATTTAATCTGATTGGCAACATAATGGCTACATAATTTTCATTGGTCCAAAGTGTTCATCACTGAAGAAATTTACCACTCAGTCAAAGGAGCCAGGCAGTAAAAGAAGGATGAACTCGCTCGTCGTCCCGGCCTGCTATGTGGAGAAACGCGTTTGGGCTCCTTGGGAAGTGTTAACACTTCAGATTTGTACGTTTTGTTTTTATCAAGTCTTGAAGATAACTGAATGGGGGATCTTTACTCGTCTGGAATAAATATAAACAGTAAGATATGCATCTGGTGTTGTTATATCCTTCGAACTGTAGATATTTCAGCTGAGCTGAAATCCGCTCCCCCTGCTCTCGTTTCCGAGAGATTAGAGTTAATAATGTGCTGTCTGAAGGATTTGACACCACCAGCTCCAGTATCTAAACAGAGCTCTGACAGAACTTCTCCATGACCAAAAAGTGGGTTGACATATTTGCTAAAGATTTGACATCAACTTGTTTGCCTGCCGAAACACAATTGTTGGGTGACTGTCATTGTTCATGTTACAATGTGATCCAACTGGATCACTGGAGCCAGGCCAGCTGATTATGGGATCAGGAAGCGGGCGACACAATATCAGGCGAAAACACAAAATGCAATAATTTTGAGTATTACATTTTTAATAAGAAATTTATATAATAGAATTTTACACCAGCTGTAACTGCACTGTTTGACGATAGCCAATCACATTTACCTCGTGGTCAGGCATCCAAAGCAACAGGGTGCCTTCTAATTGGCCAAATATATTGATGTGAATGCATAGTGCATAGAAATATAATTTACTGCCCGTCAGTCAGTCTTTTACAAAAATAAATATTGCTCAATAAATTGTCACTCACACACACACACACACACACACACACACACACACACACACACACACACACACACACACACACACACACACACACACACACACACACACACACACACACACACACACACACACACACACACACACACACACACACACACACACACACACACACAGGTAGTTTTCAGTCATCAATTGACTTGAGCTGGATTGTGGGCGCAAGCTGGAGAAACCAGAGAAAACCCACATACACACATGGAGAACATGCAAACTCAGCACAGAAACCTTACCGCTCTAATCGTAATAGGAAACTTTATCTGACAACTTTTCTTAAAGGAATTGAAAGTGCTTCACATATTTCTGATCAGGTGCTAAAACAAGACTGTAATGGCAAGACAGGAACAGGAGATACAAGAAAACAATGTTTTTATAAAAAAGAATAAAACACATAAAAAAAGAGGATATAAACTGCATATGCCAGAGGACGTGTAAAACTGGTGGTTGAAATAAAATCTAAAAAGAGTAGAATTTAAAACAAATACAATACAACAAATTTAAGCCACTGAGGTCTCACATGAATCTGGAGACAGGCGAGTGGAAATAAACTTTTCAACAAGTGATTTTTGTTCAACTCACTTCATTTTAAGATTATGCTCTTGCTGCTCTCCCAGGTCTGCACAGCTTTAAGTGCCACCTTAACTGCTCATACAGAAGGATCCATGCTTTAGTACCACAGCCAATATCAGTGCTGAGTAAACTGTACACTGGTCACCTCAGCAGCAGTCACTGCTGTAAAAAAACCAAAAATAAAAACCAGATTTTGGTAAATTGGATCAATTCGGACAAGAATAATTCACATTTCCAAAACAACTCCCTCCCTCCTAGTACATAAAGCACTGAATAAGAATGAAAGAATATAAAGTGACAAATTAATAAAATAATAAATAAATAAATTGCAATTCTTGAACTTGGCCATATTAATCACCTCTATATTTCACAACAGCTTCTTCATAAGTTTGCATGCAACAGCACTTTTATGATGGTTTCACCACAACAAGATAGAGACAGTCCAAAGTCCCACATTCACACTGGATGAGGTGTCTAGAAAATGGGAAGTTGCTTTTGAGACAGCTCTTTTGTTTATGCAGTTATTGAACTTTTACAAGGTGGGTGTAGGGAGAGAGGAGTCATGAGGGAAAAGTCATTTAAAGTTTTCTAAACTCAAGAGACAGGCAGCACAGACGCACACAAGGTAAGATCCTGACTTTAAATTCAAGTTTAGTGTTCTTCTGCGGGGAGTGGATATTGATGTACGAAGCGAATTAATTGACATTTCTTTAGGGTGATGCACACATGCAGGCTGATAGAAAGAAAATGATATTTCTAACATTATAAATCGACTTGGCACGCCGGCACCAGCCTGCAGCGCACCGGTGGCCGAGGAACTAACCCATACAGAAACCCCGATACGTCACTGCAGGTCAGGGAAATGTGCTCGGTTCCGCGAATTTTCTGCATAGTGTCGCGTTTAATTCAAATGTATTCAATGCACGGAAATCAAGCAGAGCAAATAACCATGGAGACGTCATCAGACAAGACCCCCGTGCGTGTGCGTCAACGAGGCACAGGTGAGGTTACCTGCCGCAGCTCTCAGGCTGGAACCGTCTTTTGTTCTGAGGATCAAGCTCCACTTCAAAGCCGCGAAATGTGTGCGTGATGTCTGTTTGAAACCGAATCCAACCCGGCTCCTGCAGCTGCTCTGCACACACGGCGAGGGCACAAACACCCAGCCTGCATGGCTGCCCTGCATCCAGTGAAACTGCGCAAATGAAAACAAACGTGACGCTCAATTGGGTGCCTGATTGATAATATCGTGACGAGTAATGGGGAGAGATGCCAATCAGCAGCGCTATATATTACGGAGGACTTGAATAATTTTAGGATAAGCACTTTTAAGGCGCTACCAAACAAATAAAGCAGTACCACTATGTTATTTCCTTGTAGAATTTGCATGTTCTCCCTGTGCATGCATGACAATTTCTCTGGGCTCATAGGCTTAACTGCCACCCATTTCACTGAGGTGACTGATGCTCCTGTAGGTCTAAATGTCTTTGTGTGATTGCCTCTCACCTACTGGCGTCCAGGATGTACCCTAGCGCCACTCGGTCAGCTGAGATTGACTCTTGTGACCTTAAGTTGGGAAAAAAAAGCAGATGGATGGATGAAAAGCTCAGTCAAAAAAAAAAAGAGAGAGAGAGAGAGAGAGAGAGAGAGACTTGTGCCAAATGGTGATGCAGTTTGCATTGTTAAAACCAATATGTGAATTTGTGCTTTAGTTTATTTTAACAGTTTGTCTCCCTGCCTGATGTACTGTCGCTCCCACCAAAAGGCTTTTGGACCTGACACCCTAAACCTGATACAAGTGAACTGTCTGGCTCGATCAAACTGGCCCTCTGTGATTTAACTGTTCAAAGCATTCTTTGTTCATTGACCCCTTTATTTTGTGGGCTGCGTTTTCTTTAGGACCACATTTGATTTGGTGGCTTACTACGCTTGAGAAACTGTGTTTTCTCAAGAGTGTTAGGAGGGAAAGTTTGCAGCGATTTAAAGTTGTGCCACTGTAATCTGGCGTAATGAGTGTCCACTGACGTGGAGCCAGTGTTGCAGAACTGACTTAGTCTCAGGCAGCTGCACCAGAGAGCAGAGACGGATGTCTGCAGACACACAGCGAAGAGTATATGCATTCTCAATGTTGATGGTGAGGATTTTGCGTAAATTCCTTGCACTGATGTTAAGCCTTTTTGCTCTCGCTTTGTTCATAGAGAAAATAATTTAAGCTCAGTTAAGTTAAGACTTTTGCCAGGACCCTTGACCTCAGTCTGTCTTTATAACATTCACATGTTTAAGCTGGAGGCTCTTTGTGATCAATAACAAAGCCTGAGTCAAAAGGAGCTACGTTAGCGTAGAGTATGCAATAATATTTCATTCACCTTATTTATCTATAAAATTAATTGGAGGTTTTGGCAGAGTGCTTCAGTCAGGATTTAATTTGTAAATATATAACAGAGTTTTCACTTGACTCATCACTGAGGACAAGATCCAACCTGCTGTTCTGAGGTAACCTGGGTCACTCAGTCCAGAGAATTTCAAGACCTTTACCAGATCACATGATGTTTTTAGAAGCTTGAACGACAACCTTTTTGGATTATTGATTACTTTGTTAACATAGCTCATGATGAAAAAAAATCCACCATTTAGTCAGAATATAATGGCAATTTCTCCATATTATCTCAGTTCTGTGATAAATTACGAAGAAATTCAGTCAAATACTAAAATCTGGCGTAAAAAATGGTAATCAGAAGGTGTTGGCAATTACATCCTGTTGCAAAATAAATCTGTTTTTAAACTTGTATGAGCAGAAACTAGAAATACTGTTGCAGTTGAACTGAGCGTATTAGATCGTTGGTTTGAAAAAGAAAAAGGTTGGGGGGGGTGAGCAGCCCACATTCACAAACATTTTGTCCCTCAGCAGTTCAAACACACCAGCGTTATGGTGTAAAAACGTAGCCTAGATAAATTCCTGTCCTCTGGGCAGTGTGACTATACCACCTATTGTTACATCAGTTTCATTCACGTATCATTTACACTGCTCGAAATATAGCTTCAGCCTCTTACACATTCTCTTTGCGTGATCTTTATCTGTTGCTAATAAAATGTTCTTTGGACATTGGATATAACTAAAACTCGATCCTGGTGTGGCAGAAAGAAGTTTCGGGTCGCTGGTTAGGAAACATATCTATATTTGCTTCATGTGCTTATCTTTATTATCTGCAGAAGACAAAGTGCTGTGGTGAGTGAACTTTTCTTTGATCCTTATCAAACTGATTAGTGATGTGGGGATCAGCCCGACTGTCTTTCATGGCGATCTGCTTCACTCTGTTTTCGTTTGGTTCCATGATGCAATGGTTTAGCTTGGGTAACCTTTTGCTTAAGTAACTGAACCGTGACTGAAAGAAACAACCGGAGTGTTTTCCTGTTACCGACGACGTGAACGTCTGATAACTCCGTTGCTTACAGCGGCCCACACATACTCCAAGCTGGAGTTTTATAACAATGCACACCTGATCGCAGGTCCAATAACACAACTCAAAAAGTGGATGTAATCCCCATAAGCCGCCGGTGGCCTTTCAGATTGGCTTCCAAGATCCACATTTTTCCCTCCTTTCACACACTGCCCCCCTCTTTTCCGCAGGGTCCTGGTGTGGTGGCCACCCTCAGCTGAAAAAGGGCCTTTGCAGGGTGGAGGCAGCCCGCCGCAGCAGCCAGAACCTGTCACATTACTCTCAGCACCACGGTGGGACCAGAGCACCTGAATACGGGCTGTGAGGAGGGCAGCGGGCTGCGAGTCAAAGTCGACCAAACATTAGGAAACGAGGACTCCTCTGCAGCAGCAACTGATTCCGCCGTGCGACCTGGGAATCACCTTCCCCCTCCAGACAAGTGAGATCACTGCTGTGTGTCACTACAGGCTCAAATCTAAAGTGCTCTCACTTCGAAAGTTGTGGGATCTGTTCAAGAAAGGGGAAGCACAATGGATAAGGATTATCTCCTGGACTATGAGTATCCAGACCTGGGTCCTCCACCACCCAAAATTGTAAAAGAGTAAGTACATTTGTTGGTACTTTTATGTGAAGGTTTACATTTAAGTACTTTCATTTTTTACACCTGGGAAACGTAAGTTTTTTTTAAATTGATCAGTGGTATTATTTAATAATCCTCGATTTACCAAGTTGGACAGATATCATTTGCATGTTGCTGATATTGCAGGTAGTCTTGGAAATGTTTTTCCACATATTGGATGAGGATTTTTATAGAACTTGAGTAAATTTGATGAAAAAAAAAGTTGTTGAAACATGTTAAGTTGCATATATTTCCTACAGAAAATGTAAAAATGCCATATTGTGCAGAGTAATTTTCCTAAAGCAGGAGTGTCAGGAGCCACATACGCACCAGTTTTTTTGCTCAAATCTTTACTATTTACAGGGAAGGAGTCTATTTTAAGAGCATGTCATTAATTTGGTGCAGAATACAGATCCCAAATCCTGTCCTTTCTTTGAACTCTCAATGTTTCTGTCTGCAACTAAATATGCAACAAATGATAAATCAGTTCATAATGATGTTCTTTGTCATTGTAACACTTAGCAAGACTTCCTGTGGACTGTCCTGACGCATCAGTCTATGTTATTGGAGTGTCCATGTTCATGTATTTGTGCGTTGTTTCTAACTGGTGCAGAACTCCGTTTGGAACAATTACGATGTTTGATGGAAAAAGTTGTAATGTGAAGCTAACAGTTAATCTGATGCAAACTAATAATCTGGTGAATTCTGGATTTTCTTTAGTAACTGTTGTAGCTGGTTATCACTTTTAGTTAACAGGTGGAAACCTTGAAACATCCTCCTCAGCCCACTCGCATTATGGATATGTGAATTTAGACTTTACCCTTAAGTTATTACCATCCCGCGCTTTGATTTCCCACTTACAAATGTTCACATTGTTTGGACCAGTGGGAGTTATTTAAACCTTAATCCTGAAGGCTGCCATCTTTATGTACACAAATGAGCATTCATATATGCAGTGTTGTCTTAAATAAATCTCACTACAACTTGATGTATGAGCCCTTGTCTGAATTGTGATTAGCACCCCATGACCAGGCATTCCTGCTCTTCTAGTGCACAGGAACGTGAACATAGGCGTTTGTTGTTTTCCTGTGTCACGCTGATACCAATCCGTTTAAATGCAAATCTCTGCTGCGGGATTTCAGCAGCAGAGTTTCCAGCCACAAGTGTTCCTGACAGTGACATGTGAAAAGTTTAGCGAGGTATACTGAAGGTCAGCCCCGCGACTCAAAGCCTCTAGTTTTAACATGCAGATTAATTGTTGTGCTCATGTTTGAATGTATTGTTCTCTTCTTCTTTTTAGAATAATTCCCCCATGTGACCCTACGGCTGATGACAGGCTGTATCACATATGCATCACCGCCATATCTGTAAGTCTGTTGGATTAATGTGATATCGTGTAAAGCTGCTGTTCATTTAGTACATGCATTAACCAGCCTGCTATCAGGTGAAAAGTGTTTTTAATCATGTCTTGCATTAGATGTTAGGACTTTAATCTATTTTTGATAGAGTTCTGGCAGTTGGGCTTCAACAAATCTTTGTTTTTATCCCTATTGTTTATTTGAGGGGTGGGACTATCATGGGAGGTGCCAGAGACCTCCCTTTTTCCTCATGTATTTTTTTTTTTTTTTTTTTAGAATAGAGTATAAAAACCCATAACTTTATCAAGAGTTGTGATATGATAACACCGATCCCAGCGAGCAGCGGGGTAAAGCAGGGGACACCCTGGACACCAATCCAGCCCAGGCCAATAGGTGGATAATAAAACTGCACTATAGTGCAAAACAACAAGTGTAACTACTTGGTTATAGTTGTGGACTATAAATACGTGATGTGTTTTCCAGGTTACATGTTCTTTCCCTAAAAGATTGGCACATTGTGTGAAATGTCAATAAAAGTAGATATCCTTTCTAAAATTTAGAAAAAAAGTACTTTTATTCAGAACTGAATAAAGATGATATCAGATTTCAAATTAAGACCATTTGTAATTAGATGGAAATATCAGTATCTTTTTAGCTTTATGGAACGGTGCCATATTGCCTTATCCAGAATCCCAAATCCTCTGATTTACCACAGCTTTTAACTTATAAAGCATCAGAAGTTTTCTATTGTTGAAAAGGCCGTCTCTGAAAGACATGTTTGGTCGGGAGAATATCTCAACCTAAACTTCAAATTTTGATCGATTTGACTAGACAAGTTTTATATTTCACCTCAGCCCATTTTAAATTAGCTTTAGTTCTCAATAGGATTTATATATGTGTGTGTTCATGTAAGTATCTAATCTTTGTCATTTGCTTGTGAAGTCCTTTAAATCGTATTTTACATGTTTGAAAAGTTTGAACCAAAGAGAAACTGATGGAGATGAGGCCAATATGTTTGGATTGTGGTCTCATTTGGCTTCTTCTCTGCACATCTGTGGATTGCTGTGCGATCTGTCGTTGCAGAGAACAATGTCTTGCATTGTTTATAAGCTCTTGCAGTAATTTCCAGTACAAAAAGAAGCTTGAAAGACTGAATATCTGATCTTCAGCTGCAGGTTTTCCCAGATTATCTGTGTCATTGTAGGTAAATTTGTAGATTGTTGGGTTTTTTATTACTACAGTATTGTATCACTGAGTTTTTGCAAGTGTTTGTTTTTTTTTTCCAATCTTTTAATCTTTCTTCTGCCAAGTAAATATGACTTGGCTTTCTACTTTGTTCTATTTTCTTAGTTCCTGTTTGAATCCTTTAAGCAGCCCGCTCGAAAAGACAGATCCCACTTTAAAGCAGTATCCCCGTCCCTTACATGTGTTCCATATATGTGTCACAGGTCACACCAGGTCACTGGACTCTCTGGTCAGTGGTCCTGACTGATGATGACTCATTCAGACCACATGAGGGTGGAGCACTCATTATAGGCTCCGTCTGTGTGGTCTTTTGTAAGCATGTACTCCCCCTTGTATCAGTGTTAGATGGTTAGATGTATGGGGGGGGGGGGGGGGGTGTCCAGAGTGAAACTCTGCAGATAAGGCTAACTGAGATGAAAATGTCTGCAGGTGGTGGTTATGCTGATCCTAGCAATCTTAGCAAGGCGGACGAAGGTGGGCTTCAGACAGAAAGGACTCCCAGGTTTACTCAGGTGAGGCTGATTTTATTGTTTTTAACTGTAATTAAGTGATCTTAATTTAATTTATCTTTGTGTATATATATGTGCCTGTGTATATATATATATATATATATATATATATATATATATATATATATATATATATATATATATATATATATATATATATATATATATATATATATATATATAGTCCATTGTATTAAATCAAATATGAAAAAAGTGGCAACACATATTTGACCTTTAGAAATGTTGAAAAATCCTGCTATAATTTTTCTATATCAAGACTGTAGATTGTGAAGCAGTAATTAATTGAAAAACATTTGTGCTTTTATCCATTAGAGCAAAAGAAACCAATCTTGCTGAAAGTGGAAAATAAGGAAATAGGCTGTTTATTTAGCCATTTTATGAACACTTCTATGAGCCGTTACAGAAGATGAAGAGCCTTGTGTGGCTCCAAATATAGTCACATGCATTATGATTTTCCAAATCAAAGCAATTTTTTCAGATGGGTTTTTAACTGTAAAAAATTGTGCATGCAGGTTTTTTTTTTTTTAATGACATAAGAAAATCAATGAAAAGCTAACTTTTGGTTGAGGAAGTGAAGACTGGATACATATTCAATGCACTTACAGTACATGCATTTCTTTAAATAGATTTATTAGATTACATTTTTTTTTTTTTTAATTAAAGACCAAAGTGAGGTTTGAGATAACTCTTAAATCTGTTCCATTTGTGGTGCTTATTGACCTGCATGATAAACGCTGTAATGATGAGCAGTTTCGTGCCTTGTAAAACTTTTATGTCTCGACAGAAGCTATAAAGTATGAATGAGAAATGAATGAGGTGAGTTTCATTTGGAAACCGCTTATAAATGTAGGAAACAGCAAATAGAAATATAGTCCTTCATTCAAGTTTGATGATTTCTCATTCAATCAAGAAGTGTTTCATCCAAACGTGAGTCTGCTAACACGTGCGCTCTAAATACCTGCTGCTTCGTTCACAGTCCGGTCAACTTCCTGGACCATACGCAGCACAAGGGCCTGGCAGTGGCTGTGTTCGGCGTGCTCTTGTGCAAACTGTGGGGACTTGTCGTATCTCCAAATCCCCTTCCTTTCACGGCAGACACCCAGAACAAACGTGAGATTCTCTTGGTTCCTCCAGCACTCACATCCGCTTGACACTTTGTACACTGACTGGAATAAAACTAAATACATCTTTAGTGTTTATGTAAATTGCGATTTTTCAGAAAATGAGGTGAAATAAAATTATCATATTTGGAGATTAGAGACATGGGAATATTTTTGCTTTACCGGTGTTGCATAAAGAGATTGATTTGTTCACATGTATTTGTTTTACTTTTGTACTTTCGACGCAGATTTTTGACGGTAAGCTTTGCAAGAAGCTTTAACTTGCGTAAGAAACAACTGTAAGGAGTTTGACTCCTGCTACTTTACACAATCCCTGTACAGTTGGAGGGTTCAGCAGAGTCACATGTACAGCAGTTGTTAGTTTTTAGAATTTTATTTTATCTACAGAAAGTTTTCAAACCGGCAAGGAAAACACAACATAGCAGAAGAAACTAGGGAAAGGAATGAATCCTTAAGGTTTTTACGTCACTTCAGATAAGCGCAATACTGTATATAATCACTATATTGAGCAACGACTTAATCCTCCAGTCCGCTCTCAGTCTGACTACCAGAGATTTGTCATTGTGTTTACCGTTTTCTTAGTCACTTTGTTGAAAGGCGAGATGGGAGAGCGACTCTCTTCACCATCTTTTGGTGTGAGGTTGTATTGCTGTATGTGCCAAGGCTAGTTTGTTTCATTTAATGTAAACACATTGCTGACAATACATCAAAACCTATAGCTCGTTGTTTAAATTAAATTACTTTTATTTCTTGCAAAGTAAAAATACAATGTACAGTACATATGAAGATTGCATTTACCATCTTCCTCCAGCCGGCTTGATTGACCAAACCCGCAGATCTAATCAATCCTGACATTTCAACAGTCCTCCCAGCCAATTTGCAGTGGCTATTTGATGTTGTTTAGTCAATGTCCAACAAATGTAAACGTCTTTAGATGTTTTCGGTCTTGATGCACTTGTGTTTCATTTGCAGAAAACTGGGTGATCCTGGGGGTCTTTTACTACCCCGCATTATACTACCCTCTCCTGGCATGTGGCACCTTGCATAATAAAGTCGGCTATGTGTTGGGCAGCCTACTATCATGGACACACTTTGGAATTCTGGTCTGGCAAAAAATTGATTGTCCCAAAACTTCTCTGGTAAGCAAAGATTGCCACTCATTGGCTTTTTCATTTAAATCAGATCGCCATAGCAGAAGATTAATGAAGAATCGCCTGCCAGCATTTCTTTCATGTGTCTGTCTGAGTTGTTCGGATTATTTCTCAAAGCAATGCAGGTTTGTACTGGCTTGGAAACTCATTGACAAGCAAACAAAGTTCCTCTGTGGTTTATGTAAGAAATGGTGTTTGAAAAGGAGCGTACTGGTGTTTAAAGACACACAATTTGAGTATTGAACCGGACCCAATCCCCATCCAACATGTTGGGCCCCTGAGAGCTGTGAATAGCTGTTCCTCAAAACAATCAGTTCCAGTGTCTGCATGTTTTAATGAAGAACCTTTTTTCACAGTTAATCCAATTAGTGTGTCTTACACATCCAGGCTACTCATTATGCAATGTTGTTGTTTTTTCTGCCATTCTGACATAAAGGTATAATCTATTCTTATAATTAGCATTTTCCATAAAATCATTTCATTTAATCCTGTCATTTGGATGGTAACCATCCATCCATCGATTTTCTATGCCACTGTATCACATTCAAGGTCACATTGGCTTAAGCCAATCCCAGCTGACAATCTAAAAAGGTTTGACTATCACAGGGCAAACAGAGAAACAGACAAGAACCCATCTACGGGCAATTCACTGTGATCAATTTACCTCAAGCGCTTGTTATTGGACTGAGAAACTAAACTGGAATAACCAGAGAAAGCCCTGGCATGCACAGGAAGAGTATAAAAACTCCACAGAGAAAAGATCAGATCCGGAGATATTTTCACCATGAAGTGACATTGTGCACCATTAATCTACTGCACTGAATTGACCCATGTTAACATGGTCAGAAATATTTAAAATGGACTTCAGGAAGTGAGCCACACATACAGTCTCTTGTCAATGGATGTCTGAGCTCTCGTTGTTGCAGTTAGGGTCCAATCTGACTCTCAGCATAAAAGAACAAAACAATTTAATTAAATGTATAGTTATTGTTTCAGAAATAGCAAGAATCGCTTTTCAAGCTGGGAGTCCAAAATCAATAAAAACTGAATATAAAAGAAAATATGTTATTGGTGTAAATAAGGGATGGGGAGGGGGGGGGGTATTGCACATCAATACTTGTTGGGAGGGGTTTGGGAGTGGGTTGCTGCCTGGGGGGTTAAAAAAAAGAAGAGATTTTTGAGGTTTTACAGGGTGTGTATTTCTTTCCAGCAGGGAAAGGGGGAACTAGTGATGTCTAGAGTCAGTGGCGTTGATATATTCCTTCTCTGCAAATGTTCTCACATGACATTTTGAGGTAGTTTAAATTCTTATTTTCTGTCTCTTTGCAGATCCATAAATACTACTCCCTGTTCTCCAGCCTGCCCCAAATTGCTTGCTTGGCATTCCTCAGTTTCCAGTATCCGCTCCTTCTGTTTAAGGGCTTGAAGGGCACTGAAAAGCACAGTGCGACCGAGGTGAGTGCAGTTCCTGCGATAACTCGGCTTCAAATTTTCTGCACGGCTCTTCAGGCGGAGTTACGTAACCAACTCGAATTTGTTGATTAATAGTCTAAGCTCATGTAAGCTTGACCTTTAAAAAAAAAAAAAAAAAGAAAAAAAGGAATCACACTAAAAATGTGTGTTTCATCCAAATCTGTGCACATGAGAAACCTCTGTAAGCTGCCTGCTAATCACGGGGCTTACCATGCTCGTACAGTCTAGGCTGAGGGAAAATGTGGAGTCCATCACCATGCACCAGCGGCCTAATCATTTTAAGCGGATTTGACGTAATTGGTTTACGTTATGTTCTTGATCAGATTATGAAAAGGTTGCCTTGTGTTTTTCACTGAGGAGACACAATGCTGTGTTTATGTGCTGCTAATCTCGGCACGGGCGTGACAGAGCTGTGAGAAGCCATTGCCAAGAGTTTAAATCACCTCACCACCAACAGGAACACACCTGACGCCATAAACCTCATGATAAGGAGGCTTTTTCCATACATTAATGCTTTGAAAGATGGGTTTTATTTGAAGATTATTTAGTGGCTCAGGCCTGCTGAAGAGTTCAGAAATATCTAACTGCCTGGTCCATCTGTGTGAAACAAAGTCAAATCAGTAATTTATTTGTATGTTTCATGTCATTTAATATCACAGATTTTTTTTTTCTTTTAGGATCTCAGCAGCAGCTACTACAGGGACTATGTGAAGAAAATGCTCAGTAAGAAGAAATCCACCAAAAGCAGGTGAGATTTGATTTGGTATAAAGCAACCCGTGTCTCTTTTTTGTCCCATTATCTTTAGCTTTTAGCTCAAGTATCAATCAAAGCAAGTGACTTAAGCTGTATCTTACTGAGGTAATATCTAGTCCTGGATTCAGCTTTGATTCTTTGCTGAAGGCAGGATACAGCCAATAAGAAGGGACACAAATAGAAATCTAATTCAGATTTATTGTCATTGTTGCCAACATGGACATGAAATGGCAAAAAAAAAAGTGTTTTATGGTTTCTGTGTAGGCAATGAAAATTGTATTGAATAGTACTAGATTATTTTATAATACCATGCACAAGAGGAAAACAGGGTCCAGACCAGGCATTTGATTTGTTTTTGTTTCTTTTGTTAGTGTTTTTTCCTACTTTGTGGAACTGTGGGGGGGGGGGGGGGGGGGGGGAGTGCATCAGATTAAAGAAATAAACAGGAAATAGCAACTTTGAAGCACTGATATAAGATTTCCCAGATATTTCAACCCAACCAAGTAGGCTGAAACTGAAACTTTGATCGTTATTAAAGAGAATTCCCTTATCGTGTAAAACAATATATTAAGTACCTAATAGCAAAAAAGCTCATATGATATCTACGGGCTTAAGGCATCTTTTCTATACTTTTATTTAATGTGTCTTCGAATCTCATTAGCAGTGTTTACACTCTTGTCCTTTTTCTCTTCAGCACATCACGCACAGACAAACCCAAACTCCTCCAAAGAATAACGGGTGCTGTGAAGTCGTACATCTATACACCAGAGGATGGTAAATTTTTTTATGCTTGTCTTCTGATGGTATTTCCAAGATTTACACACAATTATGTCCAAATGTTTATCTTTGCCATTTTGTTTGAATTTCACACATACACTATAGCATAGGTGAAGCTTTTGTACATAAACTATGCAAACATGCAGTATGAGGATATGGAGAAGGGAAGAAAGTGTTTGAATTGAAATACACAGCTGTGCCTTGGTTTATTTTTGGTTATTACAATATTATGCTGTTGTACGTTATGTGCCACGCCTGTACTGAAAGTAGTTTTCCAACATTTCTCTCCTCTCATGCAGCTTTCCGATTTCCCCTGAAGCTGGCTGTATCTGCGGTTGTGTCTTTCATTGTCATGTATCAGGTAACGACCGTCACACCTCATAATCCATATGATGTAAACTATAGCGTACACTTCACTGCAGCAATCCCACTGCTCTTGTATGTGAAGTTAATTTAAATGTGAGTAAGATGGGTCAAATGGAGGAGGATGTATAATCTTTATATGCAGACCTCAGACCTCAAACATCTCTGACTAAAATTAAATGAGATAACTATATCTTAATTCTTGAGAGAGCAGCGTCCCTCCTTACTTTGACTTTGATTCAGAAACCTCCACATATTATCGGGTGATCGTTTATGCTGTTTTACAACCCTGAGGTCACTTGTAAGTACTGCATTCGTTCAACCAGCACACAGCCGAGCTGGATGGAAGGTTTTGCGGTAATGAATGAACATCCTGTTTGTTATCTCTTAGGTGGGTCTGATACTGATCATAGGAGTGGTGCCAACTCTCCAGACTGCACGTTTGGGAGTGGATGAAGATGTTGCAAACCTTTTAGCCGGCTTCAAGATAATTCTGTCTCCAGACAAACACGAAGTGGTCCAACTTGTGGTTTTTTACATGTGGTGTGTAGAAGGTGGGTGAAACCAAAGAGTGGAAGCAGCCGATTAGTGAAGAAGGTGATGCAGAATGTTTATCATATCAGTCTTTCCCACGATCACTTATGCTTGTTATACATATATCAGTCAGCCATAGCATTATGACCACTGACGGGTCAAGTAAATAATACTGATTATCTCTTTATTATAACACCAGTTAGTGGGTGGGACGTATTCAAGGTGTTAAGAATGGACAAGTGAATTTGAGTGAATCTGAAAAGCATCCCTGAGGATGTAGCTGTCGGGGTTCTCCCAGTCTATAGTGGTCAGAATCTATCTATACAGAGATGCAGTGGACCAGTGACAGGGTTAATTTATGCACAAGGGGAGTGAAGGCTGGACTCTGTGGTCCCATCAAGAGGGCAAACTACCCATTGGATCACAATGTGTTGGATGTGAAGCCAATAATATAATGTCCTGGCTGATTGGTGTCTATTATAGTGGTATTTACTTTAATGTCGGCTTCCTTCCTCAGTAAAAATTCTAAATGTTGTGTGCGGTTGTGTCCTGCAGTGTGCTATATCTCAGCGATGACCCTGTCTGGTTTGGTCAACCTGGCTATGCTCATGCGATCAATGGTTCTGCATCGGTATGTCTTCTCACAAAGCAGTTTAATCGCTCTATTTCTTAACCACTGATCTCCTCCCACATTTTCCAGTAATTGCGAATGTGCTTTGCATTCTGGTTCCTTCATTATAATTGCATGGTTATCTTAACATAATAAAGTACTAATCATGTATACAGAGAATTGCACCCAGTGTAAACTGCTGCTACAATTGAAAATGGCTATTAAGATGAAAAATGAAACACTGTGCAATCACCATAAATTACAGTGGATTGTAATAAATGGATTTCCGAGACTAGAAATGAATCGTGTTCCAGTTGTATCCTCCAATAAATCACTTCTTCAATTCATTGTGTAATATGGGCATTTAGTGATGAACCCGTTTTTGAATCGCGTGGAACTGCTTTGTAATGATGGGTGTTTTTCTTGGTGCAGGTCAAACCTAAAGGGGCTGTACAGAGGAGATATCTACAATGTTTATAACTGTCAGAGAAATATCAGGGCTTCCCGGCCTGCACTCGTCTGCTGGATGGGATACACGAGCTACACAGCAGCTCATGTCTTCTTTGGTATGGCTACACATTAACGTTAACAGTCAAAATCAAAAAACTGTCTTAGTCCACTGAGTGAATTAGAAGATTACAATCAAGTGTACGTGTGTGTCTTCAGAAAGTCAACCAAATACTGTACATGAGATAGGGGGGGGGGGGGGGGGGGGGGGTTTGGACTGAATAGAGAAAAAAAAATGTTCCTTGTGAATGCAAGACGTCATTTTATTCATGATTTTGGCATTAAACAGTTTTTTTCTGCTCAGAGAAAGTTTTTGAGTGATTAACCTAAAGCTTACTTGACATTAGCTTTTGTTTTTATCCTCCTTAAAACTGTTTAAATGTTTCTTTCTGTGGCTCAGCTAAGACCATGTTGGAGCTGCAAGATAATCATCTCTGATGTAGGTCAGTTTCCATGCTGCGCTGAGACGTTGGTGGTGAGGCCTGAAACTCTGCTCTCTCCCCTGCAGGCATGATTATCCAGACTTTGGTCTTCTTCCTTTGTCTTCTGATCGCTGTCTTCCTCGTAATCATACCTGTCCTGCACCGGCAGAATCTGATTCTCTTCCAGATCTTGTGGAGTATGTGGTGAGTGTCATCACAGCGAGAAAGGTGGCTCACTGTCATCTCCCACAAATCTCTCATTTTATTCATTTTTAGAGTCTTACAGATAAAACATCTTACACACAACCTGCGATAACACACTCAGAACAGAGTTTATCTTCTATTCTATTATGATGTAAAGCATTTTAAGTGATGACATGTTTTTTTTTCATGTCTGTATGTTGATTTTTGGTCTTCCAGGCCCTTTTGGCTGATGATTATTCTGGCTGTGTTAATTCAACACATCACCGCGAGGTTTTGCTTCATCAAAAAGACAGCAGGCACACGAGACCTAAACAACAGGTTACTTACTGCATTTACTTTTGCATATATTATGATTACAACCAAGTGTTTTACTTTTCCTCTTTATGTTTGATGCATTTCAATTTCCCTTTCAGAGGTAATCTGTTCCTGCTGACATACCTGCTGTTTCCAGTCAATGTTCTGATTGGGGTGCTGCTGGCAGTCTGGCGCTTGATCATTACAGCCCTGTTCAATATTGTCCACATGGGACGCATGGATATTAGTCTTCTTAACCGCAACGTGGAAGCATTCGATCCAGGTGAGTACAGATGGTGGACAACATGGGCATCATGTCACTGCCTGGTAGATACATGTCACAGGTAGACCTGGGTATTGTATGTGCTATGGGCTACATGCAGCATATTGGATGTCTTTGACCGGCTCACAAGGAGTCAGTGAAAAATTGAGAATACTTCATGGGATGGCTGTGGCTCAGTTGGCAGAGCAGGTCATCTTTCAGCCGGTTTCAGGTTTGATCACCCATCTACCCCTGTCCAATCGTTCAAGTTTCTTTGAGCAAGACACTGACCCCCAAATTACTCCCAATCGATCGATTTGCATGGCAGCTGCCACGATTGGTGTGTGAGGGTATGTGTGTGTTACTGGGTGAACATTGCAAAATGCTTCAGGGACTGTTTAATCAGAGCTGTATGAGTGAGATCTAGATTAGATTTGAATCAGCATTATCCGACACAACATGCAAAGACATACAAGAACTTGACTGATGCAGAGCAGAAACAATACGTCATTAAAAGCATGTGACATACTGCTATTATGATGATTTTTACACATTGGGGAGAATTACACCCCCCCCCCCCCTCCCCCCAAGGCAATGTATTGTATGTCAACTGTCTCGACTATAAAACAGGTTTAACAGTCTTTAGTTTGTGTGTTGCATGTGTGCTTACAAAAACCTTCCAAAATACTGTTTTGTAGTTCAAAACAACTCAGTCATATTCTACATTTCCCCTACAATTTCACTTCTTATTATTTATTTGCATTAATAAGCACTCACTGCCTCTTTTATGCTTGTGTATGCTGTGCGCCACACATAGGCTTCAGAGGAAGCAATTTTCCATGAAAAAAAAAAAATCTACTTTTTGTGCTTCACCTATTGGCTGTGGATTTGCATGCTATCCACTTTAGCCTCCTGTCAACTCGGTAAGCTCCTATGATATCTGTATTCTGTGCAGTACATGGACTCTAATTGCACACCGCTCTCTGAAATGGCTGCAGATTCAAGACATCTGTTGTCGGGAAAAGCAGGTGGTTTCAAAAAAAGGGAAAAAAAGAAGTGTGATTGTACCTCCATTATGTGTGATTGCCTCAAAGCCAACATGGGGTGCAGCCCTATGTGTTTATTACTTTTGCCCATGAGTGATTCCTCCCTTCCTGTGTCTGTCTGCAGCCTACCGCTGTTATGCTCATTATCTGAAGATCGAGGTGAGCCAGTCCCACCCTGTGATGAAGGCCTTCTGCGGGATGCTGCTGCAGTCAGTGGGGCAGGAGAACAAATCTGGACAGAGGTCACGGGATGCTGAAGAGGGTTTGTAGCACAAAATGTATCTTCCACATCGCACACACTACAGATTTATTCACAATGTACTTCATGTAAAGTTCCTCAATAGTGCACAACTGTAGTAAAAGAAAAAAAACTAAACTATAATGCAAATAATGTCTTACCACAATACCCTCAAAGGTAAACCCCATCCTAATATATACATCAAATGCACTGTGGCATCTTTCATTTCTAAAGTGTTATTTAAAATACAATAGCAGGTCACTGTAATTCTACATAATCAGATCATAGCACAGCCTTGCACGCACCCAAATGAAAGTTCACAGATTGTCTAATCTAATAAGCCAAGTGCAAATTGAGTCTCACCCTGGAATAATTTGCAGTTCTGCTGCAGGACTTAATCATATTTGTCATAAATGAATCAGCTGTCATCATCACTCTGAACCTTCAGTCTGTCATTAGAAGACAATGTCGCTCGTTTTTGCAAATTTTTGTTATTTTTTCATATGATAAAACAGTGTATCTTTTACATACAATAAGTTACTGTGATGTAAACAAGCTGCCGCCGTGTTCACTGCCTATATGCAGTGATGCTCCTGACACAAACAGGAGGTGAATGATGGCTGCCCACACATATGCTGACACAAGTTCCATGGAGACATTAGGAGGTAAAGACATGAGGACTTGTGCACTGTTGTGGAATCTGGTTCCAGATGAGTCTGTGGAGATGCCGCTTGTTCGTGTGTATAAAACAATGCATTATCGGGATAATCTATTGTGGTGCAGAGATTACTTCTCCAGTAGCTGATTACACAGATGAGCTACACTAATTGCCTGTTACATATTCATGTTGCCCAAGGGGCTTAAGCTTTCAGTGCATAAATGGCAAGTCCAATATGCTCCCACATGCTTAGAGGATTAAAATATGATTGCTTTCTATTATTATTCTTTCTGTTGCTGGTCCTCGGTGGCCTACAAAAGAGATGTTTCCCATTTCAGCTTCAAATTATAAAAGGTTATTAATATACAACACTTTTTTTGTGTATAAATGACATACCCTCTGTGTTCTCCCGATGTTTACATGTCCTCAGGGATCCAGCTGGTCCAGCAGGAGAAAAAACTGCACAAAGTGTCCAGTGCCAGGAGGGCCCGGGGGCACTGGCAGCTCCTGTACACCCTGGTCAACAACCCTTCCCTGGTGGGCACCAGGAAACACTTCCAGCGTCAGACGGCAGAAAGCTTCGTGAATGGAAGTTTCAACCGAAGCACAAAGGAGGGGAGCAAAAAGGAGGCCGCATCCAAGGAAGAGGCCACCGCAAGCAACTGAACAGGATTGAGACGCTCATCACGCACTGGCTGACTGACTCGGTTTAGATACAGATACAAGAGGTCCAAACCTGTCTGCATTTGGTGAAATAAGTGCCTCGCAGCTCTGTGCCTTGTGTAGTCATCTTCATCAAGATTTACCTATTTGTCTGAAATTTGTGTCTTTTATTTTGCTCTCAATGTGAGACGTCTTCAGTCTGATGAGAAAGGGGTTTGTGACACTGAGTACCCACCTAAACAGTGTCATTTCACATATTCCACACATTTAGGTGTTTATTTTGGGAATATACACATTAGTACTAGATAAACCTATAGGTTAATCATGTATTTTTAGTGAAAATTAAGAAAAACCCAAACTAAACATCTGAATTTAAAATCCACTTTAGCATCATTCTGAAGAGGATATTTATTCACACACAAAGAGGAGGGGAGAGTGCATTTGACTATTTATGCTAATACAAAATTGTTTTGACACAATGGATATTTAATTTTTCCCATTGTACACATTTTGTGTAATTAACCTGTGGAATAGGAATTATCAGAAAAAATCAACTATATATATATATTTTCTGTTTTATTTCTAGCTCATTAAATGCAAAAAACCACTTGCTGCTTCCAGCATTTCTTCTTGTTTTGTCTTCTCTGGTTTCTCTTTTTCGCCAGTATTTCAACGTCTGGAGGTACATTTACACTGGAAATGCAGAGTTTTGAGGAAGGAGAAGAAAAAACCCCCACTTGTGTTATGTTGTGTTGTGATCTCAAAATTAAACGGAAACAAGTGTTTTCTTTCGATGGATAAATTCTCTGATACAAGGTGTCATTTTAATAGAATATCGCAACGTCTAAACAGTATTTTCTGATTATCTAAGTAAACACAAATAATAAATGCGGCACTTTGCGTTAATGTGTTAAAACTTGCCTACATACCTTAATAATAACTAACCCTGAAAACGTGTTCGGCTCATCGTCTCCCAAATCTAATGTTCCACAACGTCTATGTTGCTTTTTGGAAGACGGGATGACTGTCCAACACATTTCAGAAATTTGATGTTTTTATAGACCAGATTTCAATTTCTGAAGGACTGTCATCTAATCATATGCCAAATAATATTGCCTTATAATTTGAAAGCAGACAATATATGCTAAACATATTTTTCTTATCACTTCAACCGAGGCAAATCCAACACTCAATATAATTTCATATGTTTTATTAATTCCACTTACATAAAATTATATCAAAAATCTTAAAAGGTCACGTGTTTTGTTTTCGTTTTACAACATTGTTCACAAAAACTCACTATATGCATCAAATTACAAGACAGTGAAGCCTCCAGGCGCTCGCTGCGCCCTTTTGTTTTAGACTCCGTTAAGACTTACCGTAGTAAAAAGAAAAGGAAAAAAAATACTTCCGATTCACATGGCTTTACATCATCACAGGTAGACAGTCACATCTACAGTCCTAAAGACTACACTAATAAAAACCTCACAAGGAAATACGTGTGACATGCCATGGACACGTTCGTTGTAAAAAGCGAGAGTACAACAAGCACCCGTTGGTTTAGGAGGTTTAAAGGCGCACATTTTTAAAGCCTTAAATTACGTGAAATAGTCGGAAAATTGACCTGTGATTTTTAGTCACGCAATACACAGCTGAAAACGTTAAAGAATAGTCCATTTTGGTCCTCAATGGGGAGCGGACAGGTCGCTGCGGCGCGCGTCCGCGCCGTGCGCCGCGTAGACGCGAGGAGGGAACAGTGCGCGCAAAAGTCGGAATAGCTATACACATCCCGGATCGTTTCACAAATATGAAATCGCTCCAAATCTGTGACTAGTTTGGCGGACAAAAGAAGCGGAGCTGTTGTGCTGAGCCCTGAGCCGGTGGTAGGTAAGGTCTTGTGCGAGCAGCCTCCTCCGCAGCTTTGCCTGGTTGAGAAAAGCGATGCTGGTCCCTGATGTCAGTTCATATCAAATGGCTTGAATTGGTATGGCACTTTTAGTTGTTTTTCTATTCTTTTAAATGCTATGTAAACTTTTAACGCCGTTTATTATTTTGGGGTTGTATCTTTTTTCTTTTTTGCCCAGTCGCGCGTTTAGTCCGGCTACAGTTTGCGCTCCTGCGTGCGCCCGTCCGACAAGAGAGGTGCTGCTTCTCTGTTTTAAGGTTGAATAAACCACACAAAACTGTGCTTGCTTTGTAAACGTATGCTCCTTAAACCGTACAGTTGACTACAGATGTCACATAAATCAAACGTCCAATCTCTGTGATCATAAGAGTTGTTGAGGTAAAATAACTAATAATGCACCTTTTTTTTTAATAAGACGCCACCGTTTTCACGTGAATCGATGTGTGTGAGTTACCTGCTTGAATGTAGGCTACTTAAAAAGGACAACTTTTTTTTTTTTTTTTTTACAATACACAGGCCAGACTGGTCGTTCGGGTCAGCGGCTTGGCTGCTTGTAGTTGCCGTTGATTTCCTCCGAGATGTTGACGGCCTCGGCTCCCAGCGGTAGTCTGTCACTGTACTCCGAGCCCACTTCGAACTCCTCCGGGTTGGTTTTGGATGAGGATCCGGGGATGGACTCGGTCACCACGCTCCCCTCAGCCTCTCCCTCGCCCTCCTCCTCCCCCTCGGCCTCCCCTTCTCCCTCCCCGGAGCCCAACTCGCTCGGGTTGAAGGTTTTTTCCGACTCCACAAAAGATGCGCGCGGGTCGAAATCTTTCATTTGCTTCTCCATCTGATCGGGATTCTGAGCCTTCATGATCAGCTTGTAGGTCTTTCCTTGATACTTGTACAGTAAATGGCAGCAGGTGGCTCCCAGCAGGGGGACAGTAGCCAGACCCAATAGGAAAATGCTGACGACCACAATGATAAGCAGGGAGGGGATCTTCTTCCTAGTTGTGAAGACTACTTGGACTTGGCAGTCCTGCCCCCCATAGGTGAGACAAAGCGTGTAATTGGTGCCAGGCTGTAAACCGTGGAAATGGTAGGCATTTTTCCCCTCCTCTATCTTGGACCACTCTACCATGGAGTGTCCATTCCCAGTGTCCACACAGAGGTAGAGTATGTCGAGGGTGGTCTTGCTGGATGACTGGTACAAACCAGCAGGTTCTTTATTGACAGTCTCCTGGTTTTCGGGTTGACTGAGGTGGAGGTTCGATTTGCTGCTGGGAAGCTGCAGCGGGTTCAGCTGCACTTTGGCCTCTGTCTCGGACACTTCTAATGCAAGAACACCAAAATCAAAAGTATACTGCTTCAGGTCATCTAAGCTCATGTTAAAGGCGTGGTTGGAGATGTATTCACTGCTGTCTCTGACGCCACACCGGCTTGCAAAAGTGGGGTCCTTAACAGCCTGTTCAGTCTTGTCACTCTTGTCTTTTGAATCATCAGGCTCACTTTTCATCTTTTCTTCAGCTTTGCCCCAGTTGATCACGTTGTTTTTAGAGGTCATTGGGTCTGAGGGCTTCTTACTGGACGGACGGATCTTGTCTATTGTTGAATGAGGAATCGAATTGCCTTCTTGTTTGTGGTTTCCTGTCAGGATCACTCTCACCCCGCTTTCAGCCTTGCCTAAGTCATTGACTGCAGAGCAGCTGTAATTACCGTTCTCCTTTTTAGTCATGACAGGAATGATAAGAGAGCCATTTCTGAAAACAAGGAATTTGTCGCTGGTCGTCTTATCATTAATGGGCTTGTCATTCATTTCTACAGTCGGGGGCAAAGGAAACACATAATTTTGATTTCCAACAGTTACCTCCCAGCTGACCTGTGGCATGGGGCTTCCCTTTGTCACGCAGTTTAAGATGACCATGACACCTTCACTGAGATCTGAATCCTCGATGTTTGGTTGAGATGTTATGGTGACCGCAGGAGCCTCGCAGTCCAGTTTAGGAATATTTGTGACCATCACACCTCTCAGGTTTTCTGGGGCTTCACACACAATTGTTGTTTGTTCAGTGACAGAAATTTTGGTCGTTGCAATCCAATCCCTCAACCACTCCAGACTGCAGGTGCAAGTGAAAGGGTTCTTAAAAATCTGAAGGTGGGACAGGGAGGAGAGCGCACTGAAGGTTCCCTGCACAATGGTGGTGAACCTGTTGTTGTTGATGCGGAGGGACCGGAGTTCTGTGAGTGTGGAAAAGGCATTCTTTGGAAGGTTCACCATTTCATTGTTGTTCATTTTCAGAAGGTTGAGCACTGTGAGGTTTTGCAGATCTTCCCATGGAAAGTTCACAATCTTGTTGTGGCTGATATCCAGGTTGCGAAGTTGATTTAGGGGGGCCAGCGAGTCTCTTTCTATTGTGACGATCTCATTGTGAGCCAGCCAGAGAGAGGTGGTCTGCGTGACGTCGATGAAGCTTTTACTTTTCAGAATTTTGATCTTGTTGGCCGAGAGGCTCACAGTGGTGACATTGGAGGGGAGGCCAACAGGTACCACCAGCAGGTCTTTGTAAGCGCATTCTGCAAAGTGGTGGGCAAATTTATCTTGGCAACTGCATTGCTCTGGACAGCACTGCACGATGCCGATCACCAAAGTCCACAAGGCAAGGAGCTGCAGGAGTCGTTTAGCCATTTTCCGCACCTGTAAGCATCAAGTAGAAGATATTAAATAACAATCACCAACCAGTTTGTTTATTTCATAAGATATCTCAGATTAACAGTGTCCATTGTGCCCATTACACTATGGCACGCATAACTTATTTGCGTCTGCTTATCCTAGTCTGCAAAACCTTAAAACGCAATGTAACCTAGTAAAAAAAAAAAAAATGAAGGGACTGAAAACAAGCTGATTGAAATCGGACTCAATTGACGACACAAAAGAAGAAAAAAAATCAAAGGCAAAGTTGACATTGGACAATTTTAATCCAAAAACCAAAAATGTTATAGGAATATAGTTATGAATGTCCGTCTGCTTTAAAAACGATGCCGTGAGTGATATTTGCGCAGATTTCAGGGTCCTCGACGCACTCCTGCTCTGAGCGCGTCTCACTATCCAGTCCGGACAAGCGCTGTCTGTGGTGCTGAAACCTATTTTTCTATTGTTTCATTAACTAAGCATTTTACTTTTAGTGAAAAGCAAACTGCAAATATATATTCCTTTTGTTGATTTATTTGTTTACTAAGCATTGATTACTAAACAAAAATCCTCCATTTAATCCGTTTTGAACCTTCCACATCGTAATTTGTCTTTATCTATTCTGTGATCCGGACGCTGCACAAGGTCGCTATTATTAAATCTTTAAGCATCACAAACTTCCTTGTTATGGATTGAATCTTCTTACCTGAACAGTATCAACTTGGGTTCCTGTGCCTTAATATACAATCTCGCAGTTCAAAGTCCCGTGAAACAAGTTTATTGGTGGGAAAAAGTAAAATCCTCGAACGTCGTGGGTCCGTTCACATGGCGTTTGCAGACCAGGACACCGCTGATGGACGACGGTGGAGGGATCATTTTTTTTCCCCCCGGTGAGTCGCTGTTGCAGTACCGACGGCGCGCTTCACTCTCTCGCCAGTGGGATCCACTGCGCGCTCCCGCCGCTGCGGAGCGAGAAAAGCAACCGTGAACGCGCAGCCTCTCCCATCTTTCTTTCTGCTCACTATTAAAGATACAGAAGCTCAAGGTCCTCCGCCCTCCAAGGAAATTCATAATTTAAGGATCCGATGTTTAATTTATGGCTCTGACCGAAGTCTACTCTTTGACCTGCTTGGCTGCAGGATATTGTTTTTAATTAAAGGACTCAGACAAGAGTTTGCACACACTGAGCGATTTAAAGTAACATTTCTATTAATGCTGCAACAAGCTGAGCAGAATTCAAATATGAACCCTTGCCTTATATGTAGTGTTTCTGCTATTTTTGCATTTAATCCAGTGTTTAACGCAAAGTATGTTTGTGTGTGTTACAATCTTCCGTCAATAAAGATCTTAATGAATTGCTTGTCGAATTGCACGGAACCACTGGCCTTTTTTTTTGGTCAAATGCTGCCCCCTTCTTGTGAACCTTTAGTAGTGGAACTTGCTTCGGCGAGAAACGAGAAAGAGAGAGAGAGAGAGAGAGACAGACAGACAGACAGAGAGAGAGAGAGAGAGAGAGAGAGAGAGAGAGAGAGAGAGAGAGAGAGAGAGAGAGAGAGCGCAAACTCCACACAAGGCTTGGAGGAAACTTTTCAACCAAAACAAAAAAGACCTTTACACACACACACACACCCTATTGGTGTTGGAAGAGTTGTTTTGTGTACTGATCTCGGCGAGTACCCAGTCAGGGCAATCCAAATCTCCACAAAATCGGAACCGCTATCATAAACAGTGCGTTGCATTAGTTTATTTACAGCACAGAAACAGAACTATGTCTTAAAGCTGTAAATTAGCCTCCGACGCCCATGTTTACATGCATAGCATTCTAACCCGTGAAAAGCAGTGAACATCGACAATGCTGAAGTAAATCATCATACAGTGCATCTCTAAATATTTCAGCTGTGTGTGAGTTTAAGCGCATTATCTAGAAAGAAAACAGCAATAGACAATTAAAAACAATGTTTACCATGGCTGCTCTGACAGGAAGCTCTCTCCTCGTATCTGATTGGACGATTAGGAAGAAGGCGGGCCGTTCTCTTACAAGAGTGACTGTTATTGAATGCTTCAAGGGTATGTTTGATGTTTGGTTTAAGTGTTTGACGTTAAAGTTACTTGTTAAGTTTTCTTTACTGCTCTATAAAAGAGATAGAATGTCAGATAAAACGTCTGAACATCCTTTTGGGAAGATAATTGAAGGAATATAGATTTGACTGGTATGACTTGCAGGCAACCCCAAATATGGCCTGGTTTCTTTTTCTGTGCTTTTCTATAAAGATCTTTGAAGCATAGATATCCCATTAACTTGGTATAACTGAGATCTTACATTACACACGCGCGCGCGCGCACACACACACACACACACACACACACACACACACACACACACACACACACACACACACACACACACACACACACACACACACACACACACACACACACACGCACACAAAGGTAGAGCCTTGTCTTCTAAACCCTATTATTATTAGTGTTGGAAGAGTTGTTTTATAGTTAACTGCTGCCACCTGCTGGTGATTCTGAAGCAGCGTCAACTCTGCTAAAAATCTGTTTGAAATAACTTTTAAAAGGGTCATATTATAAAGCTTTGTTCGCATTTATCTCGTTGACCGATAAGATTGTATTCAACATTTCTTCACTTTCTTCACTTCTGAGGTGTCATTCCCAGGTATGGGGATGCATATTTCTGTTGCAAAACCTTTAGAAAGTTAATTTTGCATAACATGACCCCTTTACAATATGTGCAGCATTGCAGTCGTCATATTATAAAACGAAGAAATACTCGAATTAATGTAACTGGAAATGTAGGAATAATTTCAGCTTTCATGATTTGTGGCATTGTTATGAAATACTTATTGGGATGCTTCAGTTTTCCCAGGAAAACAGAGTTATAGTTGAACTTTTAAATGTGCATTTATTCTTCAAATAGTCTTTTTAGTGCTTCAAAGGCTTTCTGGTCAGTGACATGAGCAGTAGTTTTCAAAAAAGGTAGAGTTGCCCAAATAATTAATCACAATGAGCTTTCTCTGAAAACACTGTTAGAAAGGATGGTAAATAATGGTTCATAGAAGCATGTTATCTTAAAATATAAAAAATACAACAAATCAGCAGCAGGTCCTCCGGCTCAGGCCAACTTGCACCACCACACCTATTCAAGTAAAATGACCTGACAGAAAACATATCATTTGCCAAACCTCTTTCTTTTCAGACAAGCATTAAAAACATTCCGAGTTTTGGTGCAACTTCTGTTTTTCAAGGGTGGGGTGTCACTGAACCATTTTCTTAATTTAGAAAGAAATTACTTGTGCTTGCTTTTGTTTGTCGCTGTTCCAGAGTTCCTTTTTTTTTTTTTTTTTTTTTTTAGGTTTCCTTCCTGTCACAACAGGAAAACTTTGAACTGCAAGGTCTTTTGGAGTCAAGATCTCCTCACATTATGGTGACATTAGCTTTTCAGTCACCAAGCTAGGGTCACCGTACCTGTTGGTTTTGTTTGCAGTGTGGCACCGTCCAGTATTAGGATAAAGGAAACAAGAAGAAAATCCTCTTGGGATTAAGGTCAAGTAACAGGCTATCACAAAGCAACTTCCTAGGCCATTGTTTCTGTTCTACAACTTTCCGCTTGATAAGAAAGGGGGATAGGGTAAAGATTTTGATGTGAGGCCTAAATGACCTGCTGTAAGATGATCTGACTAAGTCAGAGATGTAAACATGACCGATTTCATTTATTCATACACATTTCGGTTCAGGAGCCACACACAGCCAAATATAAGCTCGACTGGGAGGGCACAGAAAGATGAAAACTTGTAAAACTTCTGCTTTAGTTTTAGTGCTGAAAATGCATTTTAATCATGCTCATATATAATTTACACAATGTCTAATGAAGAACCTGAAGGAGCAATAATATGAGATGAATGACAATGTATGTTTATATACAATACCTGTTTATCTGGACAGTGTTAGGATGAGGCTTTAAAATGTGGTTTATGTTGTAACTGCAACTCTAACTTGATCAGTCAGGTTACTGTCCGTTCTGTCTCCTGTCTCACAGGGCTAAACACACATTCCATCTAAATGAATGCCTTCAGCTTTAAGTGTGTGACTGTCTGTGTTTGTCTGGCAATAAACAGAATAGACTCAGACTATCCAGGGTGGATCCTGCTTCATTTTCTATGGAGCTATGGTTGAAACTTTGCCATATCATCCCACAAGCTGCAATAAATGGTTGTTGGTCAATCCTATTTTTCATGCTTATTTTATTGCTTTTCCAAATATATATATATAATTTTAATTTTTCTCTCATTTATTTTGGTGTCAATTTAAGCTGGACACAGACTTTTAATTTCGATACACAGGGAGGTTCTGGAATGACTCTTTCCCAACAAATCATTGAAAAACCAAATAAAAAAAACACACTTTAGAGCCCCACCCAAACGATGCCTCATCCCAGCAGCCAACTGCAGAGGCCATGAAGACACTTGACCTCAGGAAACACTTAGCACTGAGATCAGGTGTTCCGTCATCTCTAGCTCAAGCCAGAGACTTAATAACCTTCATTAAAAGTGACCCGAGGCAAACATCAAGACACGAGTCTACAACGCAGCCTCAAACAGGAAGGGGTGCTGACTCTGCCATCCATAAAATGCTTGTTTTTGTTGGCGAGCACAACAGCTGACAATGGTTTGTGGTCTTCGATGGATCAAAGAAGCAAAGAGGGGATTCCTCACAATGTTTGCCCTTTCGTGTAATTTTTTTGGCAATAAGCTTTCTTTTGAAGTAAGAATGACTAATGTGCTCACAAAATCCAAAAGAAGCAGGGTTTGGTTACTAAATATGGATGCCACCACGCAATGTTATTGTGCTTCGACATATATGTAAATAAAGGCACAGCAGAGTTTCCAGCCACAACTAATGTGATTCATAGACTCTCAGTAGATGTTGTTTACGTTCAGTCTTTCTTTGAAGCATTAAACTGGAATCAGATAATCTGAAAGATAAGATGCAAAAATTCCAGGAAGGCCAGCCAAATAATCCTTTTTCTCCCATTCCGCCAGGACAAGATATGCAGTCCCGTCTTCATTATTAGGAGTGTTGAGACTTTAGATCCAGGAATAAGACAGATTAAAATAAAGATCTTTGCAATTTTCTTTACTGTTGATTGCCGCTCACTTACTGGAATTCAGTCCAATTAGGAATTTCCTTCTAAAACTGACACATTGCTTCAACAAAAGATATTATATATATATTAATGTGGGTTTGTTAGAGGTAGTTCATATGTAATGAAATGTTCATCTTAATTTTGCAAATAACCCCAAAATATCACAAATACAAATAATAACATTATTTATTCATATTCTTTGCACAGCATAACTCTTTTAAATAAGAACATATATTGCTTGAATGTACAAAACTCTCTAGCATGAAACAACACAGTATCGTACCCAAAATACAAATTACAAAATAAATATATCTTTCTCTGTAGTTTTCAAAAATCTAAAGAATAGCATTGAGACTATAAAACTTTTGAAAGAAAGAATAGCATTTTCAGTCTCTTACAAATACAAATAAAAGGCACAAATGATGAATTCATTACATTCAGAGAGTTTCTAACACAATCCTAAATAATTTAACTTTGGTTGCTATGTTAGCTAAGTTGAGAAATGTGAGCTGGGAAAGATTGCAGCTCATGCAACAGTAATTTGGGTAAAACAGCCTAAAAACGTGGACGTATGCATCCAAGAGCATTCTATTGCTTTTCTTGGTGAAAGTGAACAACCTAAATATTGTTACTTTCACTCATACAGTGTTATACTTTAGCGTTCATTAATTACTCCAGTGTTGGATTAAATGGCTACTTTTAAATGATGGTTACATGGTCTTTCTTTTTATATAAATAACTGTTAAAAAGTAGCTCCTTTAAAACATCACTGCCAGATGTGCAAAGTCAGAACTACCTGAAATCACCTCTAACATCAGAGTCAAAAGTTGAGTAGAACATTTCCAGTGTTAATAGTTTTGAGTCCAGTTTGATTTGAACCGTCAGCTTCACATCATCTGATCTGTCGCTTAATGTTTCAATTGCAAATCTTGCGAATGCTGACATGCACATGACTGTTATTGGCTGGTGTGAACGGGGAAGGAAAACACAGAGAATGTCCATTGCTGCCCCCGCCCTTCCCTTATGTCATCAGGGTGTATAAGTAGAAAAAAAAGAGGAAATTTACACAGGAATGTAACCCTTTTTCTTCTTGTTTAAAACTGGAAGCTGGCCTCCAAACAAACAGTTCACATACCAACACTGCTGCCATCAAGTACACCCTGACCGGAAGCAATTCCTCTCAACCTCCTTTAATTTGAAAGGAGTGCATTGTTCCAGGGATGTGGTTACACACCGTCTGAAACCTCAGAATAAGTCTTGCTCCTTCCCTCTCTTTCATTGTCTTAAAAAAAGAAACACAGCAGCCACTCAGTTAAGTACTGCATCACTCCATGCAGAATGCTCTTTGCTCATCAGCTGATCCAAATCTAACCTACCGGTACTTAGAACACTCTCTGCCATGCTGCTCTCGACCTTCATCAGCTCATTTTCTTTCGGGGTTTAAAATAAACCAACGTGGCTGTGGAGCGTTTCTAAACTATTCTGCCAAACACAGCTGTGTTACCCGAAGCACAAACACAGCAGGGTTGTTCCTGTTGCAATTGTTCAGCTGGAAGTGGATTCCCTTCAGTAGTGCCTCCGGCCCGGCCTGGTTACCAAAGGCAAAGACAAAAGACCAGAGAGAACTTGTGCTATGACTGCATGAAGCTTAAGGTTTCAAACAAAAGAGTAGATTGAAAGAGAAAGTCATGTGAATTTAAAATGATTAGTGCAGACTCTTATTTGATGATCTCCAACACAGCCTCAGCCAGAAGTGTGATCCAGGCAATCCGGGGAACAAGAGCTGACGCATCACTCCTTTCAAAAGGAGGATTTTGTTCAATAAGCTGATATTCATTTATCACTTTTCTGTATTCTCTCTCAATAGAAACACACTTGTAGTCGCCGTAGTTCTCCTGCGCCATGGAAGGAATGAGGTGCAGGCAATTGGACAGCATCTGCAGACAGGGGCTGCTGCCGCCGCTGTGCTCCCAGGTGTACATGGCGTGGTAAGAGTCTATGGGACAGGACAGATAGAACGGGACGTTCTTGGGGACTGAATGCACCGTCCTCGAATTCAGGGGCCGTGGTGACACCGTTTCCCGTTTGCTTCGGTTCATGGACTTCACTGCTAAAAACAAACAAACGAGTAATCAAACGGGATGAACCATAAATAAATGTGTACATGATTTAGTAGTAGTTACCTTGTCTTGAGCACACACTTATTCCACCGTTCTTAATGTTCTGAATGGAGCCACTGTGAACAAAAATCAAGGCAATGTGAGCCTGCGTCAGTTTGCCAATCAAAAGACGTCAAGAAACGTGCGCGACTCGTGGAAGCTCGTCACACTCACACGACAGTCGGGGTGCATCCAGATGCAGTCCAGGCGCAGTAAGGGTCCCGAGCCAGAACACAGTCTGCACAGGAGCTGTTGTACTCCTGACACCTCTGGAGGTCCACAGTAGAGATTTTCTCCGAAAAACCTACAACTAGCTTTTTCTGAAACATTGATAATTAATTAATTCATATCTTACTGCGCAAGAACCCAACAATATAGAACAACAATATAGTATATTTACAAAGACCAATGTATTTGGTCTGTACCTTCTGAGAGTCAAGCTTCATCACTTGTATGGTTGACGTGTTGGACAGCTGCGTTTGAGAGATGATGAAAGGTTCCGATCCAGCCTCCAAGACTTTGTGGATTTTTCCAGAGTCTGAAAAGCAAGTTGTTGTTTCAGGAGCGATACTGCTGATTTTATATTTCACGTATATATGCCTAACCCACCCAGACGCCACAGACAATAACTGATTACATGGCAATTCAGCAGAAGGACAAAGTTGGTGCGAATATGAAAACCTGAGCCTGTGCTGACCTGTGTAGACTTTGCTTGAGAGCGACATACCTGTGGCCAGAAACAGCACATTGTACATGTTCTGGTCTGCGGCCTGGACTCGGTCCACAACGATCTTGGTGTAGTTGTTGCTGCTTATGTAGAATGGGGCTGTATAATGCAGAGAGTGAACCCAGTCCGTCATCTCAGGGTAATCCTTCACGATGTCGATGGTGGCCCGTGGCAGACTCCTGCTGTTGCTCACGCACTGTAAAACACACAGACACAAAGTTTACTTTGCTTAGGAGCAGTGTGTAATCTGTGAGCGCGGGTCATTCAGGTTAAGGTATACAAAACTGACAGGAAACCAGTTTCTTAAGGCAGTAAGTTCCAAAGTGAACTCACTGGGCCCCTTGGAGGCGGACAACGCCACACTCCCGAGGGGGGTGGGTCATAGGGGTGACCCTACAAGGTTTTGCCTTATTTGACGTTGCTAAAATAGTAAAGGAAACAATTGATTTTTTTGTTTTACGACAATGAAAGGAAACTCTGTTCATAATACATTCAGGATCCCCTTTTAGCTCCATGACAACATGGTAAAATTCAAACAGGCCCTTTCACAATAACTACAATAGCGAGATGGAAACAATTAACGTGTTGAAGCGATGCACAGAAACGTTTTCCGTGCTTCCACTGATTTGTGTAACATGTGTTTATTTGAGCCCTAAATTACACTGAGACACGTGACATACATTGGCAACAGTAAGTGACCACTCAAATAGAACTACCAAAATAAAACCAGCAGAGGAAGTTCTGTCTCTGCAAAGCTGCATAGCAACAGAACAAGTCCTTACTGTTCCTGGCCTCGGCTGAGGGACGTCGTTGTCATAGCCCTTGAAAGTTGAATTCTCAAATACGTCTTCAATCATTCCTATTGAGTAGACGCAAACAGCTGTGGAGTTCCTGGCAAAAACAAGAAAACTGAGGTTATCATGGAAATCATGATTAGTGCAGATTTGTAAAAGTCAGAGTTAAACATGGGCGTGATGTGAGGCTGCTGGACAAACATTATTGATGGTGGATTTGTCTCAACAGTATTACACATAGGGAGGATAACTATGATGTCAGTGTGTGTTACTTGTGGTGATGCTATGATGCTGAAATAGAGTAGAGCAAGTAAAAGTGTCTAACCAGCTGCTTGTGAATAGTGCATAGACTTTTGTGTCATGCCAGTTCTCGGCGTGCATAACATAGATGTCTTGAAGACGGGTGAAGTAGAGCGACTCGTCAGGAAAGCCACAGACAAGCCGAGCCTTGAGAAAAGATGTCCACATGTTTTGGAAGAATCTCTTTGATCCACCTTCG
Organism: Blennius ocellaris; assembly: GCF_963422515.1. Lineage (NCBI taxonomy): Eukaryota > Metazoa > Chordata > Actinopteri > Blenniiformes > Blenniidae > Blennius > Blennius ocellaris. Next base: position 20,279,863 of record NC_137660.1, on the reverse strand, counting down.
TCGACCTGCAAAATCAGACAAACAAAGTACGTCAAGGAGACTTTTCTCGAAATGCACCCATGAATCAATTATTATGACTGACAGGATATATAAAGCGACGTTTGTCTCCGTCGGTCTCCTTCCCCATTTTGCATGTCGCGCTTTGCACAGACATGACGTCATCAAAAGCAGAAGTGACTTAAACGAAGCATCGAGTCAGAGAATTTTGCCTCGAGACATTTTAGTAATCGAATTACTCGAATAAACTCGGGGAATCGTTTTAGCCCGAGTTTGGATACTAAACACCTGATCGCTTTTGAGTCAAGTTTGGGTTTAAACAGGTGCAAAACAGGGAGGTTCAAAATACTTTTTCCACCACAAGTACAGCATCTGGAGTTATGAATCCAAAAAGATAAAGGCTAATGGGTAGAATAGAATAGAATAGAATAGAATGAGTATTCCCAGAGGGAAGTTCTCACATTAGGAGGGGCAACATCCTGCAGCAGATGGTTACATGACTAGATTAACTCAATACGTCAATGATGTGTAAACCTGTCATTTCCTGCTATTGCACTCATAAAGCAACTCGGTTAGTCACTCTGCACACACCCTATCAAAATTAACCGCCATTAAACTGGGAATGAAGGCTGATGTAACCATTGTAGCTACGCCACCATCAAATGGCACTGGCTTCAGAGATGGTGTCATTTTGCTTTGGGTTTATTTCTCTGGTAGATTAAGGAGGATTGTTGTAAGAAAAACAGAAAATGTTCTTTTGAAAATATTGAATCATTCATCAGTTGTGATGTCGAGTAGAAACTAGACATGAATAAAAAGTGAAGGCAAACATAATACACGAATATAGATATTTTCTCTAAACGAATAACTGACTAAAGCAAAAATAGAATTAAACTCATATCAATGACGTTGCTTGTATGTTTATTGACACAACATATAATCAGTTCTTTTTATGTATATTTTTATTTATACCTAATGCATATTCAACTTTTAAAAAAACCTACATATTAGATATTTTGCCCTGTATACTGCATAGATGTGTTGCTCTACGTGTGTGAAAATAGAAACTGCATGTTCATCTCTAATTTAAATTCAGTGATTCATGAAGTAATTTATGAAGCCGTTTATGTTTACAGGAACTAAACCGATGCCATGCAGTGACAGTAGCTCAAATAAACGGTGACATACTACTCTATAACAAGACAAATGTTCTTATTAGGATTAATGGAGTAGACTTTATAGCTTGGCTCCAACAGTTTTTATAGTTCTATTATTTTTATACATTGCCTTGTTTTTGTGTTTCTTGGATTTCCTCATATTTTGTGATGGCCGATGTTACAGGCCCTCTCTGTGCTCAGTGCTTTTGTTCTGCCCTTGTTTGCCCTTCCACCCACCTGCCCTGCTTGGCTGGCTGCCCATCTCTGTTTGCCCATACTCCTCATGTTTCTCACCTCAGGATTTGTATTTCCCGTTTAACAGAGCTCCTCTCTTTTGATCGTCAGTGATATAAACAGGTTGGATCGTCAGTTTCTATCGTACCTTACAAACTCTCCCAACACGAGATATCCAGGGGTCGGCCTCCAGGCTTGGGTCTGAGTTCTTTTCCCGGAAAAAGATGTAAATTTTGTCATTGTCAGGATCATCCTTTCGTTTTACCCAGGATGCTGAGATAAATGTGGGTTCTGTGGGAGAAAAAAAAAAGACTTGTTTTTAGTAAAGCATCCCACTGTTTGAGTTACAGCATGGAAATGGGAGGCAGCAGACAAGAAGTTGGAACAGTCAAACAAAGCCAAAGATAAACACAAATTTCCAAGAGATGGACAAGTCAATGTTATTGAATGATTAGAGCTAATGTTGCTGTTGGTCTTCACTACATTTCTTAATAGAAAAGATACCTTCTGTCACGTAAAGTAAAAAAAATAAATCAGACAAAAAAATATTTTTTGAAGAAAATGACACTACTGTATCGTTTCCATGTAAATAATACATCACCCTTGCAACTCTCCTTTCATGCGAATGATTTTATATGTAGCCACATCACAATACTAATGGACTTAATGCGAGATAGTCATCATGCATTATTTAACTGGAGTCATTCACTCACCTGAGACCCAGCTGTCGTACATCCAGACATTTGTCCGGCCGCCTGCTTTTCTTCTGAACTGTAATGAACTTCCATCTGCATCCAAAGGTGCCGCTGCATATAGATCTCCCTCTAAAAATAACCAGGACACATCACATTAGAGAAGTGAAGATATTCAATTATGTAGTACATTTTTGTGTAAATGCTTCCACCTGGCAACTCTGTTATTATGCAGGTCTGCATGCATTTTTTAAACCAAGTGTAAAGCAAGAACCCGTGTTTACCGACATACCTACTGAGAGCGATAGGTAGTTCTGAGTGTGGACAAATGGAGAGATGCCAGTCCCCTCATAACTCCGCATTATTTCATGAGTCTCATTTTGCACTGAAGGAAACTGCAGAATGACAGAAAAGTAACATGTAAAATGGTAAAAGCCCGAGACACGGAGCAATTCAAGTTTAATTAGAAGCACGAGCACCAGACACTTTAATCAACTTTGCAGCGCTGCAGCCAGTAAAGTTAGCTGGCCACAAACCCCCCCCCCCCCCCAAAAAAAAACACCAATATGTTACACAGATGTGACTGTACACATGACATTCAGTGTTGCTTGCGAGCACTCACAAGTTTCCAGCACTGGGGTCTGTGTCCATTCGTCCCACAGACAAATAAGCTGTCCTGAAACTTCTCAATGACAGTGACGACGTTTTCACAGGAGTTCTACAATACAGAGAGCACAAACCAGAGACATATGTTTGGATGATAATTCACTATTTAGCACTTTATGATTGGTGTACTTTAATTTAAAGCAACTGACCTCTTCACACTGCTGTTGCCCTGTTGTTCTCAGAGGGAATTTCTGCAAAAAATACAATTTGGAAGAGAAAGACAAAACTTGAGTTTCAGGCCAGAACAGAATTCCATTTTCCAAGAAGAAAAGAGAAAGAAAGTCAACACGTTTCGACTTTTAGCATAACAGTGATTAGAAGGGGTTGTGAAAACTGTGGTACAATGACTAAATTGATGAGTTGATTCAAATGGTTATTGTGCCCAATGTATTTTGTACAGAAACATGAACATTTGTTTAATTTTATTACGCTATGACATACCAAAGTGATGCAAAAAAAAAAAAAAAAAAAAAAAGCTAAAATAACTGAAATCGAACTGTGCTGAAGTTTGATCTATGCATTTGTAAAGTAGCAGCGTGATCGATTGAGGACAAAAATTACAGCTTTCATAGATTTTAGGTATCGGGTTTCCTTTACTAAGATAAAGTGCTTCACTGCAATTGATGCTGCAGCACGACTCTCATCTCTTAATGAAAATAGGATCCGTCTCTCCGCCCTGTGCTCGGCAGTCCAAAACAAAATTCAGGATTAGGATTAGCAGGGCTTGTCTGACAGTGTTTTCCAGATCCTCACACACTTGAACATGTCATGTGGCATGTGTCTGTGAGGTATCTTCAGTCGCGTTTAATCAGCAGCTTGCAGGCGTATATTTGCATTTTTTGAGACGGCCATATCAGTGGGAGCTGGCAGGCAGACAGAACAGACTCCTTGAGAAACAATAGGGTCTGTGAAGGCCATCTGTTACAGTAGCATCTAATTATAACCCCAGATCAACTTCAATCTTCACAGCCCAGCTCAAAAACTGCACAGAAATCAAGCTGGGAGTACACGAAAATGAGCATAGAAGTACAGTAACCACAACGAATGGCATGGGTAGGTAGGTGGGCAAATAAATAAATAAATACATACATAAATAAATTAATGCTACAACAGAACACCCACCTCTGTGATGCTATAATCATCCACATCAAGTTTCAAGACAAAATCGGTTCCTCCAACATAAAGTTCCTTAGAGTCCTCCTGATAGAGGAACACACTGTGGTTCTGAATAGTTTGATACTCAAATGCAGCCGTGAAAATATCTGAAGGAAGAAAAAAAAAGTAACATTATCACATGGACGTGGGCGAAAATGTGTGCAAGTTTTACTGAACCACGAAAATGTCAACGTTGTGCATGGCGTCTTTTTCGAGCGATCTTAATGAATAATGGTGATGGTCGCAACAAAATAATGGTAGACTACCTGAGTCACTGTGGTGGAAATACCTTACCTTTGCTCAGAAGTCTGGGAGTATTTTTCAAACCAAGCGTCGGAGTGTCTTTTAAACCTGCACCGAGGAGGAGTTGAAATTCCGCAGCAAGCCAAATATATCCTGACAAAAATCCCTTCATTTTCGCTGTTGAGCAGCTCTGTTATCCTCCTTCTCCTTCTGATGCTCGTGTGTGCAGTGTCAAGCCAGCCCTCAGTTCGGAAAACGACGTCAAGCCAGCCCCCACTCAGTTTAGCGGTGACGTTTCAATGAACGAGGTGTCGCCTTCATTCAGATAGTTGATAAAACACAAATTGACTAATAACAACAACGAAATACATGAATTTGTCATTGATACAAACTATTAAAATAACATATTACTAAAACGTATAACTCCACGACTGCACGAGCGCAAAACATCGACGGCGCGCCTCCTTATTCCCAACGCCCGGGACGCACTCATTCGCTCTTAATAATGAAGAGGTCTTTATTACTAAGACAGTAATACTATGAAAGTAGAGGGGGAAAGCCTGCAGAGATATTCTGTGTCCTCACACTGACGAGTCGGGGAAAAGAATCGAAGAGACCCAAGAGAGAGTGCACGGTTAAATGGTCTTAAGTTAATCATCTACCTCCACCTCCCAAAAACTAAAATAGCACCTGCAAGAGAGGGCTTTAATGCGCCTTCCCCGGCTCGCTCCGTCTGACGAGAGCTGCCATGCTCCCCCGCCACCACCATCACACACACACTAGAGCAAACGCGTCATATTGGATAAATAATAATTGGCTTTCCAGTACAAGCTGGAGCCATGACAGCAAATGCACCTACAAAATTCAAGAGGAAATTTTGTGTACCTGCCTTTCGTTTGAGCTCTACGGAGCCCCCGAAGGGACATGGAGATTAAAAAAAAAAAAAGGATGAGGAAAAAAAAAAATACTATCTCGAGAACTCGCAATAACTTGCAGGAAATATAATAGATCGAATAAAATAATAAAATACACAACAGCAAACAATGATAAGTTGCATTTCTATTTATGAAGAATCATGCAGACAGAATTCGACTTTCAAAACATTGTTTATGGACCCCCAACTACCATTTCTAATATATTTTTAATGTCAAAGTCATTAGGAAGACTGACAACAACCAGAAAGTGTTAATTAACCTGAGACAAAGTGTGTGATCTGATCTGATGTGTTAACAGTTTGACTCATTCGTTTACATCGTGTTTTGTCGACTCTGCAGGTAAAGTAGCTTTAAAGGGAATGCATTTACAAGAATTCTGTCCAAATTACAATTTGACACAATATATCAAAAATATTAAACCAACCAGATTAAAAAAAAAAAAAAGAAGATCATACAACCAGATCTATGTCTCTCCTTACCTACTGTTTACTTTATGTGTATTGACTTTATCCTTCCCATATATCACGAGGCAATCCTCTCAAATTCCCCTGGCCATGGTACTGAGGACGCAGTGAATCCTTTTCAAGAGGAGGGAGGTTGCCTAAGTTGTAATCCAAGGTCTGGAGCGTCTTTATTTTTCCAAAGCAAAGGGATAAGTTTCAATGAGCCTAGGCGACTGGAGGACGGGAGACGTTATACTGTGGAGATTGGGCTGAGTACTTTGATCAATAAATGTTTGTAATGCATGCTTGTGGTCCTCTGGTCAAAAATATGTTGGTCGAGTTCCAACAGTTTGCTGGCTGAGCCTCATTGTGCAGAATTATAATGAATTTTCACATACATCATATTATTTCAGGCCTAATAAGTTTTCTAATTTTAATGTATGGTGCTGGAAACGTGACTTACAATATTCCAGTTAGTTTGAAAGTCTGCCCCAATAAAAACCTACATCAGTACCCAACCTCATAACAGGGACTTTTAGTATTTTGAGGGACATTGTAACTTTTTGTATAAAACTCATAAGAAAAAATAATTCAAAAAGTTAAGTTTCTTAGTATATTTATTGTATTTGAAAAGACTAAATACTTCAGATAAAAGCATTCTTAGAATGATATGCTCGAGAAGTGAAAACATAGCGTATTTTCCATAATATTCCAACACGATCGATAAAAATGAAACAATTAGACCCCGACTGTTTCCTTCACTTGAAAAGCAGACAAATCTGCACCATCTCTTTTTCCACTGAACCGAACAACTCCTTTCCTTGTTTTAGTGCACAGAAACAGCAACTATAGAGGGAAGGTCAACAACAAAGTGCGTCCTTGGCTATCACTGCAGTTTTGAGTTATTCAACAGTTTACATTCCAGTCAACAGAAACAGTTGGGTCTGTTTATATGCTGTAAACAATTCTATCCAACAGGTTGAAAACTGTAAATCTAGTTCACTGTAGACTATTTCATAAGAAAAATCACATTTCTCTTACACAGAAGTGAATAAGAATGTTATGTATGATTCAGATCATTGGTTTTTAAAGTGCGGGGTGGGATTTGGCTCCATTGGGAGGGACAAGAGGGCTTCAGGTGGCTGTGGAAGGACAAATTCAAATTCTTTTTGGTTTTTCATCAAGTCAAGTCATTGTGAAGAGATAAGTTGAGGATCAAACTATAAATGATTCCATTAAAAGACACACAATTTTAATTGATTGCAGGTGTGATATGGATTAATTGAAATGATGAAAAAAACTTGAGCGCAAAACTGGTGTACTAGTCACAAACTGTAAAGACTTTAGCAGATGTTTCTATTTTAAACCATGCAAAAACACAAGCAAACAATATGCATAATAATATTAACTTTACTTTTATTCAACAATGCCCCCCCTCCCCTTCCCAAGGTTTGGTCACAATTTGCAAAGTTGTAATTTTTGCAATAACAATATATTGAATACAATAAATACATGTTTTGCACAGCCATTACATAACACTATCACACTGCGTCTGCCTTAGGTTGGCATTCATTACAGTCTGGCGGCTCAGCATCATGTGAAGAAAGCAGCAATTAAGACTGATGGCTACTTTACGAGTGAGGTGGATGGATCTTGACTCTGACACTCTGAGAAGAGGCTTGGATCATATATTAGGCAACACAGGAAGCTGAGCCAGGGCACGAGCCAGGGCACGAGCCATGGGCACCTGAAAGTCCCAGATTAACTTACCCAGGCTGTAAATTGATTAACTGGATGTACTGAAGTAATTTGCTGCAAACACATGTATACTTAATAAGGTCAAAAAAGATGAACCACAGCGAAAGTGTTGAGAATCTGATTGGCTCACTCTATATTGTCTTTACATGGTGCATATTCTCTCTTGGCATCATGTAACTGTATCTGCATCTGCATAATTTGTATGTATTGCAAAATTGAATACCCCAAATCCTTGATAGAAATGTTCTATACTCCCATGTACCTCTGCATAGGAGTAAATGCTGAAGTTAGATATGTTTTATGAAAACATCTGCACAATAGATGTTTCTATTTCTTGGATAAAAATGCTGCACACGGTGCATCTAAACTTTTCCAGACTGTCTGGCTCTGCACATCAACACTGTTCAGGTGACTTGGAAACTTTTCTTGCCTTGGATTCCTCCACAAATACAGCAACATAATAGGGCGTCTTCTACCGAATTTCATGTATAAAATAAACAAATGCTGTCATCAGCAAAGAGAAACACATTGTCTCTGTTGTTTTTCCAGACAAACATGTTTAATTTTCACCTTATATTGCAGGAATAAATTCAATGGTAACTGTCTGTAGAAATCTTGTTTATCTTACCCTCTATCTTTCCCCACTCACCTCTACCTTCAATTTATTCCTTTATCTTCCCTCCTCTCTCTCCCTCTTAGTATCACGTGTGCCTCAGTGGTAAGTACTGCAAGCTTACAGGAACACTTTATGAGTTTGAGCCTTCAGTAAGTAGTTCAGGTCCTTCAGATGCAGGACCAACACGCGTAAGAACTTTTCATCCATGGGGCGTCACAACCATGAAGTCATATGCAGTGAAATGTTTTTTAAAATATATTTTGTATTTCTTATTTACATACACTGATCAGAGGCATACCTCTTGTTTTGTCTTTTATATGTGCATGCTAGAAAAACATTACATCCTGCTTCTGGCGATGTGTGTACAAAAGCTGACAGTCTTAAAGCTCTAAAATCCAGCAGTATTTTTGGATCACACATAATCTTTAGTCTTTGCAATATTTTCTTTCCTCTTTACAAACTGTTCCTCGAGAAGCACATTTATCATTGTGTGGAAACTCTGCATCACATGATTGCTTTTTGACCAGTGCTAATATTGTTGCTTCCAGTTCAGCTTCTCCCCCCCACTCTCTGGCCTATTTTATTGGAAGGGTGCCCACCTCTGAGTTTAAATGCTGATTTATGTTGTTCTATTCTTGACTTTGTGCGGGTGTGTGTGTGTGTGTGTGTGTGTGTGTGTGTGTGTGTGTGTGTGTGTGTGTGTGTGTGTGTGTGTGTGTGTGTGTGTGTGTGTGTGTGTGTGTGTGTGTGTGTGTGTGTGTGTGTGTGTGTGTGTGTGCGCGTGTGTAATGTAAGATCTCAGTTATACCAAGTTAATGGGATATCTGGTGCTTCAAAGATCTTTATAGAAAAGCACAGAAAAAGAAACCAGGCCATATTTGAGGTTGCCTGCAAGTCATACCAGTCAAATCTATATTCCTTCAATTATCTTCCCAAAAGGATGTTCAGACGTTTTATCTGACATTCTATCTCTTTTATAGAGCAGTAAAGAAAACTTAACAAGTAACTTTAACCTCAAACACTTAAACCAAACATCAAACATACCCTTGAAGCATTCAATAACAGTCAGTCTTGTAAGGGAACGGCCCGCCTTCTTCCTAATCGTCCAATCAGATACGAGGAGAGAGCAGCGCGTGACTTCCTGTCTCCGGCTTCCTGTCAGAGCAGCCATGGTAAACATTGTTTTTAATTGTCTATTGCTGTTTTCTTTCTAGATAATACGCTTAAACTCACACACAGAAGGGGCTGAAATATTTAGAGATGCACTGTATGATGATTTACTTCAGCATTGTCGATGTTCACTGCTTTTCACGGGTTAGAATGCTATGCTAGTAGCATGTAAACATAGGCGTCGGAGGCTAATTTACAGCTTTAAGACATAGTTCTGTTTCTGTGCTGTAAATAAACTAATGCAACGCACTGTTTATGATAGCGGTTCCGGTTTTGTGGAGATTTGGATTGCCCTGACTGGGTACTCGCCGAGATCAGCACATTGTCCAAAATTGTAAGTACAAACGTCCTGCACGTGATCATTCCAGCGAAGTGTTTTCATTGTGTTTAGTGTTGATGTTTATCCTCGTGTCTCCTTATTAATACAACAGTCAAGTGTCAAGATGAAACTGCTCTGTGGTCAGGTGCTGAAAGATTTGCTTGGGGAAGGTATTGATGTAAGTTGATCTGCACGCTCTGTTCCCACTGTTCGTTTTCTTCTTCTTCACACAAACACATTTATATCAGTGCTGCTTTCTTTTTTTGTTTCCAGTATGATAAAGTCACAAAACTCACCGCAGATGCAAAGTTTGGTAAGTCTCTGTATTTCTCATTCTCAATCAGAATCGTAATACTGCAAGGGCAAAAAAACTTGCACAATACACATATCATAAAATACTGGCTGAACTGTGATGAAGTATATTCCCATGCTCTGTAGATGAATACTCTGCAAATGACAGAATGTTAGATATGAAACAGTCATCATTGTTAATGTGCCCATACATATTCAGACTATATTTCCCTGTGACCAAAAGGAAACTCATCAGGTTTCCATTTACTCTCTCATAGCAAATTATGGGCTCTTAGTATAATGAAATACATTTATTTGCAGAATAAATTGGCTCCAACTATCAAATATGTATAATTGGGTGGAAGGAACAACCAAACATTTGCCTTTTAATGTATTACCATAAGAAAAGTACCTTAAAATGATTCTGAGTAAAGCAGTTTCTGAATAAATGTCCAAGGCTTTTTTTTTCACATCTGAATGTCCTGTGTAGGATTGTTTTTTGTGTGTTTTTGTCAGATGATACACTGCTGCTTCATTGATTCTTCTTACAGAAAGTGGAGATATTAAAGCGAGCATAGCAGTGCTTAGTTTCATTCTGTCCAGCGCTGCAAAGCATGATGTGGATAGTGAGTCTCTTTCCAGTGAGCTGCAACAACTTGGTTTGCCTAAAGGTTAGTTCCTCTGACTGTTTCCCACGTTTGGAATTTTTAATGTGTTACATAATGTGCTCATTATATGTGCACAGATCTATTTTGGAGCTTGTGCCTTGAGCAAGGACGGACTGCTTTTTAAACAATCAAAAAAAATTCATCTGACCTTCTAAATCTGACTAAACTCTCTTTGATATATCGGAACTGCACCTCCTTTTAATCTGAATCTAATCTTGTTGAACATGTATGTCATGTCATGTAACCGCTCATGAAAATAGAAAACCATATTTGCATAAAGAATGAAAATCCCAAAATATACCAGCGTCCAGTTTATTCATATGGTCATGAATGTTACTGCCAGAATTGCCTCAATTCAAACAAAATAAACATACAGGACTCCTCGTAAACCGCTGCTACTTTTTTGGGCCCTTTTTGTATCTTGTAATTGTTTACAAAATAAGATGCTACACAACCTTGGCTGTCAGAGTATAACACAAGGGTAACATAAGGGTGCCAGAGTACCTGACTCTGTTCACATCCACGTCCTGTTGGGATCATGTCACCAACTTCCAGGGCACTTTATTCCTTTTCAGTCAAAATAAACATGGGCTGCATGTTTGCGTTGGTTTTCTCTACTGCAGAATACATTTGGAGACAATCATTTCCTGCTGGTGTGAAATAATGGACAACCATTATATTACACCTGCCTTAAACTGTTGTACAGGAGCATGTTAAAATATGTGTCCTTGAAAATCAATATTGACTATAAACACATGATTGCTTCTTCAGAACACACCATGGGACTGTGCAAATCATATGAAGACAAACACTCTGCGCTCCAAGACAAACTGAGAGAAACAAGCCTAAGGTGTAAGTATTTCTGTCCTCTCTGCCCCCTGCTGACTGAGCGCTGAGCACGGATCCTCTAATTCTGCTCCGTAATGAATTTCAGTGAGTCGACTGGAGAATGTGTCCTGGCGCGTTGACTATACTCTGAGCTCCAGTGAGCTGAACGAGGTGAATGAGCCGGAGATTCACCTGAAACTGCAGACAAAGGGTACAGACTCACGTTCCACAAATACAACCGTCGTCACCGTCTCTGCAGACAAGTTCCGGGTCCTGCTCACTGGTCAGTTTTACACTTTAAAAGTATTTTCTCACGTAAAAAAATAAAATAAAATCTTTACACACTTTTGAAATGAGCTTGATTTGTGCTATATTAATAATCTGTATATTTGTGTTTTTACAGAGTTGAAACAAGCCCAGGCTATGATGAATGCACTATAATGAAGAATAAAGCCTGGGGAGTGAAAGGGCTGACATCAAATGAGCTCATTGAAATTGTGTTAATAAAGTTACTGAACCATACATCATATTGGGGGGGTGCGGTTGCTTTGTGTTGTGGGTGTAACCAGCCATTCATCCACTGTCTTTTCTGTTCATCCTTTAAAGTTCTGCAGAATAAAGCTGGTTTAGCTCATTGATCATTGCGAACGGCTCTGTGATTAGTCACAAGAAGAAATACTGAGAGGTTTAATCGTGTACAGTACTGTAATTAATTTTTCAGATTTTACATTCATGCATAAAGCATTTTGTTGTCTCGTTTGATTGTGTATGTTTGGGTCGTGTGTTTAGAAATAAACTGTAAAACCCTGATGAATGCCTCTCGTTTCTGCATGAATATCCCATCATGCATCGCGTTTCTCCGTAAATATTCTCCAGCTTAATATTCTTCAGCTGAAGAGTTTTGCACGACACTAAAGTTTAATGTTTGTCTGCTGTTGACAAATTATTGCACAACGCGGCTTAAAATCCCACATTTTATTAAATACATTACCCGAACCAGACGAGATCTTGAGCAGCTCGTGGATCTCGCGAGATTTCCTTCTGAAGGCGCGACACGCGGTGTGATTGTACAACTTGTTTTGTAACACGCATGTTGTGAAACCACTGGTGGTCGAGTCTTACCTGCTCAATGCAGCCGCACACTGACTCGTGCCGAGCAGAGCCCCACTGCACCGTGCTGACTCTGTGCAATTTCACTTCACGGTGATTCTTCTACCTGCTTCAGGTACGTCGTGCACTTGTGAAATGAATTAAAGTATCAATGTTCCTGTCGTTACCTTGAACTCAACATATTGCAACGCACTCAAACGTCCCTGTGCTGAGATCAGGCTATTTACTGGAGGTGTCATGAGGGATGCAGTGTTTATTTGGCTGTTGTGAATTCAGTGTATTGTAGAGTGTCATGTTATCTAAGTAAAGCTGAATAAAATGTGCTTTATTCGTTATGTGTGTGGACTGGGCCCTTATTTGGCCCTTATTTATCGTAATATAGATATTTAAGTTTATACATCTCTTATTATGGTGGGGTTATTGAAGTTTGAATCATTGAATTAAATTGAATTTTAATTACACAGGTGCAAATACAAAGCAGACATTTCTGGGCACTTTTTACATAGAAGAAGTCAATTCCACATTTAGCAAGCATAAGAAATGGACCAACATCCCTTTAACAGGAAAAACTTTGCAGAACTGGTCACAGAGGTGATGGAATTTTATCAACGAATGATCATATTTTCCAGTCTCTTAATGCATTGTGATGGGTGGGACTAAGGGTTTGGGTGGGTTAGGTAACCCTTCCCCACCCTGCCCCTGCCTGAACTTGTTCCATCACTGACGTGAACAGTTACATGTTGTAGTTATGAACATATTTTCTTATGCAATCAGTGCTTCACTCTTTGCAGTTACACCAGTTTTGCTCACCCCAGCAAAATGCCCGAGGGACCGGAGCTCCACCTGGCCAGCCAGTTCGTGAACAAAATGTGCGCTGGGGTTGTGTTCAGTGGTCCCGTCATAAAATCGGAGGTCAGCAAAAGTCCAGATGTGTCCTTCAACTGTGACGCCTATCGCATCACAGCCGCTTCCAGAGGAAAGGAGGTGAAGCTCACGTTGACGCCCATGAAGACTGACGAGCCAAAACAGAAAGTGAGGACAGGACAAGCGGATGAACCGATGGACATTGTCTTTCGCTTCGGGATGTCGGGCTTTTTCCGCTTCACGGGAGAGGATGAGCTGCCCAAGCATGCCCACCTGCGTTTTTACACCCAAGAGAAGCCGTGCAGAGTGCTGAGCTATGTGGATGCACGCAGGTTTGGCAGCTGGCAGCCCAATGGGACGTGGCAGGCGGGCAGAGGACCCTGCATCATGTTTGAGTACAAAAGCTTCAGGTTCGTAGTGCCAAGCGTCGCTTCGTCCACCCAAGCGAAACAGCAGTGTCGCTCTAACTCGTCCAAATCTTTTCACAGGGAGAATGTATTGTCCCACCTTTCTGACCGCGCTTTCGACAAGCCCATCTGTGAAGTCCTGCTCAATCAGAAGTACTTCAACGGTATCGGGAACTACTTGAGGGCTGAAATCCTTTTCAGGTGATGAACATGCACCAACAGGATAAAGACCTGTATGAGGAATACACCCGTACTGGGTTGATCTGTTAATGGTTCCTTTTAATTGTAAAGCTGTTTTAGATTAGCGAATCTCCGGACAGTAGACGGACAGTCACACACTCACATTCACATTTTTATTTAGGGTCACCAATTGCCCTCAATGTCTTTTGTCTGTGGGAGGAAACTGGCGCAACTGGCAGAGGAAGAACATGCAAACTCCAGTGAAGCACTGAAATTTTGGCACAAAGGCCACCGTGTGGCCCGAAGTAAACCTGCTGCCGTCTAAAATGATAGATTCTTTTAATAAATATTTGTTTTATCTATCAACTGCCAAGGACAGGTTGTTCCTGTAGCAACTGCTTATAGTGACAAGTTGTCTCAAATTCTTATTTAGTTGCAAATTAACTTTCTAAATAATTCAGGGTGACTACTGTGCCGCAGAAATCCCTGGCTTGTGTTAGATTGTCTTTCTTGTCCAACAATAACCCATCCATTAGATTCCACTGAAACTCCATGAAACGGCACACTAAACTAAGAAATTACCACAAAAAAAAAGCAGAAGTGTCACAATTTGAAAGGGAGTGACTTTCGTGTACCTTTTGCTGACTGGATGGGATCTCGCTGTTCCAAGAGGTCACAACTGAAGGGAGAAAGTAAAAAGACTTCAAAAAAGATTTCTGACGAAAATTGTGCGAAAATAAAAACACCCACTGCCAGGCCTCTCTGACTGGAAGGGTGGGACACAGAGTTGCAGGAATGCTCCTCCGTGGGACAAACCACAACTGCCCCTTTGTATTGTTGGCCTCTTTGAACAAACTAGTAAAACATTGTTGAAGTAAATATCTAAGCTGCGATTTTTAGTCGTGGACTGTATCACTGAGGTCTGCTCATAGTACTGATATAGCCACTAACCACTGTGCCTTTCTGCAGGAAGAAGAACATAAAATGTGCTATAATTTTACACTAAATCACTTATTAGTGGTTAGTTTAGTTTTTGTTTGAATATTTGAAAGTAGTCCCACTGATGTGGTCCAATCCAATTTCAATGAAATGCATGTCATTATAACTCGGACATATTTAGAATATTATAATAGTAGCCTGGAATTTTGTAATGTTGTTGGCTATAATGAGCCTCACTCTCCTTAATTCTCTAAAGTCTACTCCTTCTGAGGTTCTAGCTTGAAGAAAAAAATCTGTTTTAATGGGTTCAAAATTGTTATCAAAACAAACAGAACCAGTATCAACACCTCCTGAGTTTGAAGGTCAGTTTATTTCAGTTATGAACTGCCTACTAAGAAGATTTCCTGTGGGAAACACAAGTGACTCACTGAAAACAATAGACATTTTGTTTGATAAAAGAATGGGCCTAGGATACTGTATCTCTTTGTTTTAACAGATTGAATATCCCACCGTTTGTGTCTGCACGGACAGCACTGGAAGGCCTTGAGTCAGAGGATTTATGTGAAAACATGAAGCCGCCGAAGAATGAGACCACAGACATCAGGGTGACTTGGCCCAGACAGAAATACTTGTTTTTAACCAGCAACTGAATCTAACCATTGTATGACAGCATCTTTCTTCATTATTCCCAAAAAGTCTTCAGGGACGGGAAAAAAGAAAAAGGTGAAAGAGGAGACGGGTGACCTGCTCAGACTCTGTCATACAGTACCTCTGGAGGTGGTGAGCCTTGGTGGGTTTACCGCCTGCTTCGTTTCAGTTTGCGTTCATGTTAAATGAAAAGGCTTTACTCGCATGCTGAAATAATGCTGTCATATCTGGAGAAATGTCTCCACTTTACTGACACAAAGGTGATTTCTTTTGATTTATGTCATATCCACAGATATATTTAAACCATTTTCTGTTTAGTTTTAGCTTATTAATCATGAAAATCAAAAATAAAATATTAGAATATTTCACCAGATCAGTATTTGAATTTTTTTAACCATAGGTGATAATAATGGCTGAGTTGGTAGAGTGGGTTGCCTCTCAACTGGAAGGCTGTGGGTTTGATCCCCCATTTGTCCAGATGTCGGCGTGTGCTTAAGCAAGACACTGAAGTTCTGAACCCCAAATTCCATCCCAGTAGATGGACTTGTTCTATGTTTTGAAATAATTGGCACAACAAGGAACTTTAAATATTCCACTTTTTTTAGATGTACCTGTATAGACTTAAAATGATAAAACATTAAGATTTTAATTGAGATATTTATGAGTGGGTGGTTGCTGTATTTCTTTATACTAAGTTATAGACGATTGTTTATTTTTCACTTGTACCTTAAGATATAAAAGTAAGGATGTTATTGCAAAAAATTATATTTATATATAGACAAAAATTCATAGCTTATGTGCAATTAATCTATAGTGTGGATGCTTAATTGAAACTGATTGAAATTATGGGATAAAAGTACTTTTCTATTGTATTGTAGTTTTTTTTGATGCACCTGTGTTTTGTGTTTCAGGTGGAAAAGGTTATGACCCTGAGAAGTCAGATTACTCTGCCTTTCAGGCCTGGCTGCAATGTTACTACGTGGACGGCATGAAGTCAGCAAGGGACCATAATGGCAGGACTATGTGGTTCAAGGTGGGTGTGTCTCAAAATCAGGTATTTTACCCTTCAGTCAGATTAGAGTATCAATAATACCATTTTTTTTCCCAATTTCAGGGAGATCCCGGCCCTATGGCACCAAAAGGTAAATAAGTTTTCTTCATGAGGCTGAACATCTCGGCTGAATCGAACCAGACAATGTTTTTTTTTTCTTTCTTACAAGACTCAAAGTCTCCCAAGCCAAAAAAGAGGGTAAAGAAAGAAGATGACCACGATTACACAGATAAGAAAAAGGTAAGCCTGAACATGAGTGTCTTGTTTGAAAACTGGTGACTTTTGCAGCTCTGAACCTGTATTTGTGTTTGATTAGGTGGCCAAAGTTCGCTCTGAAAGCACAACAAAGATCAAACAGGAACGTGTGACCAAAACACCCAAGAAGGAAAAAAAGGATGCCGGCAGAAGGGAAAGAAAACCAACAAGGGAAAAGACTCAGCGAGTAAACACACCACAGAAAGAAGCTAAATCAGACATGCAGAGGAGAAAAAGCACCAGTACGGAGCCAACTGCAGGTCAGATCCTGACATTTTCCCCAAATAAAATATTTTTCAATCATTTGGAATTTTAACCTGGAATGTATTTGTGTCTTAGGAGTCGCTGCTTCAGCACCACAGAGGAGAAGCCTGAGACTGTCCAGATAAAACAAAGGGGACGCACCACTGTGTGGGAAGGTTTTATTCTTTTATACTGTAAAATCTTTTTAATAAAATTTCTCTCGAAAAAAAAATGTAAAAAGTGTTTGAGTTCATACAAAATAATCAGTCAATTCTTTTGTTTTGATGCACCACTTTTTAACCTCTTATTTGTTTTTGGTCGTCTCCCACGTCATCGACTCCCCTGAAACTTGGTGAAACGGCACATCACGGTATGAAATTACAAGATCAGCAGAAGTGTCACAATTTGAAAGGGAGTGAACTTCAGCGCGATCCCCTCTGGTGTGACTTGTGCTTGCTGGGTGGGGTCTCGCCGCTCCAGGAGATCACAACTGAAAACGAGTTTCACTGTTAGTAAAACAAATACAGCAAAAGAGACTTCAGGGCGAAACGATGTGGAAAATAGAAACACCCACGGCCAGGCCTCTCTGACTGGAAGCGTGGTGCGCAGTGTCGCGGCGACGCTGCCCCCATGGGACTCGTACAGACGAACCACGAGCGCCCCCGCTTTGTCCTCGGCCTGTCACGACAAGTAAAGAGTAATTGGATGGAAAGTGCACTCGAAGCACTTTCACCCAACGCTTGTTTGTAGTGTCGATACCTGTTTAACGGTCTCAAGTATGACGGCCTCAGAGCTCACAGAAAAGGCACTGAAGGGTGCCGAGTCAGAGCTGCACTGTAGAAACCTCAGAGGGAAGTTGAGGTTGTGCGCACACCGAATGACAGAAGCATCCTGGAAAGAGCCTGCACAGCAAAAATTTTAAATAAAAAAAAAATCACAGTCCACCCAATCCACATGGAGTATGCTTATACATCTAAATAAATGTTTATGTAATGTGTTGACAGCTATTTCAGCACATCAGGAGTGTGGTTAAAATGTACCTGAATGTGGCATGATTGCATATGTGAACTGATGAGTTCCCATGTCTGCAGTGACATCTGGGGCCTTGGGCGCTCTCAGCCTGAAACAAAAAGGTATTTACAGTCAGACGCAAGAAGTATTTATATCAGGTGCAGCTCAATGCATCACATTAGTGCAGGTTTATATGAATGATGGGGGGGACCTCACAGAGAAAGTGTCATGGTGTTCTCGTAAACAGAATAACCGTATTTGCAGTCGTTCAGCAGAGCAACTCCAAAGTTATGTTCCGACAGGTCGGCCCATTTGTGACCCCAAACCTGAGAAAAACAAGACAAAATAAATGCAAAGATGATGCGGGTTATTAAAAAAAAAGATACAGCAGTGTGCAAACGTGAGACATATTGAATAGAAATGCAACTCCAGCACGCAATGCAAACGAGACAACGTGATTGGTCCCAGATTTAATCGGCACAATAATCTCAATCATAAACCTACATCTGCCAAAAGTACTCGTATTCTTCACTTAACATTAGATACGTGTGTAAAAAAAAAAAAAAAAAAACGAAAAGGTGAACTTGTAGTTCTAAAATATAATGAAATAAAATGATAAAAAGGGATTTTTGACATTGATACACAATGATATTTTAATACACCTTAAATAACTAAAGTTTGAATAGTATGCATGTCTTAAACATTGTTAATGACAGATGAGAACTACATTTTCTCAAGAAAAAGGGCAATAACCTGGCCGGGTTTTTTTTTATTTTTGGAACTGTGTCACCAAGTTTCCTGGATCAATTCGCTGTCATGCTGAATCATCATCTGCAGAGGTAAAAGAAGCAACGAGACACTCTGGAAAATGTAAGGAGGAAGTAGAGGTAATTGTGTTCGACTGGAGGCAGTCCTGATATAAACATCAAGGAGTCTGCTTTGGCGTCATATTTCTGTGATCTACACCCACAGAAAGACTCGTTTCAAAAACATTCTGTGCTTTAAGAAAGAACGGATGCAGTCTTGATGGTCATGCAAAATACTAACATGTATTCCGTTTATTTACACTCCACTGTAGTAATTGGGACTTCTTATTAAGTGTGGGTGTTTTTATTGTGTAAAGCATATTACTCTTGTTTAAAGAGTGTTGGCTTTTGGGTCTGGAACTGATGCCCATCAGGATTAACACGCATCTGAAGGGACAAACCTCAAACCTGGCCCAGTCCCATGAAGTGTTTCTGTGTGTGGGTCTCTGCAGGTGACCAAACTGGATCTCATACGTCGCGTTGGGACTGCGAACTCGCACGGGAAACTCCACCTTGAGAAACTTGTGCGACTCTGCCCATTGCACCTGAAATTGGAACATGCGGCAAAAATATATTTTTTTTAATTTGCATTTATGTTTTTTGTCATTTGAGGCGCTTCAATGTTTGTGACAAACATGCTTCACTTTTCTCTAATTTAAGCTTGATGATACAAAACTAGATCCTTGGCGTGTACCTCCGTGTTGAACTTAATGTAAGGACAGGCGGCATCCATGATGATCTCCTGTGTGATGGAGCTTTTATCACTGATCCTGAGGGTGAAGCTCACGCTGCCACGCAGCCCACCGGAGGACACCACGCGGACAGGCTGCACCACCTCCTGCACCGGCTTCCTATTAAGTTACCGGTTAGCCCCATGCTATCAAACTCATGAACATAATGATGCTTTTCAAATTGTCAAAAGACTCTTATTCCACGTAAGTGTCATGAACATGGCTGAAACCTTGTCTGGAGGTGATAGTCCATCACATCCCAAGCATCCCAGTACAGAGGGACGTCATCGAATATGACGAACTGGTTCCCGTAGGAGCCGTCAGAGATGGTTTCTCTGCAACAGGGGGATGACGCAGATACAAGCGCGTCACAAACGATTTCAATATTTTATAACAACTAAGTATTTCAGTGTCACTGCTTTAATTATAATATGTGAAACGGATTGTACCTGTCATCGATTACAACAGCAACGGTGGACAATAAATAAACGTCCCATATGTGGTCTTAAAGTACCTGTTTGAACTGATTAAGTGCAGCGAGGCCAAAGTGCCGTCTTTGTTTACGACGGTCTGCAAGATCCCGTTCTCCATGAACACGGTGCCATCTGCCTGCAGCGTGATGCAACCAATCAGCCAGTTTAAATGACAACGCAACTGAACGAAATGGCCCGTTGACGTACCTGTACAGTGACGGAGACGGGCGTCGCAGGCTGTGTGGGTCGAACGGGAGAGACGCCGACGCTGGGAACGCTCACCAAAGCTGCAGGGCCACGGAGAACGCAGAGCATCAAATACCTGGACGCGTTTTCACAGGGTTACAACATGAACATTGTTAGTAATCAGACATACCAAGGCCAGGTTTCCCTTTGCCGTCTTGGATCTGGATGACTTCGCTGCGCTCCCATGGCAGGGAGTTAAATACACCGGGGGAGCTCCCGTTTGCACCCAAGACTTGGCAGGCATTCTTCAGAAGTGTAGCACCAACGCAGCGAATATCTGGGATAGGGTGGATGAACATTAGACTCCTGCATTCCTGTTTGAAATAAACATCTGCTGTGCGACAGACTTCACCTTCATAATACTTAAGTGCATCTTCCACAACCAGCTGGATGCAGCTGCCAGGTATCACATCGTGGAACTGGTTTAACAGAAGCAGCCTGAAAATTAGAAAATTGATTTTTGCTTTATATGAATAGTGAAAGCACGGTGTTTTATTATTATAATTTTTTTTTATTTTTTTTAAACAAACATAAAACCTCCAGATCTCCCGTAGCTTTTCCACAGGATACAGGAAAGTCCTGTCGCGGCACAGTGCCAAGCTGCTGGCTATCTCGACATCATGAATCAGAGCCTCACACTGGCGGTTTCCTCGTTTGATCTGGGGGAAAGAAAACAGGCAAGAGAGAAAATGAAACAAATTTCAAGAACTTGAAAGAATCAAAGTGCGTTATATAACATAAATGATCATGTAAAGCATAATTTTGAAATGAACAGAAAAATCAAAATAGTTTTGAAATTTATTTTATTTTTTTAAACAGATAATCCTCCAGAATGTCATGCATTTGTATTCAGCCACCCACGTCAACAATTTGTAGTACCACCTTTTACAGCTATAAATCTTTTGTAGCCAGTCTTTACCAGTTCTGTACATATAGAGTCTGTGATTTTTGCCCAATCTTCTTTATAAAATAGCTCAATTTCAGTTACATTAGATGAAAGATCATCTGTGAATAGCAATTTAAATTGGATTCTAACAAATGTACGTTTTGATCTAAACATTTCTATTGCAGCTCTGGCAGCTTTTGAGAGTAATAATAATAAACACACACCAGTAGGTTCCATTAATTTATAACCGAATAAAATATGTGGAAATGCATGTAAAATGAGACAGTTTATGATCGCTATCTTCATAATGTGTGTAAACAGGAGCCACTTCTGTAAGGAGTTAGAACACTTTTTTGACACATCTCATTGTACTTCGTCGTTTCTTAGTCGTTTGTGCTCAACACTCGCACAATTTAGTTTTGCCAAAATTCCCGAGAGGATTGCGATTTGAATTTTTTTTTATTGTACCTGTGCCTGTGTGGTGTACGTGCCATTGTGCAGCTCCAGGAAGAGCTCTCCAGTCCAAGTGCACAACAGGGCAGAGTCGGCGTGCAGCTGAGAGAACAGTTTGGTGGGAGTGGACATCTGGACCCTGAGGAATTACAGACAGACGTGAGTAATGTCAGCTCTGTGGTTACACCTTTGTTCTTCAGGCTGACTAAAACGTGAGTGCATACACAAGCAAGACGTCATAATGAGATCGGTAGGTTAACTCATATCCCAGAATTCAATTCACGAGCCACAGTAAAAGGCTGCTGCCCACACGGTGACACACCACTTTTTATAAACAGCGCCACACAGAGCAGGAAAAGAGGATACAAATGTGTGACTGTGCGTTTCCAGTTCATTTTGGGCTTGGTTATAATCCATGAGTGTTGTGAGGAGGACAGGAACTGACCTTGGGAGTCCATCTGTGTCCTGGACACGGCGCAGTCTGTCCAGCATCAGCTGAGTGGGGCCCCCGCCACCATCCCCGAAGCCAAACAAGGCCGCACTGTGGTTGGCGCGCCCTTTGTCTTTGTTATTCCTCACAGTTTTTAGCAGCTGTGGGCAGAGCGAATGAAGATTTTCAAGAACTATACTTCGAAGCATGTCATGCTTGCGGCGACATCAACTCACCTCTTCGACCTTGCCCTTCATTTCGTAGGAATTTCCAGGAGGGAAGTGGGTTAAAACTCTGGAGCCGTCCAGACCTTCCCAGAAGAATGTGTTGTGCTTTGGGAGAAGGTAAAATGAAACTGAAAAATTTAACTTTTCACCAATTTATGGAGCTTGCGTGTGCTGAGTACTTACAGGAAAGGTGTTGACTAAATTCCAGCTCAGCTTCTGCGTCAAAAAGCTGGAAATGCCACAGCCTTGCATTATCTGAGGAAGCTGAGATGAGTAGCCAAACGTGTCCGGAAGCCAGAACTGGAGATCGGAAAACAAGATCGTTTTGGTTTGCAAATTTTATTCATAAAAAGCTGCATAAAAGTATCTTACGATTGATAAAATGATGCAGACATGCTGAACAACTTTACCTCTTTGCAAAGCATCCCAAACTCCTTGTTAAAGAAGCTCTGGCCCTCCAGAAACTGTCGCACCATGGATTCACCTGAAGGAAGATTGCCATCCTACAAAGAGGAACGACTCATTAGCGCACCTTGATGGAGACGACATGTTAAAAAAAAAAAACAGCCCACATGGCAGAAGGAGCAACAGTGCACTTTGATAGAAAAGGTGAAATATTGTCTACAGGTTCATTTCAAGACTAGATTTACCATTTCCACCCATGTTCCTCCAACTGGAATGAACTGGCCTCTCTTCACGAAATGCTGGATCTTAGAAAAGAGTCCTGGGTACCAGCTCTTTACCCACTCAAACTGCTGTGCCTGCACCAAAAACATTTCAGAAGACTGATCAGATCTGCAGGTGCATGTCAGATCATGTGTGAGGAAGTGAGTTATACTTGTGAGCAGGTAAAGACAAACTCCGGGTTCTTCTCCATTAAATCAACCACCGTCACCCAACTTCGGCCGCATTTACGAATGGTCTCTTCATAGGGCCAGAGCCATGCTGTGGATAGAGTCCAAAATAAGAATGAATCGTACAAACATGTGTACTTTCATTAGATTTGTATTCTGAAAGGTGTTTAAAAAAAAATAAAAAATTCTGGCAACTTTCCTGTAAACTACAAGTTAAATTAGAAGAATTTATGCTCTTTTGGGTGCAAAAGGTAAGTATTGTTGTTTTTATTTATTAGATTTTTTTTAGAGTCGTCCAATTCAAATTCTGTTAAGTAACAAAATGTCTTTTAGATTTTAAAGCCTCATTACTTTGCTACGGTTTTTCACTGTTGCCCAAAACTTTTTCACATCCCTGTATATCCATTAAAAATGTTAATGTAGAAATGTTCTAGACTCAGAAAGTTCAAACAGCAATATATGTTGACATACTGGGTTTAATATCTTTCATTCTTTGTTCATATAATTGGCCCACCTCGCTTAAGTCTATAGAGTGGTAACACTATGTGAACCCAACGAGGTATACAAACAAACTTTGAACTGAACGGTGGATTACGTGACTTAAAGTTTGGACCTGAGTCGATGTGGCAGTGACCCATTGCGTGGACGGTGTGCTGGCTGTCTCCATTTCGCTGGCTGAAGAAGCTCTGAGCCAGACTGCGTGCTCCGGAGAAAGAGCTCGAATCAGAGGGCTCACAGAGGTTGACCATCTCATTGACGGTGAAGAGAGCCTGGTATCCTCGCTGCTCTCCTTCTCCAAGTTCCTGGAAAAAGAAGAGAGGCCACGATTATGGTCTACCATACTCAAAGTTCACGTGTGATGTTGTGTTTCAGGTGGCGGTACCTTAACAATGTCAACGAGCATCTCAAAATCAGTCAGTAGATCTCTCACATCCCTGTTGAATATCACCAGCTCAGCTTTCTGTACAGAAAACGTCCTGTTCGGATCTGGAGCCGCGATCATGGATCCTTGACCAGCCCCAAAAATTCCATTACAGGCCACTTCCACATAGAGCGTGACACTGAGTGACAGTGAGAAATATGAATTAGTTTAATGTCAAAGTGTTGAGTTGGCAATGCATCAACACAGTAGTGAGCTGACCTGTGGGGTTCATCCGCTTTCAGACAGTCAGACAAAATGTAACTCGTCTTTTCACCTTCTTTCGTCAGACCCTGCAAGTCAGAACTCCATCAACACTTTTAATACAACACAACACATCTTTATGAGGCACAAATAAGACTGCTGCGACTTTACTTGCACAGGCTGGCCATCTCTCCAGATCATTGCTTCGCCATCGCTTTCCCACAGAAGATGAACCTCCTTTCCTCTCCAAGACTCTGGGATTTTCAGGGTCACTTTGAACCAGCAGGTCCACCATCTTCAGAAGTCATCAAGCTTGGGTTAGTGCCAAGATCTGACCGGACAAAAGGGTGATAAAACCTGCAAATAGCACTCACGTTGGTCCAAAGGTATCGCCGACTTTATAAGGTGCAAAGTTCTGCTGAGAAGCTTTAGTGAATGGGATTCGTTTAGGAGAAACGAAGTAGACAAGAGTCTCCAGTGGACAGGAATCTCCATAAAGCCTGCAGAGAATCAATGAGGGTTTGCAAGGTAAATCAGTATTTGGTGTGACCAGTCTCTACCTTAATAAGAAGAATCACTTCCTCCCAACTTATATTGTGTGGATGCTGCCCGGGTTACAGCCACCTGTCCGTTCCGGTGACCTTAGGTTGGATAATGTTAAGATCAGGGCTCTGGGATAAGCAATCACTTCCAGGAGATAAATTATGTGAGCTTTAACCCATTGCACAATAGTAAAAAGACATTTCCTAACAGCACTCAAGCCGACAGCTGGCAGATGAAACCACGAATGCTGTCACAGTCGTATTACAGTCCGTTGTATTATGCGCTATGAACGAAAAGACAACAGCTGTTGTATCTGCAGCAGTCCTGTTGTCAGAGACGCCTTACCGTCCTCTCAGATTGCAGTCAGTGAAATAAACGTCAGAGATGAACTTCTCGGCTCTTTCAAACAGTGTGCGCCTGTTCTTCAGCACGGGCCGGTGAAACATCTCGGAAACGGCTGCAGGTTTGCAGCTTTACAGGTGCAACGCCACGAACAGTGTGCACACACAACGCACAAAACAAGACCAAACACTCAAAGCTTCATTCGAGACCCGGAAGTACATGGACGGCTGGCTGCAGTTTCAATAAGCGACCGCTTGATGGCGACACCGCTCAACGACTGGCAACAAAGTCGCTCAGGACAGAAACACATTAGTTCAGGGACGACAATCACGTCTTGAGTTGGCCAAGTTGGTAAAATAGTGCCATAATAACCTTTAAAGCTAACTTTTAAAGTTTTTTATTTGTCGTGGTGCAGAATATGCTGAATAAAAAGGTCTATATTTTCGCAAAAACCAAGTAAATACTAGACAATTTCAACATATTACCAATTTCAACAACACTTTCTGGTGCAAAATACAGTAAAATGTCCCCCAAAACTTTTTTTTCTAATGTTTTTCCATTATGTGTTTATCCATTTTTACAAACTTACCCTGACTTTGAGGCTTTGAGCTACGCCACTGATATCCCAGCCCATGTCTTAAAATGTGTGAAAAAAAAATAATGTACTAAATTTTTTATTTTTTTTAATTAATTAATTTTGTGGTATTTGGCAGGCTGGATTGGCGCCTCTTGTGTGACCGTTTTGGCCCACGGATCTAAAGTTTAACACCCCTGCTGGATGATGTTTTTTCATTAAGGTCATAAGGATCAAGTGTGTGTGCGTGTATGTTTGTGTGTGCAGTCTCATTTGAGCTCAGCTTGGCTGAACCTGTATATATCATAACCAGTGAATATTGCAACCCCAAATATTAATCTTTGTTGTTAAAGCAGACGTTCATTTTTTTAAGCACTTTTAGCAAAACCTCTTATTAACAACTGAAATTAGTTCCATTTCAAATCTTTTGTGCCACAGTGTTTGTTTCTGAACATATGTTGGGGAAGAGCCTGTCACTTCTGTAGCTTTCATTGTGCATATTTTTAATTAATTTTTTTTTACAATTTCTAATGTAATCAGAAAAGGTTGCAACCATCTTTCTGCAAGCAGCTGTTTAACTTGTGGTCTCAGTATTGTGCTATTCTTGTGAATTCCACTGAACTAGTGCACTGGTGAACCCACAGTGCAAGTTGATTTTATTTTCAGAAATTGCAGTCTATTACTATTTTGTAATTTTAAAAATTTGCAATAGTATGTAGGGGTTGGACTGAACTCTCGAGCAGGCCCATCCACTTTATTTTTGACTCCATCTTTGGATAATAATCAATGTGATTAAAATAAAATGTTCTTGCTGCCAGGTTTACTCAGCATTTTATGGTGAAAATACAACAAAATTATAGATTGTGGGTAAGAGTGTGACTGTACAAAGCGCTAAAGAAGAAAAATAGATATAATAGGTTACATATCGAAGTTGATAACTACTTTATTGATAGCTGATATTTACACTCGTTTTACATAAAGAAATAACTTTAAACAACCATTCCACAAATAATACAATCACAAAGCAGGTCAAAATGTAAAGACACGTTTTGTAAATATGGCAGAGGTGTGTAAAGAGTAGCAGCATGCAACAGACACAGAAGACATAAAGGGGATTGAAAATATGAAGAAATATACAAACATGTTTGGAAGAACACTATTGTGATGTATGCGCCTCACAATGCTCTCCTCTTCAGATAAATGCATCTTATCACAGTGTCTTTGATCATGTTTAATCAGACTGAACTATCTGAAAATTACTATTCTTAACTTCAGAAAAGGCAAGTGGGTTATCTCGGGTTTCCTCCCACAGTCCAAAACCATGTTCACTCTCACGTGCCCCTTGGTTTGAACATGACTGTGTCTCTCACTTTATTTGGCTTGCGATGGACTGTCGACCTGCCCAGAGTGAACCCTGCCTTTTTCCATAGTCAGCTGGGATTAACTCCAGAGGTACAGAAGATGGGTGGAGATGGATGGAGAGGACTTCTGAATACATGCTCAGAAAGACAAAGATTCTGGTTCTCTCAAAAGCATGTTTCCAGGTATGTGATACTGTAAGTTCAGTCTTTTCACAATTGATGGATGATCTTTTGAAATTGTGTCATCATGTAAGTGTTTTGGTATTTGGATAGACGACAAACTTTGATGTGGAAACTGACTGTGAAAATTGGCTTTTATTTGAGGAAGCACATTAGATTTGTGTTTCATTTTTCACACCGAGAAAAGGGTTGTTGAAGTTACACTCCTGCTTGCCATTTTTCATATTGACAATATAGTCCTACTTGCTGCCTCTTCCATGGACATTGGATCAAGGAAGCTGTGAATTCTTTCTATTTCATGGCAAAAGGAAAGTCTGTGATAGATAGCTGCACGTGTCGGATTTCACCGAGTGTGGGTGGCGAGCACTGGGATTCTTTTGTTCATACGACAACACTGAGTAAACTTATAAATATCGGTGCTGATCTGTGTAAGTTCAGTCAGCGAGCAGCTATTTCTTAAATTTTGTTGCTGTTTATTATGTCTAAGATTTGGAAAACAAATGGGGGAAAAAACTGCCTTTTAAAACTCAACATTTCCTGGAATAATCTCCAAAGAAATGTACCATTAAGAAAAGCAATTACAAGTAAATTCAAGGGTATCATAGTGTAATCTGCTGAAGGAGAGAAGTTGCTGCCTTTCTGAACAGATTGATAAGTTGTATTGTTCTATATTGTGATATTAATGTACAGTACATGTTTTGTGGGTTCTACTTTTTCTTGTAATTGTTTTTTTTAAAACTGGCTGCTGCCTTTGCCCTTGCAAAATAGATTCAAAACTAAATGGTGATGGAATTTATACAGTAACAAAAGCAGCAATAACTATGGCCTAAATACAAATGCTTTTGCAAAAACATGTAAAATAATGTAAATCAACATTGTATGATATGTCATAGTCAGTATGATGAAAGGTTTGAGAGAATCTTTGTGAGAATGACATGAATGAGTGACGTAATGTCTGTCCAATGGCTCACTGTACAGGCTACGCTCTCACTGGGTCCTGGGACTGCTGGGGAGTTTAGTCTTGTGATCTGAATGGCGAACCAGGGTCAAGGGTCATCCCACGTGCTGCCTGGAAACACAAAAGGCTTTTTTTTTTCTTTCTTCTCAGCATTATTCACAGCAAAGTAGCTGTGTTTGTATGCAGCTAAGCACCCATCCATTATAAAATCCATGGAGCAAATCTAACTACAGGGTTGATGAAAATGTGGCATAGCCCATCCCTCTCAGGCCATCCTGCCATCAGCGATGCCTGTCAACTCCTATCCACCTATTGTTTGGACTGTGGTTTGACTTTCTAGCATGGTGGAAAGCCCGAGGGAATGGGTGCCATGATCTGACATGACCCACGACTCTCACCAGTTAGGCTCAGAACTGACCGTCTTTGCCTGGGGGCTTTTGTTTTCGAGGTCTCCTTAAGAAACTCAGCAGATCATGTCGGACATGGGAAGGGCGATCACAGGGGGCATCTGTCCCTCCCAATCTCAAGAAGTGGTCACACAGTATAAAACGTTCAGCTCGGAGGTCTGTCGTGTTTAGCTTGCCACAACACAGCTGACTACGTCCAGGCTGCGGCTTGAGAAAAAGGAAAAAAAATAAATTAAAATGTACAATTCAAAACCTCACAGCTGCATGCACACTCGGTCATACTTAAACACTGCATGCTTCCCCGAATTGCCCAAACTGACCCCTGGGACAATTTCACACACACATTAAAAAAAAAAAAAAAAAAGCAACGTGTGGTAGAAAGGGGAAACGTTTTCCAGGCGTTCTTGAGCTTTGAATCAAATCCAGATCAAGAAGCTAAACTGTTGAGCCGTACTCTTCCCTTCCTCCAGAGTTGTATCCTGCAGTTTTACTCTTGTCCTGCTCAGTAGCAGATCTGAAAAAGCAGAAGAACAATGGGGTTTTCCTTGAATGCACTCAACTTGTGATGATGAAAGGGATTTCCCTCTGACTATAGTGATGGTGTGATTTGCAGTGGATAGACAGTCTCTCTGAACAATGCATCTCTGCGTTATATTGATTTTTTTTCATGGTGAATGACCCAAAATAAATCTATCTTCATCTAACTGTACATTTTTACTGTGAAAGTCATACGAACTGACGTTTCAACATTCCCTTTACCTGGTTTTCTTTTACAGCGATTATTGCTGAGGAGAGGAAGGGATGATGAGAGAACCATTTATGAAAAACGAAGCATTTGACAACATTTAATCCCAGAAGCCGACCACCAACCCATCTCAGAGTAGACTGTCACATTGCCTTTTCATATCCATACGAGGATTATATATTATTAGCCTGAAGAAACGGAAGAAGCGACATGATAACCACCAATCAAGATCAAGCTTTACAGCACAAGTCCCCTTTGGATACAGCTTCTGAGTCTTAACAAATTAATGTCATGATTCTTCTAATCTGCATTTATGTTCGACGATGAGTCATTTATTGGAAGATATTCTCTGGAAAAAGACTTCAATATTTGTTTCTAATATCACCATGAAGTAAACAAAGGTTACAGGCTTTTTTAGATCTTGGTTTCCACCTGTGTGTTTGTTTCACCTTCATGTTCCTCGTAATAGCTTTCTCTTCAAAGAGGAAGCCATCGTTGATAATGAAACTATAACTTAGATAATAGATTTATTTCTTCTTGATCCAAAATATCAAGAAATATGATCACACAATCCTAAAGAGGCAAATATTTAGTCATTTCATACTTGCCATAATTATTAGATATTTATTATCTAATAATAAATATCTAATATTATAATTATTTAGAAGATTATTACTTTGATTTGGGGAAGCTCCTTCGTTACTAACGTATCCTCAACTACAAGTCACACAGTGACACAAACACGAGAAATTGTTTTTCCAGGGTACCCTCAGTCATATATAGAAAGCCACAATTACACCAAAGAAAGTTCATGATTCATGTTGCATGTCAAGAATGACTTCAGAGTGGCACAAATGAGTGTATACAGTACATTCCAAGAAATCCTATCCAATGGCAAAATAACCCCTATAAACTCCTTAAATCTCAGAAGTATGGTTCAATTA
Source organism: Blennius ocellaris (assembly GCF_963422515.1). NCBI lineage: Eukaryota > Metazoa > Chordata > Actinopteri > Blenniiformes > Blenniidae > Blennius > Blennius ocellaris. The sequence continues at coordinate 20,249,700 of NC_137660.1, read as the reverse complement.
AGGTTAGTCAAGCATTTTCGGGAAACACTCTCAGTCCAAATGTTTACTTTATATAAGCTATGTACAAACCTCTAGGATCAGCAACGGATTTGCTTTCTAAACCCTTCACTTCTGGTAAATACAGACATACATAGCTTTTTTGAACCAGAAAAAGTTACTCAGCGGTAATTTATGTACTGTCGTTGCCCTGTGTTCTTTTTTTTCTTTTCCTAGAACCTACCTTTTTAGCCTCAAAAGGCAGCACAGTGAAGAGACCACCAGGACAAGTCCCAGAGCAGAGGTTACTAGTATGGGAACCAGTAAACCTGCAGAGCACGACGCAAGACAAGCAGAAAGGTTTAGTGTGTGTGTGTGTGTGTGTGTGTGTGTGTGTGTGTGTGTGTGTGTGTGTGTGTGTGTGTGTGTGTGTGTGTGTGTGTGTGTGTGTGTGTGTGTGTGTGTGTTGAATTAGTAGATTATTGAGTCATTGTAAACGACAGCAATGAACCAATTCGATCTGATTAAAACAGCTTTTAAATTGGACATTATTACAAAAAGAAAACGTGCCATTAATTGGCTCAACAATAAACTGTTATTCTTTTCTCTTACTTCAGACAGTTAGTTGAGCCGACTTCAGTCAGAGTCTTGTGAGTTACATACTCGCCTGTGTTACGCCTTCGTTTAAACTGAAGCTGAAAACAACACATAGCACAAAGGACAGGAGCACAGAAATATACAAAAACAACATACCAGTGTTTATCCAAGATAGGTCATCTGAGTAGCAGAGAAGAAGAGAGACATTTTGAAAATAAATTTTACAGAGCAACAGATGGTTCGGATGTAGTACATAAAAGCTTAAGTCTAAACTGGTTTTACGGTCCACAACGAAAACAAATAAAATCACAACACTGAGACATTTTATATGACAAACTAACATCCACATGTGAGGACTTGTGTGACTCAGACAATATTCTTTTTAAGGCCACTTTTATGTCAAACTGGATCGTTGATTGGCTGTCTGCTCAACCTATCATTTAACATTATATTCATATTCACAACGAACGCCTCTCGTAACTAGTTCACGTCTAACTACATCATTTGTAAAAGTGTCACTTGCACGGAAGAACATAACTAACCCTGTAGATTCATGATAAATCTAAGAACACAGTGAGGCTTCCTCTCTGTCTTGGCATGTACAGATTCCTCTAACCTCTACTTCTGACGAAAAAGTAACTCTATGCTTTACATACTGTTCTGCATAAATATAGAAGTTAAATGTATGACAGTAAATTATACTGTCCAGTTTCTATCCATGTTGCTTCCCTGCCTTTCCCTTACAGGTTGTGACCCCACACAGAAGAAGTTTGTTCAATTAAGGGAGCATTACTGTATTGTGCATATTATTTTGTCGAGTGTGAAAAAAAAAGAATTTTTTTTTCTTTTTTTTGTCACATTTTCTTTAAGTGTTCCAGTTGTGTAAATCCTGAGCAAAATTCCACTTGGAGGAAAGACATTAACCATACATGATTTCAGTATGATGCTTTTATTGAAAACAGGATTAGTTTGCTTACTTATTGAAAATGTGAATCTGAAAAGTAAACTGTAATAGAGAACAGGGATGCTGCATACAGCGCTTAAGCTCTGGCGAATTCCTTTCGGTTTAGCTGCATCTCTATACTGTGATAGACAATAATTACTTGCTGAGCTCCACAATTACCATACTATAGAACTGAACTTGGCATCCTGCATAACACCATGAATGTCATTGTCAGTCATTTTCTGTACTTCATGTGGCTTGAAGCATACAGAGTCTCATGCACGAGACATGTGCGTTTAAGTTTAGTTTTTTTGTGTTATTTTTTCCTTTTATGCATTGAAGAGTAAGTGATGATGGCTGGTTATGTATCTGAAATGCCAACGCTAAATAACCTACAAAAGTGTTTGTGGGAAAATACGATTATGTGCACATAACTTATTTAATATCAAATACATTAAGCAAAGACGGGACTCTAGGGAAGAGTTCGAAAATCAGTCTTTCATTGGGGACACACAACGGTTGTCTGCTACAGGAACTGACAATATGAGTCTCAGCTATGTCGGGAATCCCTCTAGTCTTCCCACTCCATCGGCAAAAGCCAAGGATGTGGATAACCCTGGCTGTGCGGGTTCCTGTAAGAAGTGGCAGGAGAAAGGGCACCATAGTTCGTCTTTGCAACATTTTGCTTCATTGATGTGGACGTCTTCCTCTGCCTCATCAAGGCTTTTGTCAACGAGTGGTTCAACTCGACAGCCTCATCCGTTGGCCGTCCTCGTAGTATGTGCCTGACGGTAGGCAGAGCCAAGTCTGACTTACAGTCCAAGTAGCTCTTGAGGTTAAGCTGAGGGAAAACTGCGTCTCTGAGAGCCCGAACCAGCTGATTTTCAGTGTGGGACTGTCTGAGCTGATGGAAAACGCTCTGCTCCAGTGAGAGGTAGCACAGCGTGTCTTCAGCTGTCCCCAACTTTCCCACATAGCGGTCGGCCTGGCTTTTCTTCAACAGGGATGGATTCGGCATTTGTTGCTGGGATTTGGCCAGAGTCTCACTCTGTTGGTTCTTGTGGTTTTTTTTCTTGCCAGCATGGAGCGTCTCCGAGCCACTTGGCAGGAGATGATATAACCCTTCATCAGCCAGGTCCGCTAGGTCTCCAACCAGCAGCTGCTGAACGATATGCTTCCTCGTGAACGGAGATGTGACTGTAAGAGTGCCATGCAGTCCTCTGCCTGCATCAGACACAGAGCCAATGTTGTTAAACATCACCACAAGTGGGATACTCCGTTTGGAGTGATGGCGGCGGGCCTTCACAACCGGCATGCAGTAGCACTGTCTCTAGTCAGACAAACACTAAAAGCACAAGCCAGCGCTTAAATACCACTGATAAAGGCTAATAGCACACATTCCCCTCAGCCATGTCAAAGCATGTGCCATTAGGAAAGCATGGAACCAAAAATGACAAAAACATGCACATTGATAACACACTGCATGGGCCTTAATACCACACAGAGCGGTGGACCAGGAAACCACATAAAAGTACTTTTTTAAAGACATGCATTCCAAGCATGTTGGCGGTGTGGTTCATTTTGATGGGATCCTAAAAGATAGCCTCGATTCAAACAAGTGTGTCAATCAACTTGATAGATTATTATAGAAAACATACACGTTCAGCCACAAGCAGGTGACGCCATATAAGCCCAAAGCCAAAGTGACAGACCCATGCTGTGCCGAAGAAGAAGTGGCCACAAATCACCCAAACCTGGCTTTTTTTTTTTTTTAAAGCAGCTCAGCAGTAATGTTATAGGTGAGCGTTGCACGCAGGAGTGCAGTAAAGCTGTTTGTTTTTTTTTCATGAAGACGATACTGACCTTCCTTAAAAGATACCAGGACGACACGGCTGTCAGCAAGCTGTGGCTTCCTGTAGTTGCCATTCAGTGGCACAGGAGCTGAATCCTGAACATGGGAGGAGTACAGGGCTGTTGCTAAACTGATAAACTAAAAGGATATAAGAGCAGAAAACAGAAGCAAGTTAGACACAGAGCTTTTCAAGACATTTCGCTTCAGAGATCATGTTAATATTCAACCTGTTCAAGAATAATTACATTACTTTCAATCACCTGTTTGCGTGAAATTGTGACATGATTCCTAAACAGTGTCCACAGCACACTCGGGTAGCATGGAGGAGTCGTCAGTGACCCATCGTACCGATAATACTCATCCAGGCGCGACGGCAGCAGAGCTCTGACGTTGAAACCAGGAACCTGCACTTTTTGATCTGACAATTGAAATAAAACAAATAAATGTTGTGTTGTGGGTTTTTCTGTGCTGTTGCTTTTTTTACTTTATTCACAAAGATTTTGGATAAATGTATAAAGGTACAAGTAATTATTAAACATAAAGTCACTTTTGGCCAAGGAAATGAGCTGATGAGGAAGTGGCCAGAGTTTAACTTGAATTGCAACGTAATCAACCTTTCATTTATAAATGATCATAAACGTGACAAAACCACAAATGACATTCTGCTGAGATGTATAAAAAAATAGTTTGTTTAATTTGTATCCTGCTTCAGGCTTTCTTCAGCTCTACAGTAGAGAACCTGCTCAGCGTGGAAGAAAACATCATGACTAAATAACTTGTTACTAATGGACTACTCCCTTTCTCCCCACTGCCCACTCAAAGGAAATTCAGACGCTTTGAAATCTCTACAAATAGTCAAGTTTCGCCCCCAAGCAATTCTACCATATTCTATTTTGTTTTACACTCACCTCTGTATTTGATACCGTTGATGAATTTTAAAAACTTCTCATAAGCTGGGTTGAACTCCCCAACCTGCACAGGAAGCAAAGATTGATGGTTAACGGCTGTAGAGTGAATGGATTCGGGACCCGACAGGAATCCACACTGGCTCACCTCAATCAACACTCCCAATACTGCCAGTCCATCAGATTTGTCCACAGCCATGGACATGTTTGGGTACTTGTCTGAATTGTAATGTACTACATGCATCTGTGGAGAAAAATAAAATAAAAAGTAAAATAAATTAAACAGTGTGCTTGTGCTCGTAGATAAATCTTTATTTTTTTTCTTGTTTGTAAGTCTGTTTCCAAGTATGAATCTATTTCAGGTTTCTTTCTGACTCATTCCAATGGTTTGTGATACAAAGTCAACATATTTTGACAAGACGCTGTTTAACACTGAGTGAAGTGGAAATGATGGACAACTGCTGAAGTGACTAAAGGCACAAATATTAATTAATCAGTATTTGATCTACAAATCACATAATGAACAAAGTAATCCGTTTTAATCCAACGTCATTGCAAAAAAAAAAAAAAACACCAATGTTTGATTTCGGATATAATTAGGACTTTATGTTGAAACTGTCAGCGTTTTGCATCCACACAGGAATGTCACCAATTTCGGCCAATTGTGGTGCCATTGTGTTTCCAGACTTGGTTCTGTTTTGTGAATTGAAGTTTAAATTTGCACCATTTTGGGGAATACTTCAATTACCATCATTTACCCATCCCAAACAACATGTCATCAAGCGGCTGTGGTTGTGGAGCCTGGAAACACTTGAAAAGATGTGAGCGATCGACGTGTCCACTCAGAGACTCAGGTCAGGCCACCGCACCTTACTTGTGGCTTTGCTGCAGCTGGTGCATGGGCACATAAAAACTCTCAGGTCGTAGCCATTTCAGCATCGACACACTGTAATTCAAATGCACCAAAACTAAATAAACCAGTCTTCTTCTTTTTTTTTTCACTTGCTTCCAAACGTTTCTGAGAAATCTGTACTTTCACCAACGTGAACCGAGCAACTTACTTTCTGAAGGATGCTTACGGGGCTTTGCACGTTAAATAGCACAGACAGCCACTCCTTTCTGGAGGTGGCTGAAAACCCAAGAAAATAATAGGCTGCTACTCTAATCCTCTTAAATCCAGCAGAGGTAAGACATGCTGACATATTATCCAGTAATATACTAACGGAGTCGGCCCTATGTCTTGCCTCTGCCTTTTTGTTTGTGAACTCAACGACAAATTGCATTAAACTGATTGGTATTATTATAAATAAATAATAACAACAACAACAGTGATCGCAACAGACTTTCCTTTATAATCTGAATCAGGCGACTTTAAAAAAAAACATTTCTATATTTAAACTCTTTTTAAAAAGCATCCAAATTTACTTCACAGCTAATTACATGTCAAAATGTCAGATGCAAAATATATTTTGTCAACACTGTCAGGACTGAATATATTGTTCTCCAGTAATGATATGCTAGTGCAAATATTTTACGAGTTTCTTGTTTGAGCAGCATCAGCTCTGATGTGTGACTGTGGCTCTGATTCATTTACCAGTCATGTCACACTTAAATCACAAAGTACTTAAAAAAAATATCTGTGTGGTGCCAGGGATGCTGTCACCTGATGATGCAGAAAGACCAATGAGGTAAACCGTAGACACCTTAAAAGAATAATCCTCTAGTGCAGCCTAAAGGGACCTCATTACTCTGAAACTCAACTTTAGTCAATTATTTTGGTTTGTGCTTAAAAAAAAATGGTTTCCCTTATTTCATGCAGCCATTTCATCCAACCACTGAGTTCATTCTCTGTTAAAAGCTCCATAATTGAAAGTCAATTAATTTAGATCCAGTAGCAACTGAAGGTACACAAATACAACACTGATTTTAATTGGACACTCTCTTCATTGTTTTGAGGCAACTGCAGTGCAGTGATTGTGACAAACTGGTATAACTTCATAACAAACCCTAACAACAGTTTTAGATTTGTTTATGCCTCCAAGGACAAGTAAATGTGTCCTCAGCTCCACTGTATTCAGCCCTCTCAATTGCACTTCTTTTTGTCCTGGGAGACTCTAAGGCTGATTTTTGTCATGCTTTGTGCTTTTTAGTCAACACTTTTTTTGTCTGTGCTGCCATTTCACTGAGTACCACTGTGGCAGTGCTCAGTGATGTTAAACATAACACATCGGTTTGACCAAAGTGAGCCTGTGAGTCAGAACTATGGGCAAACCAGAACGCGAGTTACAGACAAATTCATCTCAGCAAAGGAGCAAAATCGACTTGTAAAAATCCTGTTGACTGAGAGGTCTGTCTGACGTGGAGGTGAAGACGGAGTCATTTACAGGTCCCCTGTCGCTACGCAAAAACATCCACCAACAAAATGTATTACACACACTTGATTATGGAGACATATATATCATTATGTACACACAAAAACCAGTGAGAAACACACACACACACACCCACACACACACACATATACGCAACCTTCCAAACACATACAAGTAATTTTACTACTATAATAACCCCACAATTAAAATCATTATATTATTTGGCGGTCATGTTGAACACAGCAGTACATTATAATACAGCTGCCTTCGGATGGAGAAGGGTCAAAAGAACTTGGATTCATCAAAGTTGAAATCCAATATGTGCTTTTTAAAATGAATTAATTTATTTATACATATATATTTATTCATAAATTGCAACTACAGTATATAAAACCTTTGAAATGTGTGTAATGTGCAAGATATATTTCACATTCCAAAAAATTTATTCCAAAAACGTATTACAAAAGTCATCTATCTTGGTTTACTGTAATTTTGCCTGCTCATTATTTACTATTGCAGCTCTGGGTGAAAGTCGCTGAGTTTACCTCTGCCGCATACTGCCTGCTGTCCACCGTGTGTTCGGAGCCTGTGGGCCGACTGGAGGAGCCCCAGTGGAAGTGAAGCTGAGCTGCAGTGTAACGATTGGGCAGGCCGGTCATGTGCATCATAGAGGGTAATGAAATTTGCACTGTGGAACAGAAAAAATTTAAATTACAATCTCATCACAAAAAGCAGAAGAGGCGTTACCTCAGTTCACGTCAAGATATTAACTTTATTTTAGTTGAAGAGGTCAGCATCCGCTGTCAGAGTGGTGGAGCTACATTTCAGGTACTTAGTGACGCAATGACACAGGGTGCCCTGCACATGTTCGTCAGCATCTGATGAATGCTTACACATGAAAAACCTTTGTCAGCTTTTCTCATACGTCACTCTGACGATGCCACTCAGGCTTGTGGTGTTGAGGACCCTTCAGTTGCACACACATAAGCACTTGTCTGGTATTTGCAGTATCTCTGTCGTAAATGCTTTACTTGGACAGATTTTACCGCTGGCATGCCTTCAGCTTCAAACAGATAACATGTATCAGTTCTTGCGTACAGGTTAGAGTTTTTATACTGACTGACTCACATTTTCTCAGACCAAACATGCAGGTTGTTCTTTTAGGGGAAAAGACAGTTACGATAATAAGACAGTGATTTTCAGAAGATTGCTGAGCCAGATGTAGAAGGAGCATCCTCCTATCATTTTCTTGAAGGCTGACCCAGAAATTATGTCTGTGTTTTTACGTTTGACCGTGTAGTGAATGAGTCGAGTAGATATCGCTTTGATTTAAAAAGCCTCCAGATTAGAAGGCAAACAAAAATACAACCTATTTAAGTTAAGCTACCCGGGAGGTAACGGATGAACCAACTACATCACATATTTTATTGTACACTGTGCATTTCTTTAGATATTTTCTTGACTGATACCCACCAGAGTGTCCATTATTTCCAAGTGTGAGCTGCTCGTTCGGCGACAGATTGTAGTTTTGAACCTCGATCGGACGCAAGGTTGGATCAAACCTCAGCAGGTCTGACTTGATGTCAATTGGAGACTGGAAAGCACCACCACAATAAGGGTAATTCTTGGACCAGTGGTGCTCTCCTTCTGGTCCTGGAACAACATCAGTCACATCCAATAAAACATCCTGAAGGCATATCTGGTCCTTTAAAGCAGCTTGTCATAGATGGCCTAAATGACGCTGTGCATTAGAGATCTGTTATTGTCAGAAAACTCAAATTCATGCTGAAGTGAAGTTGAGAACAACAACAACAGCAAAAAAAAACTTCTTGCCAAACAGCCATTTTGCACTGTTGCTTCAATAAAAAATTTGGGGTGGGGGGGGGCATGAGCACAGGATTGACACCCAAACTGCAAAATCTGTGTCTCTGGGTCTCATATATCTAAATGACAATTGATATTTAAAAAGAAATAGAACAAAGATACCTGTGATATGCCAAACTCTGCATATTCTCCACCAAAATACGTTTCCACATTCGGCAATATCACAGAAGTTTTGCAAAAGACCAGCAGAAATCACTGTAGTTTACACAACATTTCATGTGCAATCAAATTGAAGTATTATTATCAATGCAGACGGAGCGATGGGAGAGGCTTGTGGCTCTGCTTTTTCTGTTGCAATGAGAATGAGAACCAGGCAGTTGTTTGCACAGGGAGACAGTGAGAAGGCGGGCTTTCTCAAAATGAAAGGTTTCTGTAACGCACAAGACACTGAAAATCACCACATTTATAGATTGAGTCATGCAGTGACCTCAGCTGCATGAGGGTGTCTGTCCATAACTTGTCTGCAAAGACAGTTAGGCTCACAGGGCTTTGGGGGAAAAAAGCAAAAAGAGAAGGGAAAAAAATGGGATTGAAAAGACCACAGGGTGTTTTTTTTTTAATTACAGTAATTTAATTGTAAGTGTGAGCATTCACATAGGGGTTTTTAAACAAAATGCTACAGTAAATATGAAGTTAAGATGGTGTTTGACAGAGAATGAACCTTATTTGAGTCACAGAAGTTATCGTGTGAAATAAAAATGTGCCTCTTGTACATAACAATGAATTCATTTCTGTCACATGATGGTCACTCGTTCATCGTCTGCCTGTGATTTTTCTCAAATTCAGCAATCACTGCATGCCAGATGACCATGGTGCAGCACAGAGCCTGCCCCCAACCGGCTGTCAGACAAATGAGGATTGATTGTGTAAGACTTGCCAAAAGGCATCAAATTAAGCTGCGAAATCGCAGAAAATTTGTTTGGTGCAAGGCTCAAAGTTCACTCAAGGCAAATGTTCTCTATAATAAGGGAGAAAGTAACTCTTATGGCTACAATTAGTCACTGTACACCTCATACTTGTTGTATTTTGATGCCAGTTTCCCTTTAATAAAGAACCTTTCCCAACCTTTGGTGCTCCCGTGGCAGTCCTTGGTGGAACACACATGGCAGTGGGCAGTTCCCTAAACATGTGGCTCTTTGTGTATGAAATAAAGAATTTTTACAATGCTTTGTGTTGAATATAGTGACATATTTAAATTTACTTCAGTACGACAGCAAGGCGTGAAACTGATAATCGTAAGTAATTATTTTACTCTGTTGAATTTTGTTGTTTGCATTGTCTGAGTGGAGTGTTGAGGTGATGACGGTTTGTAACACTCTACTGTAAAGTCATCATCACAAACTCTGAGAAGACCTGCACCATGTCAATGAAACATTTTTAATGGTTGTGACCAAAAGTCAGAGTGAAAACCATCAAGCTGCAATTGTTTGTTTCCACACCTGTGATCATAAGTTTGCAGAATACATTTTTCTTAGATATTTAATAACTAGAATGATTTAGAAAAATAATAAAAAAATAAGCAATAGATTTTTGGAGAGGCAGTGACACAGCGACAAGAGGTCATGCTTTGAGCATAGATTATGTAAGAGATACTCATGGTTCAAGAAGTCCCGGCTTCGAGACCTTAAGGCTGCAGATGAAAGCAGTCAGCCACTTATGAAATGTTTTATAATTGCAGAGTCAGTAATGAACTCAACAATTACTCGAGGTGACAGGGCTGATGTCAGTACTAGCTGTCGAGTCAAAGAAGGGTCACAGGCGAGGGTTTTTTTCCCCCCTTTTGTTTTCAGATGAAGAAGCACTCTTTAAAATGAAACGTCGCGTGTCTTCATTTTGGGTAGTTTGGCAATACATAGACGACAGAGTGGAGCAGATTAAACCAGTGCAAACCAATGTTGCCATATGCCACTATATGATCGTGGGCCTAAATGCAGCTCAACCAGCTGTAAAACCGATGCCATATAGCACTATTCTTTTATATATTGTACAACTTGTATTGCCATCTTTTTGGTTGTGACATCTTAATTATTTGCACTGTGAGAGGAGATGCTATCCAATTTCATTGTACATCGTACAGTGATAATGAAGGCTATTCTATTCTATTCTACATTATACTACAAAAATGAAGAGTTGATCTCATAATTTCTCATCAATTATGAAGCAATCAGACCAATCATCAGGAACAGGTTTGGGGCGTGTTTCCTGCTGCTGTTGCTCTAAGTTTGATTTTTAAAAGCAATTTAGTTTATATTTAATGTGCTGTGTTAACATTATCTGTCTAAAAACAGATTTAAAAGTTTGTTTATGGTGTTATTTCATTGTATTTTCAAGTATATGTATAGCACCTTGTGGTGTTTTATGGAAATAAATGCACCTTGCCTCATGTGGTGCATCTTTTCTGACTCAGATATTACAGTGCAACATCAAAATCAAGTCTTACACTCAACTGGCTACTCAGTAAAGTGAATTATTAATGTGCCTGATGTGCAATACATTGTAAAATATATATTTTTTCAGACTTACCATTGTATGTCCATTTGGCACCTGAAACAAATACAAAACACCATAGTGGTATCAAATGAATGGCACAAAATAGAGCAAAATCAAAAATGAGTCAGTTATTTAGTAGTGTCAATAGAAAAGCTAATAGTGAAGGAACATAATAAAAAGTTTTGCACAGTACTGTAGTTCAATAACACTTAACCAACTAAACTGACATAAACCAGAAATGAATAGTCACCAATCGAAGTAGCAACAATTCTCCATCATGTACAAGTGTATGAAGACACCTGCTGTCAAGCATCCTTGATGGAGGTCCAGATCCTCCTTATCCACACTTAAAATGCACTGAACCTTTAAAAAATAAAAATAAAAACCTCTACATCCACATAAACTCACGCAGAAGCAATTACCTTGCAGGACGCTGAGCAGGCTGAGCTGCAGCAGGACGACGGGAATGAAGCTCGGACGGTGCATGTTGGTGTGTCAGCCCTCCCTCGGTGAAAAAGCACGAGCCTGGGAGCACCGGATCCCTCACACCGGCTTTTATGCGCGTGTTGTCAGCTCCATTGTCGCTCGGCCTGACGTCAGAGCAACAACAAAACCAGCCTCCAAGAAGTCATCTCCAGAGGGTGACATCCAAACAGCGCAGACCGCATCCCAGCCGAGCCCCCTCATTTTAGGTTTTCCACGTCCTCCCCGCACGGAGGAACGCGCGTGCTGCAGCCTGGAGAAATGCGCCACGCGTAAAAACAGACAGGTGACAACGGCACGCGCTCCCACAGAGTGGCGCAAACTTTACACTGTCACTCAACCACAAAAGAAAAAGAGCAGTGACAAACTTTTGGAGGGAGCCACTTTTCTTTCGCTTTAGTTTGGATTAAACACTGGTCTATTTCACCATGGAAAGTAGCCCAAATTCTACATTTTCTTATAGTTGGGATCAAACCCCGTTACGCACATAGTCACTGTGATGAATTACTTTTGTGTGACAGAGCAAGTAGATTTAAATAATGCTTCACAAAACCACTCACTGAGGTTTGCTCAAACTGTCCGCTTATTTAAATCTGGGCTCAAAACAGTATTACTTACTATTATCATTATTTTAATATATTACTCCTTGTAATCATTTTTTTTACTATTCTAATTAAATTTTCATTATTTTCATTTTAATTTGATTACTAGCTATTCTCCCATTTTATTGGCTTTTGGCCGTTCTGTGTTGTAATGTGAAAAAAATAAAACACTGCTGGGTGACACCCATCCATCCATCCATCCATCCATCTAATCAAGTGCATAATAGAGATTTGTTTCCCTTTTGCTCTTGCTTCTTATTTATACCAGTGATGGACAGTGTTGTTGTTGTTGTTGTTGTTGTTGTTGTTGGGTTTTTTTTATGATGACATGCAGAGCATAAATGCATTGAATAGTACACTGAAATGCAATTTAATGTAATTCAGTCAGTATTCTGCTTTCTGCTGCCATGGCTGTTTAAGCCACACATACAATACTTCTGGCCTTTTTCGGATGCTAAGATCTTGAATATGCTTTATAAATGTATATATTTATCAATACTATTTCCCAGGTTGTTTGTTCAGTTTCCAACTGAGGTTTCAGTCGACGTGACAATATGGCTGCAGTTTTTTCAGATCTAACCTCACAAAACAAGAAGATCATGTACGACTTCCTGCTCCGTGTTGTGTGAATCATTTCAATAAATAAGGCTATCCCCTCGCATTGACAGCAAACGCAGAGAAACCTTCTATTGGTGCTATCAGCATTTCTTTCGATTGATTGTGTCACCATCAAGGAACTATTGGTCTAAAGGTCAGTGGAGAGCCGCCACTTCCGCTATAGTTTACAACCGTCACTCACTCCCTTAAAGACAGCGCAAAGAGAAGCAGCAAGATGAGGCACATTCTGCTCTTGGGGATAGTTTGTTTGACTTTCCACATCAGTCAATCCGTTCCAGGTATGTGATTTTTCTTTTTTGTTCTCTTTTTAAAAGCAGTAACATTAAAACCAAAGTCCAATTTATCATGTGCAGCTTTATGCACTGCATCACAGCAGGCCTGGCTATCAGCATAGTCTGCAGTGGAAATCACGAGGCTGCTCGTCAAGCATAAAGTATTCATCAGAATAAAAATAAGTACAACAGGCAATCAATAGATTGGATGAATATATCAGTTTCAGTGTCTTGAGCAAGCCTGATTGGGTATTCTTCTTTGCTTACTTTATGTTACAACTTGCAAGTGAAACTAACTTTTTCTTTACCAGTCGCCAAAACTGAAATGATGGTGTGTACTGTGCATTTACTCTCGCAGAAACATTATTTACATTCTCTCAACAACAGTACTGAGCTGACTGGATGGATCCTTTGTTTGTTTAGCCAAAGTTTGAAACTCTGAGATCATTTCTGTCTGAGCCTGACTTATGAGCATGACGACCTGAAACTGTCGTCTTGCAACCTCAGCGAACCCACGAGCAAATAGAGAGGCACCAACGTAGAATGGTAAAGCAGGTATTTAGTTCGTCAAAATCGTAGTTTCCCTCCAAAATTAGGTGCACTTTGAGTGCAAAATAACCGTTTGAAACTACTTCCCCTCGGTGAAATGTATGAAGGGTGGGGAACAGGCCATAAATGACACTTTTTATTGGCATCATAAAAACAGGGAGTAGGTTTCTGGTGATGATGCTGGTTAAACATTAGCTTTATGATGATGATTTTTACTGAAACATATATGGTAGGGGTGTAATGATTGTCTTATGTGCACAATGAGTGATTCACAGTTTGTCCCACCAAAAAAAAAAAAAAAGAAGTTTACTTGAAAGCATAAAAATCGACTCAACTGTATGTATTTGTGTTTTCATACCACAGATTTCTGTCAATTAAAATCTGATGCAGGCGAAGGCACAGCGTTCATCTTTGCTCATTACTATGACAGTGTGACTGACCTATGCAGCCCCTTCTTTTACAAGGGTGCGAAGGGCAACGGCAACAATTTTGAAAATGAGAGAGACTGCATCAGAAACTGTTCGGCCAGAGCAGAGGAGATCTACCCAAAGGATGGTAAGAAGGATGAATGCATTTAACGACTGAGGGTTCATTCAATGAAGGACCACAAAGGCATTCTCTAAATGTTCTTCTCGACTTTCTGAGGACTTTGGAGTCTTTGGAGACCTTGGATTGGTTATGATAGAGGTTTATGGCTGAAAGGAGGCCATAAATCCTTCTTGATTAAAGCTACAAGTGAGAAAGAAACCATGAGGCCTCGGAGCCACATATTCATATTTTTTCCCCACAGCTAATTACTTTATATTCTCAGAGGCAGAAGGAAAGGCATGTCAGTGTCATTGAATCATACGCCATCAAGTGGTAAAAGAGCAGGGCTACTCAGAAACAAAGCTTGAATAAGAACTCGCCCCATGACAAAGGTTAACCAACATACAGTTTATTAGTCTTTTTTTTGTGATATTCATAATGATAATATGAGCATTATTAACATAATTACCTGTTCATTCTGCACAGCCACCAAAGCGTGTACCTTCAAAAGGGTATTAGGTGGATGTGATGGCAACTATGTGAGATACTACTATGACCCAATCCATGATAAATGCAAAAGGTTCTTGTGGACCGGATGTCTTGGAAATGGAAACCGATTTCGTGACTACGACAGCTGCAATGTCACCTGTGCTGGCATCCATGGTGAGTACATAATTCCATCACCTGCGCATGGAGACAAACATTAATGATTTATTAATAGGTAAATGCAAGTTGTTAATCTGTAATGACAACATGCCGTGCTGAAAAGATTTTCAATGTGCTGTTTTGATTCACAGAGGATGGTGACGAAAAGGAGGAAGATGAGCCGGACACCCCAATTGGTCAGTAGACACACAGTCGCCTTGATCAATAATTAAGTTGATTTACTTTACAACCCCTAATGTAAAATTCAATTAAATATGGGCAATGTAAAATGTTCATATAGTTTTCATTTATTACAAATATAATGGAGAGATCTGTGGCCTTTTGTGTTTTATCCTTTACAATTTTAACAGAGACATTTTCTGTAGGGTTCTCCTCCACAGCAAGTTGTTGCAACTTTTATGCAGAGTCCCCCTCAGCACAGTGAACTGCCTCTTGTCTGAACGGTGCTATATAAACTTGCTTTGCCTACGAACAATGTCATAAGGATACTCATTTATTTTAAAGATACTCCTGTTTATGTATCCGTGTCTGAATAAGTCCAGAATAGGTTGTTTAGCATATAGTCCATTCACACCCATGCTAACCCGCTGTTCTCCTTCAAAGCAATCATCTGTGGAGTTTTGATTGGATTGGTCGTAGCTGCAATCCTAATAACGGTGATTGTCCTGACCGTTCGCTCAAAGTAAGCCCGTTCCTCCAATTCATCTTGTTTTTCCCATACTGCTTGCCCTATAAATATTGCAATATTTGTTTTGTTTATTTGTTGTTGTTTTTTTATAGGAAAAAGAAGTCAAGCAAGTCTAAAGGGAAAAGTAGAGATGCCCAGACTGACACCCCTCTTCAGGACAGGGAGATTGAAATGGCATAGAAAATCATGTCAAAAGCGACGTCACGTCGCTTTACTGCTTTGGTTTTCGACCATATTTCTACGAGTCTTGATACAAAAACATATCATCTCTACAGGTTCTACACTGATTTTATCGCTGTAACATGTAATAGCCATTCTCCTATGCTCCATTTGCAATTTTGTGTCATCTCTACTACATGTGAAAAGTGATATTTTGAGTTGTATTTTTTTTTTTTTATTAATGTTTATATCATGCTTTCAATAAGTAATCCCAAGGAACCTTTAATTGCTCAGTATTTTCAAAGATTCAGTTGTGGTAGTTGCTGGAGTTGCAGTGGCTCCAATAGTTTCAGTGATATAATAAGAAGGGAAACAATTGTAACAATAATCCGAGAAAAAATGTTTCAGCTTTGCAACTATTAGGAGTTTCTCTTTTTTTTTACATGGACTGTACACTGAATATATTTGTCATTTTCATTGTATGTTTGGTAGAACAATCATTTATAATTTAGTAAAATATCTGTAACATTAATCACAAGTTTCAATAATTCAGAAAGATTAAGCCATCTAATTACTTTTAGGTCTAATAAACTTCCCTCGTCATATACGAGAAATATAAAAAAAACAAAGAATTGGCATTTGAGTCAAGTTGGTGTTTTAAAGAAGCAGACAAGCAGAAGCAGAACTGCAGAATTTCAATTTTACTTGCTCATCAACTCATCTGTAATTACCGGATGTGCTTTCAACAATGTGATCTCATGATAATTTCACTGCATCATCACCTGGGGATTTGCTCAAAACTGTCTGAAGTCTCATAGATGGAAGTGCCAATTCAAAACTCAACACATATTTAGACCTGTTTTGTGTCAAAAAGCCATATGCCTTCTCTGTTATTACAGTTTCCTGCTCAGCAGTTGTGAATTATTGATTTTAGTCTGATAAAACTTCAGCAGAAATTTTCAAGTGCAACCTCTTAAATTTCCCAAAAATCACCCCAGAACATGGAACGTCTTTTAATAATGCCAGAACATGTGATGTATTTGGGGTGAAAACTTTTTTCCTTAATGTTGGTTGAGCGTCAATGTCCAGTAAGTGAATCGGAAATATTTTGGAGGAGTTTCCATTTCTGCCATTCTGTTTGGATGGTGTAAATATTCTTACGTAAGATCTTTGTTACCATCTAGTGCCAAAAAATATTCCATATTGTTTTGCAGGAAAAATAGCAGAGCCTTTTTATAAATGTAATTTTGTATACTGTTTGACCTGCAGCTGAGTTGAAACAAAGCAAGGTTTTTCTGTGAATTTGTTTGATTCGCTCAATAAACAGTTTATAGGGTCTCATCAGTGTTTGTTCGGACTTGTTTCTATATTAATTTAACTTGGCTGCTCATTTTAGTTTGATCACATTGAAGAAAAAGAACTACAGGTTTGACTGAATTTCTGGATTGATGAATTGCTCAAGTACAGCTCCAACATGTGAGGCATCACCAAAGTCTGGACGACTAACTGCATTGTTTATTGGAATATTACTGGTAAGTTGAGATTAGAGGGGGCTCATGTTTTTCTCCAGGGACTGCTCAATATATGAATTCATCCACATGGCTGATTCTGGCTCACTCCTCCTGCAAATCCAACTTCTGCGACTAGTTTTCATGCTCAGAGTCGGTGCATCTGCTGACTAACAAGCAAACCAATATATGAGGCACTGGATCATTTAAAGGACTTGTTGCTGCTGTGAGACAGATTTATCATTAAGAAACCAACATTTTTTATTTTCTGACATAACTTTATGGTTATGGGTAGTTCCTATTTATATCTGACCTATCTTCAATTGTGACGGAACAGAAATACATTAGTGATATTTGTGAAGAGAATAGAATTGCTTTTCAGATGAATTACTTGATCTCAGACCTCATCGACATGCACCTTTTATAGCACCGATATGAAACATTTTCAAGCTCTCTGGTTCTCAACCTGTGGATCTTTGCTCCCATTGGGGGACCCAGAGATCACAAGGAGGGGCACAAGGCTTTGCCTACTCAAAGGTTTGCATATGTTTAAAAAATAAATAAAATAAAAAAAGAAGCAAAAACGGATAGGACCTTGAAAACTGTCCATCACTTGTATCTTAAAAGCTGCTGATTGCATAAGTTGGTGTGATTGTATGTGAAATCAAGTATTGTGCTTCAATGGTAGAGGATTCAATATTTTGAAAATAGATTGAAATATACAAAATGATGAGGCAACCAGGACATCTTAAGTTTGACATTTATCCCAATGAATTTGTGATTGCATTTGTCAGTTTATAGTTTTAGCTCTAATGACAAGAAGTCATGGTTTGATTCTAAGTGGCCTGTTTTGTAAAAGTTCAACACCATGTACTACTTCCTGCTCAGTGTTGTGTGAATACTTTTAATAAATAAGGTTATCCCCCAGCATTGATAGTAAATGCAGTATAGAAGAAACCGTCTATTGGAGCAATAAGAAAATATTGGTCTAAAGGTCAGTAGAGAGCCGCCACTTCCGCTGTAGTTTACAACCGTCACTCACTCCCTCAAAGATAGCGCAAAGAGAAGCAGCAAGATGAGGCACCTTCTGCTCTTGGGGATAGTTTTTTTGACATTCCACATTAATCAATCTGTTCCAGGTATGTGATTTTTCTTTTTTGTTAGTGGTGTTAGGGGAGTCATGGTTGTCTTACCTGCACAATCAGTAATTCACCAACAGTCTGTCTCATCAAAGTAATGTTTACTTATAAGCATGAAAATCAACTCAATTGTATGTTTCTGTTTTGTCATACCACAGATTTCTGTCTATTAGAACCTGATCCAGGCGAAGGCACAGAGTTTATCCTTGCTCATTACTATGACCATACGAATGACCGATGCACCCCTTTCCTTTACAAGGGTGCGAAGGGCAACGCCAACCGTTTTGAAAACGAGAAAGAGTGCATCAGGAACTGTTCGGCCAGAGCAGAGGAGATCTACCCAATGAATGGTACGAAGGATAAATGCAGTTAATGACTGAGGGTTCATTCAATGAAGGACCACACAAATATTATGATCAAAGCTACGAGTGAGAAAGAATCCATGAGGCCTCGGAGCCACATATTCATCTTGTTTTTTCCACAGCTAATTACTTTATATTCTCAGAGGCAGAAGGAAAGACATGTCAGTGTCATTGAGTCATACGCCATCAAGTGGTAAAAGAGCAGGGCTACTCAGAAACAAAGCTTGAATAAGAACTCACCCCATGACAAAGGTTTACCAACATATAGTTTGTTTGTCTTTTTTTGTGATATTCATGATGATAATATGAGCATTATTAACATAATTTCCTGTTCATTCTGCACAGCCACCAAAGTGTGTACCTTCAACAAGCTATCAGGTGGATGTGAAAGCAACTATTTGAGATACTACTATGACTCAGTCTATGATAAATGCAGAAGGTTCTTATGGAGTGGATGTCATGGAAATGGAAACCGATTTCGTGACTACGACAGCTGCATTGCCACCTGTGACCCCATCCATGGTGAGTACATATTTCCATCACCTGTGCATGGAGACAAACATTAATGATTTATTAATAGGTAAATGCAAGTTGTTCATCTATAATGACAATATGCCATGCTGAAAAGATTTTCAATGTGCTGTTTTGATTCACAGAGGATGGTGATGACACGGAGCCGGACATCCCGAATGGTCAGTAGACACACAGTCGCCTTGATCAATAATTAAGCTGATTTACTTTACAACCCCTAATGTAAAATTCAATTAAATATGGGCAATGTAAAATTTTCATATAGTTTTCATTTATTACAAATATAATGGAGAGATCTGTGGCCTTTTGTGTTTTATCCTTTACAATTTTAATAGAGACATTTTCTGTAGGGTTCTTCCCCCACAGCAAGTTGTTGCAACTTTTGTGCAGAGTCCCCCTCAGCACAGTGAACTGCCTCTTGTCTGAACAGTGCTATTTAAACTTGCTTAGCCTACGAACAATGTCAAAACGATACTCATTTTTTTTAAAGATACTCCTGTTTATGGATCCGTGTCTGAATAAGTCAAGAATAGGTTGTTTAGCATATAATCCATTCACAGCCATGCTAACCCGCTGTTCTCCTTTTTAAATGCAGTTACATTAAACCCAAAGTCAATGGTGGGGGTGTCATGATTGTCTTACCTGCACAATGAGTAATTCACCAACATGTCTGTCTCATCAAAGTAATGTTTACTTATAAGCATGAAAATCAACTCAATTGTGTGTTTCTGTTTTGTTATACCACAGATTTCTGTCTATTAGAACCTGATCCAGGCGAAGGCACAGAGTTCATCGTTGCTGTTTACTATGACCATACGAAAGACCAATGCACCCCTTTCCTTTACAAGGGTGCGAAGGGCAACGCCAACCGTTTTGAAAACGAGAAAGAGTGCATCAGGAACTGTTCGGCCAGAGCAGAGGAGATCTACCCAATGAATGGTACGAAGGATGAATGCAGTTAATGACTGAGGGTTCATTCAATGAAGGACCACACAAATATTATGATCAAAGCTACGAGTGAGAAAGAATCCATGAGGCCTCGGAGCCACATATTCATCTTGTTTTTTCCACAGCTAATTACTTTATATTCTCAGAGGCAGAAGGAAAGACATGTCAGTGTCATTGAGTCATACGCCATCAAGTGGTAAAAGAGCAGGGCTACTCAAAAACAAAGCTTGAATAAGAACTCACCCCATGACAAAGGTTTACCAACATATAGTTTGTTTGTCTTTTTTTGTGATATTCATGATGATAATATGAGCATTATTAACATAATTTCCTGTTCATTCTGCACAGCCACCAAAGTGTGTACCTTCAACAAGCTATCAGGTGGATGTGAAAGCAACTATTTGAGATACTACTATGACTCAGTCTATGATAAATGCAGAAGGTTCTTATGGAGTGGATGTCATGGAAATGGAAATCGATTTCGTGACTACGACAGCTGCATTGCCACCTGTGACCCCATCCATGGTGAGTACATATTTCCATCACCTGTGCATGGAGACAAACATTAATGATTTATTAATAGGTAAATGCAAGTTGTTCATCTATAATGACAATATGCCGTGCTGAAAAGATTTTCAATGTGCTGTTTTGATTCACAGAGGATGGTGATGACACGGAGCCGGACACCCCGAATGGTCAGTAGACACACAGTCGCCTTGATCAATAATTAAGCTGATTTACTTTACAACCCCTAATGTAAAATTCAATTAAATATGGGCAATGTAAAATTTTCATATAGTTTTCATTTATTACAAATATAATGGAGAGATCTGTGGCCTTTTGTGTTTTATCCTTTACAATTTTAATAGAGACATTTTCTGTAGGGTTCTTCCCCCACAGCAAGTTGTTGCAACTTTTGTGCAGAGTCCCCCTCAGCACAGTGAACTGCCTCTTGTCTGAACAGTGCTATTTAAACTTGCTTAGCCTACGAACAATGTCAAAACGATACTCATTTTTTTTAAAGATACTCCTGTTTATGGATCCGTGTCTGAATAAGTCAAGAATAGGTTGTTTAGCATATAATCCATTCACAGCCATGCTAACCCGCTGTTCTCCTTTTTAAATGCAGTTACATTAAACCCAAAGTCTATGGTGGGGGTGTCATGATTGTCTTACCTGCACAATGAGTAATTCACCAACATGTCTGTCTCATCAAAGTAATGTTTACTTATAAGCATGAAAATCAACTCAATTGTATGTTTCTGTTTTGTCATACCACAGATTTCTGTCTATTAGAACCTGATCCAGGCGAAGGCACAGAGTTCATCGTTGCTGTTTACTATGACCATACGAAAGACCAATGCACCCCTTTCCTTTACAAGGGTGCGAAGGGCAACGCCAACCGTTTTGAAAATGAGAAACAGTGCATCAGAAACTGTTCGGCCAGAGCAGAGGAGATCTACCCAATGAATGGTACGAAGGATGAATGCAGTTAATGACTGAGGGTTCATTCAATGAAGGACCACACAAATATTATGATCAAAGCTACGAGTGAGAAAGAATCCATGAGGCCTCGGAGCCACATATTCATCTTGTTTTTTCCACAGCTAATTACTTTATATTCTCAGAGGCAGAAGGAAAGACATGTCAGTGTCATTGAGTCATACGCCATCAAGTGGTAAAAGAGCAGGGCTACTCAGAAACAAAGCTTGAATTAGAACTCACCCCATGACAAAGGTTTACCAACATATAGTTTGTTTGTCTTTTTTTGTGATATTCATGATGATAATATGAGCATTATTAACATAATTTCCTGTTCATTCTGCACAGCCACCAAAGTGTGTACCTTCAACAAGCTATCAGGTGGATGTGAAAGCAACTATTTGAGATACTACTATGACTCAGTCTATGATAAATGCAGAAGGTTCTTATGGAGTGGATGTCATGGAAATGGAAATCGATTTCGTGACTACGACAGCTGCATTGCCACCTGTGACCCCATCCATGGTGAGTACATATTTCCATCACCTGTGCATGGAGACAAACATTAATGATTTATTAATAGGTAAATGCAAGTTGTTCATCTATAATGACAATATGCCATGCTGAAAAGATTTTCAATGTGCTGTTTTGATTCACAGAGGATGGTGATGACACGGAGCCGGACATCCCGAATGGTCAGTAGACACACAGTCGCCTTGATCAATAATTAAGCTGATTTACTTTACAACCCCTAATGTAAAATTCAATTAAATATGGGCAATGTAAAATTTTCATATAGTTTTCATTTATTACAAATATAATGGAGAGATCTGTGGCCTTTTGTGTTTTATCCTTTACAATTTTAATAGAGACATTTTCTGTAGGGTTCTTCCCCCACAGCAAGTTGTTGCAACTTTTGTGCAGAGTCCCCCTCAGCACAGTGAACTGCCTCTTGTCTGAACAGTGCTATTTAAACTTGCTTAGCCTACGAACAATGTCAAAACGATACTAATTTTTTTAAAAGATACTCCTGTTTATGGATCCGTGTCTGAATAAGTCAAGAATAGGTTGTTTAGCATATAATCCATTCACAGCCATGCTAACCCGCTGTTCTCCTTTTTAAATGCAGTTACATTAAACCCAAAGTCTATGGTGGGGGTGTCATGATTGTCTTACCTGCACAATGAGTAATTCACCAACATGTCTGTCTCATCAAAGTAATGTTTACTTATAAGCATGAAAATCAACTCAATTGTATGTTTCTGTTTTGTCATACCACAGATTTCTGTCTATTAGAACCTGATCCAGGCGAAGGCACAGAGTTCATCGTTGCTGTTTACTATGACCATACGAAAGACCAATGCACCCCTTTCCTTTACAAGGGTGCGAAGGGCAACGCCAACCGTTTTGAAAATGAGAAACAGTGCATCAGAAACTGTTCGGCCAGAGCAGAGGAGATCTACCCAATGAATGGTACGAAGGATGAATGCAGTTAATGACTGAGGGTTCATTCAATGAAGGACCACACAAATATTATGATCAAGGCTACAAGTGAGAAAGAATCCATGAGGCCTCGGAGCCACATATTCATATTGTTTTTTCCACAGCTAATTACTTTATATTCTCAGAGGCAGAGGGAAAGACATGTCAGTGTCATTGAGTCATACACCATCAAGTGGTAAAAGAGCAGGGCTACTCAGAAACAAAGCTTGAATTAGAACTCGCCCCATGAAAAAGGTTAACCAACATATAGTTTGTTCGTCTTTTTTTGTGATATTCATAATGATAATATGAGCATTATTAACATAATTACCTGTTCATTCTGCACAGCCACCAAAGCGTGTACCTTCAACAAGCTATCAGGTGGATGTGAAAGCAACTATTTGAGATACTACTATGACTCAGTCTATGATAAATGTAGAAAGTTCTTTTGGAGTGGATGTCATGGAAATGGAAACCGATTTCGTGACTACGACAGCTGCATTGCCACCTGTGACCCCATCCATGGTGAGTACATATTTCCATCACCTGTGCATGGAGACAAACATTAATGATTTATTAATAGGTAAATGCAAGTTGTTCATCTATAATGACAATATGCCGTGCTGAAAAGATTTTCAATGTGCTGTTTTGATTCACAGAGGATGGTGATGACACGGAGCCGGACACCCCGAATGGTCAGTAGACACACAGTCGCCTTGATCAATAATTAAGCTGATTTACTTTACAACCCCTAATGTAAAATTCAATTAAATATGGGCAATGTAAAATTTTCATATAGTTTTCATTTATTACAAATATAATGGAGAGATCTGTGGCCTTTTGTGTTTTATCCTTTACAATTTTAATAGAGACATTTTCTGTAGGGTTCTTCCCCCACAGCAAGTTGTTGCAACTTTTGTGCAGAGTCCCCCTCAGCACAGTGAACTGCCTCTTGTCTGAACAGTGCTATTTAAACTTGCTTAGCCTACGAACAATGTCAAAACGATACTCATTTTTTTTAAAGATACTCCTGTTTATGGATCCGTGTCTGAATAAGTCAAGAATAGGTTGTTTAGCATATAATCCATTCACAGCCATGCTAACCCGCTGTTCTCCTTTTTAAATGCAGTTACATTAAACCCAAAGTCTATGGTGGGGGTGTCATGATTGTCTTACCTGCACAATGAGTAATTCACCAACATGTCTGTCTCATCAAAGTAATGTTTACTTATAAGCATGAAAATCAACTCAATTGTATGTTTCTGTTTTGTCATACCACAGATTTCTGTCTATTAGAACCTGATCCAGGCGAAGGCACAGAGTTCATCGTTGCTGTTTACTATGACCATACGAAAGACCAATGCACCCCTTTCCTTTACAAGGGTGCGAAGGGCAACGCCAACCGTTTTGAAAATGAGAAACAGTGCATCAGAAACTGTTCGGCCAGAGCAGAGGAGATCTACCCAATGAATGGTACGAAGGATGAATGCAGTTAATGACTGAGGGTTCATTCAATGAAGGACCACACAAATATTATGATCAAAGCTACGAGTGAGAAAGAATCCATGAGGCCTCGGAGCCACATATTCATCTTGTTTTTTCCACAGCTAATTACTTTATATTCTCAGAGGCAGAAGGAAAGACATGTCAGTGTCATTGAGTCATACGCCATCAAGTGGTAAAAGAGCAGGGCTACTCAGAAACAAAGCTTGAATAAGAACTCACCCCATGACAAAGGTTTACCAACATATAGTTTGTTTGTCTTTTTTTGTGATATTCATGATGATAATATGAGCATTATTAACATAATTTCCTGTTCATTCTGCACAGCCACCAAAGTGTGTACCTTCAACAAGCTATCAGGTGGATGTGAAAGCAACTATTTGAGATACTACTATGACTCAGTCTATGATAAATGCAGAAGGTTCTTATGGAGTGGATGTCATGGAAATGGAAATCGATTTCGTGACTACGACAGCTGCATTGCCACCTGTGACCCCATCCATGGTGAGTACATATTTCCATCACCTGTGCATGGAGACAAACATTAATGATTTATTAATAGGTAAATGCAAGTTGTTCATCTATAATGACAATATGCCATGCTGAAAAGATTTTCAATGTGCTGTTTTGATTCACAGAGGATGGTGATGACACGGAGCCGGACATCCCGAATGGTCAGTAGACACACAGTCGCCTTGATCAATAATTAAGCTGATTTACTTTACAACCCCTAATGTAAAATTCAATTAAATATGGGCAATGTAAAATTTTCATATAGTTTTCATTTATTACAAATATAATGGAGAGATCTGTGGCCTTTTGTGTTTTATCCTTTACAATTTTAATAGAGACATTTTCTGTAGGGTTCTTCCCCCACAGCAAGTTGTTGCAACTTTTGTGCAGAGTCCCCCTCAGCACAGTGAACTGCCTCTTGTCTGAACAGTGCTATTTAAACTTGCTTAGCCTACGAACAATGTCAAAACGATACTCATTTTTTTTAAAGATACTCCTGTTTATGGATCCGTGTCTGAATAAGTCAAGAATAGGTTGTTTAGCATATAATCCATTCACAGCCATGCTAACCCGCTGTTCTCCTTTTTAAATGCAGTTACATTAAACCCAAAGTCTATGGTGGGGGTGTCATGATTGTCTTACCTGCACAATGAGTAATTCACCAACATGTCTGTCTCATCAAAGTAATGTTTACTTATAAGCATGAAAATCAACTCAATTGTATGTTTCTGTTTTGTCATACCACAGATTTCTGTCTATTAGAACCTGATCCAGGCGAAGGCACAGAGTTCATCGTTGCTGTTTACTATGACCATACGAAAGACCAATGCACCCCTTTCCTTTACAAGGGTGCGAAGGGCAACGCCAACCGTTTTGAAAATGAGAAACAGTGCATCAGAAACTGTTCGGCCAGAGCAGAGGAGATCTACCCAATGAATGGTACGAAGGATGAATGCAGTTAATGACTGAGGGTTCATTCAATGAAGGACCACACAAATATTATGATCAAGGCTACAAGTGAGAAAGAATCCATGAGGCCTCGGAGCCACATATTCATATTGTTTTTTCCACAGCTAATTACTTTATATTCTCAGAGGCAGAGGGAAAGACATGTCAGTGTCATTGAGTCATACACCATCAAGTGGTAAAAGAGCAGGGCTACTCAGAAACAAAGCTTGAATTAGAACTCGCCCCATGAAAAAGGTTAACCAACATATAGTTTGTTCGTCTTTTTTTGTGATATTCATAATGATAATATGAGCATTATTAACATAATTACCTGTTCATTCTGCACAGCCACCAAAGCGTGTACCTTCAACAAGCTATCAGGTGGATGTGAAAGCAACTATTTGAGATACTACTATGACTCAGTCTATGATAAATGTAGAAAGTTCTTTTGGAGTGGATGTCATGGAAATGGAAACCGATTTCGTGACTACGACAGCTGCATTGCCACCTGTGACCCCATCCATGGTGAGTGCAATGCAAGTTGTAAATCTATTATGACAACATACCGTGCTCAAAACATTTTCACCATGCTGATGTTAACTGAAACTGTTTTGGTTCACAGAGGATGGTGATGAAATGGTGGAAGATGAGCAATTCTCCCCTACTGATCAGTAGACAATTGTTAAACTGAATTAATTTACAACCCCTATTATAAAATGCAATGAAATATGGTTACATCTTCATTAAAAGTATATGAAGACCTTTGTGCTACAACAACTGTATGAAAAGTGATCTACAAATAAAGTTGGATTTGACTTGATATACTTTGGATTCATTATAAAAAATATTGGAATGATTTGTAGCCTTTTCTGTTTTATCATTTACAATTTTAGCTTGTTCTGTCACCACAGCAAGTCATTGCAACTTGCACAACAGAGTTGGTTAGTTTTTAGGCAGGATACCTGATGTCTGAATGGTGCTATACAAACTTGCAGGGTTAGGGTAAACTTGCAGTGTGGCATTTCCTAGCACATTGGTGCCTTCAGATTTAAATTGATTGAAGAAACTATGTCGTTCGACAGTGGACCATATGGTCAGTGATTGTGTTGTACACTCAGTAAAATGCTTAAAGATCTCATGATTAAGATAAACATTCTTCATTACTTACTTTAATGTATGTTGTTTTCATTTATTTTTAAGCTTTAACATATTATTTATTTTATTTCTTTGTAAAGCTTTTATGTGTTCATTTTATTTTTTTGTAAAGCACTGTGAATTGCCCTGTGTTTCAAGGATCCCACTCACCTCTTTATTATAGTTTTTTTAGTTAACATTTTCTTTCAGTGTGGGTAACAGAGTAAGAACTCCATTGTGCTGTGAAACATGTTTCTTCACTGCCCATATGACAATAAACACTTTTAATTTTGAATTTTTGAAATAAATTTGCAAACAAACTACAGACACAGACAAAAAAAAACGACTACAAAATAACAACCAAAATAGAAGAAAACACATCAGTAATTAAAAAAAGAAAAGTATGAATATGTTCAGAGCTTCGTTGTGTTCAGTTTACGCATCAAATATATAAAATAAATCTTTTATTGTTGAAAGTCGCAGCACTTCCGAGCATAAATATGTTACATCGACGGGCTTTGAAAAGCTCCAAATTAGAAAATCAATGCAAGATGTTGATAAATGTCAGCGAGGGTAAATTCATTGAATGTGGACATTATTAAATCGAATACTAAGTACAACGGCATGATTTTAAAACGTAGCCGGAAGTAATGTGAACTAACTCTCCGAGAAACCTCTTTGTACAGCGCCACTTCCTGAAGTTGAAAACGAAGCCGGAAGTAGCCTGATGTTCCTCTCTGAGTTGTTTCATCCATGGATTCATCTTTGTACTGGCGCGCGGCCGAGCCGGCAGACCCTGCGTCACTTCCTTAAGTTATTTCCATTTGTTTGTGGGGAGCGCCGGCAGTTCTCTGCTGCTTTTCCCCCACCAGTTATAACCTCACATATTTTATCTTACAATATGCCCGGGTGGAAATAGCCGTCGTGACACTTTCTGTAATCCACCGACGTGTGGGAGCGAGCAGGGAGGAAAAACGTGCCTCTCGGGCAGCAGGAGTTGGTCCGCTAACGGCGGCGAGCTAGTTTAGGTTAATTGGCTAACTATTGTTAACGGTCCAGTTCGACTTTTGTTGTTGAACTCATGGAGTGCCCCCATCTGACCTCGAACGTGAGCTGTGCCATCGACTCCTCCAGGCTCCCCAGCGGTCCTCCGTCCTCCTGGTGTTGCAACGGTAAGCTCGGTGACATCCTCCCTGTGCTCCTTTAATGCTAGTGAGCAAGACTTGTGGCGCCCAGCTTCTGCTCAGACAGCTGGACTGTGTGTCAGAGGTGAGAACTATGGCGCTCCGATGGGCAGGATACGTCCTTAAACTGTCATTTAGGGGGAGGTAAGACTTGATATTGGTTATTTAGTTTTAGTCAGACGTGTGTCTCTGTTAGCGAAACGAGATTTGACTCCTCAGCAGTGGTTTGGGGGGTAAATGACCGCTTCCGGGTGCTTTATCATTTTGAATCATTTTGTGAAACAAATCCTCGTCAAGTATAAAACTATCAATCATTCTATTATAACGTGTATGTTGTTTTATAAATCTTTTTGTGTGCAGTTTGCAGGTCAAATAAAAGTCCATGGATTTGCCTTACCTGTCTGACTGTCCATTGTGGAAGGTAAGCTGGTTTGTCTGACAATCAGACACATTCAAATACTCCTGCAGTTGATGTAGAGGCACCAATTGCATGCTTTGGAACCCTTTTTTTAATACTCAAATATGTGTAATTATTTTCAGGTACGCCAAGTCCAAATGTTGTGCAACGTGTTGTGTTCTTCCTCCGTTTAGATATGTCAACGGACATGCGAAGAAACATTTTGAAGAGAGCCAAGTCGTTGGCAGTACTCAAAAGAAGGGGGAGAAACCAGAGAAGGAGAGGAGCCATCACTCTGTCTGCATGGACTGCAGTAACTACAGTGTGTTTTGGTTAGTGTCTGTCCACAATTTAAAGTCTCATTGAATCATTTGGTCCAGCGGACTCAAGCATATGGGCCTTGGGCCATGCGAAGAAGACATCCACTTTTCAATAAGCGTCTCTGCTATTTCTGATTCATTCACTGAGGAATGCTCGGGCTTCGTCACAGTAGTGGACTATTACAACACCGAGATCAGTGATGAAGCATTATAAGCACCTTAATACTACCGATTTAACTTCAGCACCACAGACCTACTTTGGGTATGGATTTGTAAAAACATGCATGTTGAAGATTGCAAACTGCTACAGTCTGAGGACATGGTTTCATGGATTTTGCACCAGGTGGTATTGTTGAAACGTGGGTTACTGTTGAGATTAGGTTTAAACAATATAGACTTTTCACAAATATACAAATGCACTAACACAAGGGGAAAATCTGTACTTGAAGATTGTTACACTACAGATTTACTGGTCCGTCCCGCACAAGATCAGATCAGGCTGTATGTGACTCCTGGACTGAAATGACAATTGGTCATCCTTTAATATTGTTCATTGTTGAGAGGAACAACGTACTTTTTATTCAGTCACTTTGTAAGAGCCTCAATGTATTTATAAACAATTCAATGTATAATAATTATGTGGTTAAAGCCACTTTAGCCACACTCTCATCAATATGTGTGTTTATGTGCTTGTGTATTATTTGTATTTTAATATTGATAAATTGTACGTATGCGTGTGTACTTTATAGTTACAGATGTGACGACTTTGCTGTTAATGACACCAAGCTTGGTCAGGTTCAGAAAGTGAGGGAACATCTTCAGACTCTAGAAAAGTAAGTATACTTGCTCATGCATGAAGTTTTCACCTGTGTTTTCTGTCTTACTCTCTTCAATACAGTAGCCACACAATGTAGATAAGATGTGCTTTTTTTTTTTATTACAAGTGTTTTGCTCAAGAAATATGAGTAATGACATATGTGATAATATGTTTTGTTCTCCTCCAGTCCAGCACTGATGAGTGACAGACAGCGAAAAAGAAAACTACAAGAAAGTCCGGCTCCAGACAGCAAGTTGTTAAAAGACAATGTAAGTGGGGCTTGATAGTTGCTATAGTTTTGTTCTGCTCTCAGAGGAACAAAAGAAAAAATTGGCCTTCTGTTTTAAAAACTTGGTCAAATTTTCCTTTGACAAATTAGCATTCACACTGTGGCCCAGAGCTTCAATTATATGAGTCACGGCTCGTCTTTTATTGGGCCAAGGAACTATCAAGACGACTTTAAATGGTAATTAAACAGTTTTGTCACAATGTTTCCAGTCCAGTAACTCTCCATGTGTCCACATCTTGACGTCTCTGACAGGACGGGGCAGCTCTAGTTGCCACAGGCCTGCGGAACTTGGGAAACACTTGCTTCATGAATGCCATTCTGCAGTCCCTCAGGTAAGTGGGCTTTGCACTGAGGATTAGGTATGTGGGTGTGCAACACGACTCAGTAGCTCTGCCCCTGTTGAGCCTGGGCCCCACAAGCAGTCATCCTTTATTAATATAGTCTGGGGCACAGTCGGGGGAATTACAGCGGCTGCCTGGAAACCAGGCACAGTCGAAGGCCAGGTTTCCCAGCCAGCATGCAGTTTCTTTAGCAAAGCATAAAACAGATGGGTTTCAATATCACTATTGTTCAGGCTCACACAATTGCTGAAGCATATTTGATTTCAGTTGCATATAAGATATGTTGATTTGAGAGTAACAACACCAGCTCCCTCCAATCACAGCGAAATGAGTCAATGTGGCGCCCTGCTTCGGTGAGGTGCAGGACATTGTCTGACAAACTGTTTCTTTGACAGCAACATCGAGCAGTTCAGCTGTTATTTCAAAGAGCTGCCAGCAGTGGCTCTGCGCAGCGGTAAGACGGCAGGAAGGAGGATGTACCACACCCGCAGCCAAGGGGACACCAGTGTGTAAGGTCCTCGTCTGGAGGGGGGGGGGGTGAATGTGGGCATGAATCTGACTATGAAAGAAGCAAGTATTTTATTGGCCAATACTGTTATGCATGACTACGTTTTTAGATCTTGAAGCATTCTGGCTGATTTGGCTGCAGATTGAAAGAAAAGAGAGCGAGAAACAATGACCTGCGGTGCAAAAGGCATTGGGTAGGCTTCAAAGATTTTAATGTACAACATGGTAACTCCCTTTTTTTTTTTTGTGTTGAGCAGATCTTTGGTGGAGGAGTTTAGAAAAACCCTTTGTTCCCTGTGGCAAGGCAACCAGACCGCCTTCAGTCCAGACTCCCTGTTTTATGCCATCTGGAAAATCATGCCAAGTTTCAGGTATATTGCTTGCTTGAGTGTGTGTGTGTCTATGCAATTTCTTTATTTTTTGGTAACTTTTGTACTCTTTTATTATTCATAAATTCAGCACCGCATACTCTACACACAACACTCTGAAATGTGCACCACACTAACAAGAGGAACTGCCTGTTCTGAGTTAATATGGAGCTGCAACGTAACACTGTGTTTGTGTCCAGGGGCTATCAGCAGCAGGACGCCCATGAATTCATGCGGTACCTGCTGGACCACCTCCACAGGGAGCTCCAGCACGGACGCAATGGGGCGTCTCACCCAGTCTCCACCCAGGATGAAATCAGGATCTCCACCACAGAGAGTAAATGCTCCATGTGGGTACATCTGACTGTTTAATGTGTTGATTTTATTGTTTTCAGGGATTGTGACTGTGTCTTGGAAAGTTTCCATTGTTCCACTCATCACTTTATTATTTATTAGGCCATTCATTTCCTTACTGTTTGATCCAGTCAGTATTCTTTCCATCTGTCAATGTACGTTTGTTAGATTGATTAAAAGCAGAAGAAGAACTGTTCTGTTTTGTTTTGCTTAAAGATAAAGTATATATAGGTTCAGTCAGTCAGGTTTTAGTTAATCCAATGTGTTTCATCAATGATTTCACAACAGCAGTTGTTTAATATTCAATCTGATATTTTTCATATTGAACTGAAGATAGACCACATGTTGGTTTTACCTGCCTGGAAAAACGTATCAATCGAATCTCATCAAGTCTTATGAATTTACCAAAGAAGTTTAAATTTTATGGATTGTATAATCGTCACTTGATGATTTCAGTTGGGTTATTTTTGTTTTGTTTTTTTAAACTTCCTCACAGAAATGGCACCGCGAGTGTCGTCACTTCTATTTTTGGTGGCATTCTCCAGAATGAAGTCAACTGCCTGATATGTGGGACAGAGTCTCGGAAGTTTGATCCTTTTCTTGGTAAGAAGTGAGCTTTCATCAACAAATGACAACAAAACGCAATGTTGACAAATCGACTGAGGTATTTAAATTCAATCACAAATGAAGCAGGATGAATTAAGATGACACGAGATGTTATATTTCTTCCTCCTTTTTTTCTTCTTCTTTCTTTGTCCTCCATCAGATCTGTCTTTGGACATTCCCAGTCAGTTCAGACAAAAGAGAAGCAAGGACCAGGAGCCGGGGCCAACATGTACCTTGCGTGGTGAGTTTCCCTCGAACAGAAGTTACAGTTTGTACTTGAGTTTTCTTTCACAGTATTTTTTTTTCCGTGTGTGGTGCTGAAAGTGTATTGTGTGATTGTTTTTTTTTGGTTTTGTTTTTTAGACTGCCTACGGAGCTTCACTGACCTGGAAGAACTTGATGAAACAGAGTTGTACTACTGCCACAAGTGTAAGAAGCGACAGAAATCAACAAAGAAGTTTTGGATCCAGAAGCTGCCAAAGGTAAAGCAGCACTTCTTGAGTCTTTTATTAGTTTATCTTCATTTACATCCATAGTAACTTGGGGGGTAAAAAACCATATTGTTTTTGGTGTAAGTAGTTTCTTTGTTTTTATTTGTTTTTCTAGGTTTTGTGTTTGCACCTGAAACGATTCCACTGGACGGCCTTTTTGAGAAACAAGGTTGACACCTACGTCGAATTTCCACTGAAGGACCTGAACATGAGGGGCTACTTATTAGAGGTGAGTCCAGAGATCACACAAGTGCTTTTCCTGGAACTTCTCAATACGGTAATAAAATGTTGTTATACGTGCAAAAAGAACTCTCTGGTGCTCCGAATGATATCTTCACCATACATGTAGGTCTATGCCAATACCACAATCCTAAATCACAATCAACAGAAAGTCACACAATGATACAATGTATATCACAAAATCCATCTTTAAGTTTCTTTATTGAATGTTTTAGAATTTAATATTTCAGACCTTCCCAGGTGAGACAAGAAGGTTAGTATTTTTTTAATTGGAGGGTGAGTTACCACTGCTGACCCTCTCCAGCGATCAAGGCGAGCCATCGATTAATTTGACGTATTCGTTATTCACTGATGGGTTTCGTTGGTGGTAGTATGAGGCTTCTCACCCCAGCGTGGACTCTCGACAGGAGTTAGTCTGAGTCCTCTTCCAAAGCAACTCGGCTGCAGCGTAATTGGAAGCACGACTGCGGCACAGGCCCGAAATGTTCCGAACCAACCAACCAAACACAGGATGTCACCGGCGTTCACACAGCACTTCTTTGTTGGTGTGTGCAAAAGAGGAATTCCTGCCACTGTTCACACGTTATGCATTCTGTAAACACTGAGGAGTTCTCATATGGTGAAAGTCGTCACAATAATCCCATGGGCACACTCGGTGTGTGATGTTTGTATATGTTGTAAAAACATCCAATGTGGCCTTTGTTCACATGTGTTGGTGAAATGTTGTTATGAAAGCAGCTGGAGCAATCTGACCCATTTGGTCTCATTTTATTTAGGATGGATTTTTATTTTTTGTTTTGTTTGTTTTTTGTTTTTTGTGAGTTTTTGTAAGTATGACTTTTGTTTTGTTGGCTTTGGTTTGAACCAGGGATCCACCCCGCACGTGTGAAGTCGCTCTGAAAATAAATGAAAAGCTTTTACGAGTTGGGGGAATCTGTGAGATCACAATGAAAACTTGGCACATATCAGGTCTATGTTCAGTTTTAGGTGGGAATAGGTGTGGATACTGAGCTCCACAGGTAGCACCCAAGGTTAAATATCTTTTTGTATATACATGTCCAGCCGCCTCAGATTGAATTCCATGTTGAATTTGAAAGACTTTAAGAATCATTCCTAAAACCTTGATTTGGTGAGAACAGTTGATTGACATGTTAATTATTAATGAAAACTGTAATAAATGGAAAATAATCTGCAAATAAATGAACAAGAAGTGCTGAACAATTATATTATTATAAGTAGTACCGGTAGGTTAATAATGAAATGTTATTGAATGTTGGGGAAGTGGTACAATTAAATAAGATTTAATTCTTTCTATCATTTTACAGACACAAAATGTTATATTATAGAAGTAAAAAAAAAATAAAGCTTGTGTCTAACTGGTGATGTAATCAAACTTAAACTTGCATCAACTGCTTGTAGATTTATAAACACAACGATAAAAACCATTCTGCTTGTAAGCAGTCACTGTGTTTTGATTACTGGACTAAAACTGTATTGTATTTACATTGATGTTTGCTTTTTATACCAAACAAATAGAATCAATTATTCACAGTAATGGCCAGTGTTGCTGCAGGAGCAGCTCGAACAGATGTATTATTCATTGTTTGAATCACCGGGTGGCACCGGCATTAGTGGCTTGGTGATGGATTTCCTGCTGGCCGTCTGGGAAGTTGCGACTTCATTCTGTGACTTTGCGAGACGTCCTGACTGCTGATGCACACCTGTTTCTGATTCTCAGAAGAAGTCTGTTTGATGTTCAGTGTAGCAGCAGACTCCGCACTAATGGCTTTAGATAGGATCTGAACGGCTATGCACCAAAATCATGAAAGACTATTGCTACTTGAAGTTCAGAATATAATGCCGCTTAATGCCTGCAGAGGGCGCTGTATTACAGCAAGCCTGTCTGACAAACTTAAATAATCATGCAAGGCTTTTCAAAACCAAGGCTACCAAGATGAAGCAATCTACCCTAATAGGATACATAGATGCATTCAAAACCAATAAATGATGCATGAAAACTTGATTAAAGCCGTGGGAGGGAGTAAAAATGAAGCCAGGTTTTGTCTAAGTATCAGTAGTACGAAACCTGAAACCTTCCTTAATCTGTTATATTGTTATGTTGTTTTCCGTTCATATTCCCTGAAGTAAATCCTCCAAACAGGTTTTCTATTATCTGCTTGCATTCATGGTCAGACCTCCATGTTTTTGTTGGTCCGGCTGTGGAACCTCTGCCTCTCATGAGGGCTGAACATGTCTAAATATCATTCCGATGTTGATTTAAAAAATGTTCCCGTTTATGTTTACAGCCAGAGAACTCGATACCTGGGAGTTGTCTGTACGACCTCGCTGCTGTAGTTGTCCACCATGGCTCTGGGTAAGTCATTGTTCCATATATTTCACACTGCAATTGTTTCATTGGAGAAAATAATGCCATCAAATGGCCTTCCAGGTTTATGTCTGTTCAATAGCTTCTATAACCTGATGTACTGCGTAACGCAATGCTGGTTCTCTGTGGACATTTAGTTGTCATCAGTTTGATGTGTACAGGGCTGCAGATTAGTCGAGGTGCCCACACACAGCCTTGCAGGTATTGGATATTTACAGAATACATATGTTGTGTGGTAGCCATAGCCTCTCTATTGTTAGTTTGGAAATAAAAAAATTAAGTGCTGAACCTAAAAATAGCAATAATCATTATAATATTGAACAAAGAGCTTACAGCCTGAGCACTTCACTCCATAAAACATAACTCTCTCATACTCGAGGCACTTGACCTATGAAAACCTGAGAGGATAAAATAAGATATCTGAGATGAATAAAAGTCTGATCAATAGTCATTACCTCTAGGTTTCAGAGTCATCTTAAATTGCCATGTGAGGAGCTATTTAGCACTTACAGCCACTTTTAGCCGCGTCAGCCATGTTTGACGATGGTTCGCAGGTTTTAATCCTCAGAATTAATTTTCTGACGGTGGTTAAAGTTCATATGTAAAATAAACTCCACACACGAGGAAATCTCTATATTTACTTCTGTGAGTCCCAGCACCCTTCAGCAGTTGACCGCCAGTCACTCAGCCACCCAGCCACTAAACAATTCAGATCCAATTTTATCAGGAAGGCTCGTGGACAGCTGCAGTTTAAAAATTCATGCAGCCACTAAATGCTGAAAGGCATTAGGCAGAGTCCTTGAAAATGCAATTAGAAGTGCCAAGAATCAAAGGGGCTGCAGTTTTAGTTTTGGCCTCTAAGTAGCAGTATTGCACTGATGATGTTGAGTAGAATCCAGTTCTATTCCTTCAGCAGAAATAAATGACTTCTTGCAAGAAGCCAGGCGGCAATGTGATGTGTGTGTGTGTATATATATATATGTGTGTGTGTGTGTGTTTTCACAGGGTGGGATCCGGGCATTATACGGCTTATGGCAGCCACGAGGGCCGCTGGTACCACTTCAACGACAGCACAGTGACTCTGACCAGCGAGGAAGCGGTGAGGAAGGCCAAGGCCTACATCCTCTTCTACGTGGAGAGGACTGGCCAGGTGGCCTCAGACAAAATGGCCACAGATATCCCTGCAGCGG